>NW_020884937.1:357580-415613 GCF_003945725.1 Corapipo altera
AATAATAATAATAATAATAATAATAATAATAATAATAATAATAATAAAATCCTGTCCCAGATGTTTAAGATGCTTTTTCCTCTTCTGAGAAGGGTTTGGAGATGTGAAAGCTTTTGCCATCCGGCATTACAAGGAACCCATGGATTTTTACATTTTTTGGCAAAACCCAGAATGACCCAGACAGTTACACACTAAGAAATCTCTCCTGAGGTGAGTGAAGGCTGACATTCAAGTCACTACTCTGAGCAAGGCAGAGAAGAGGTTTGACCCCAGCATCTGTAGCTGGAGAGGAGACTGCTTCCAGCATTGACCCAGTTATCACACCACAAGAAGGAAAAGGGGTGAGGCTTTTCCTCCAGCTGTAATTCCTACTCCGCTCCCAGAGCCAGTTGGACTTGGGAGTCAAAGCTTTGGCTTTGAAAATGATCACTTCCTAATGAAAAAGGGCTGCTTAGAAAACTCCTACCCATTACTACTAGAGACACCTGAGTCAGGGCAGACAACACCACCTCAAGGGTCCAGCACTAAACCAAGGGTCAAGCCTGTCTTTCAAAGAAAACTTTATCATCCACCAGCTAAGAGAGTTCAGCCTTCAGGGCTCTTCTTCCTGAACCAGTCAGAATAATTCAGCAATTCCCAGTGCCTTTGCATCATAAAACCATTTGTACCCTGCTAAAGTGCTGCCAGTTGGACTGGGGACACCCATGCACTCACACTTTGCAGCAGGGACAAGTCAATGTACTGTAGATAGTTCTCATGTGCTTCAGCCTAGAAAAAGATGCATTTATTGAGGTTTGGGAATGTCTCTCTTCTAAGAGCCTTTCAGACATGGCACTGAACAGCTGTGAAGGACAGAGAAAGAGCTGGAAAACTAAGGAGGCGCTGGTTGAATGAGTTAAATTGTATGAAACCTTTGGCTCACGTGCATGAGCTCAAAGCCCAGAACCTCTGCAATGTGAATGTCAACCTGGTGTGGGAAACATTAAAACACTTGAGGAAAACTGCAGGTTTATCTACATTGGTTGCATTTAAAAAAAAAGAAAAAGCCCTAACACAGCAACTCATCTCACAGCTCACTCTAAACAACTTCTGAACCTCATTCTACTGCCAGTTAATTCAATCACTTCTTTTATATCTGTTGGAATCAAACTTGACCAAAAAAGCTCAGCAACCCTTTTTATCGCCTGCCAGCACTCCAGCAGTCATCAGAGAAAGTTCCAATAGGTCATAATTTAGTCAATATTTTACTTTGCAAAACACATGAAAACCCTTTGACATCAAAAGCAGTAGATTTACAGATGCTGGGCATTTACAGATATGGTTGTTCTGCCAAACTACGAGCGTGCTCACTAGTTCAGATTAAACTTCTGTTATTGCCTCAGAATGGAAATTGGCATTTGTCCATTGGCTCCCCAAATTCCGCTCAACAGCTCCTACAGATTGCAACCATCTTTCCTCTCTGGCTCACTTACACCTGGGCTGCAGTGGTCAGATACCTGCTAGCCCTCAGCATCACCCACAGCCAATGTCTTTTGCTTAGCTGCTTCTCAAATGCATTTGTCTGTAAATTCATAGGGTAATCTGGGAGGATATCTAACTGTTTATTAGGGAATAAATATTGAAAGCTTTTTCATTGGGGTTTGTTTTAGCTCTCAGCAATGCTCATGAGAAGCCCTTGGAAAGCCACAGTAAAACTCAGGTTTTCTGCAGGTATGTGGTTTGCACAGGTACTGTGTTTGCAAAGCAGAAAGACCTTGTAGCACAGAAATCCACTGACATGTGACTGAGGAAGCCTTGACACCAGCGTGGTGGGCACCTCGAGCTGGGCAGGGGGAATCCCACCCACCTGCATCCCCAGTGTGCTCCGTGAGCTCCAAACTCTCCCAAGGAGGTGGGAGACCCTCTGAGTCAATCCAAATGCTGTGTTGCCTTAACTGGAAGCCAATACACATTTATCTGCCCTCATGTCTGCAGGGACCATGGATCTGGTGCTCACAGTGCTGACACAGTGGCGGGGAAGTCTCAGAGGGTGAGAACAATGGAAATACATTTCTTACCACACCAGGAGCTTTTGCTCAGTGCATTTTTCAGAATGACAATAATTAGGGTGGGGAGGAATATGGATGGCCCACCTAGCACACCCCTTTACTGCATTTCCATCCCCTTCTGTCTTGATATTTTGCCCATGAACCAAGCATTTCCACTAACGAGTAGGTTTTGCTGAAGACGAATCCACCAGGAAATTGCTTTGCCACGATGTGGGACTAGTGTGGGTGGATTTGTATTTGCAGGGCTCCTGGCTTCTGTTTCAAAATCTGCATTAACTCCTGAGTTGACCCTTGGCCCATCATGAGCTGAAGTCTTCTTATCTTACTGAAATGGCAAGGAAGAGAGCGCCAGTCTCATTAGACCCTTTCTGAAGTCATTTACTTTGGGTTCCTGCCTGTAATATTTCTCTTCAGTCTTTATTTTTATTACATTAAATTTGCCTTGGGAGGGAAAATTTCCTTGTATTCCTTGCTCAGCCCAGTGTCACTGGACTTCCTCCCTGCAAGGAGGACAGGAGACATTGCAGGTCTCTGCCCTGCTCTTCAGCAGTGTCACCTACACGCTGTGTTTGGGAAACCATCTCAGCAGATGCAGCGCAGACAATGGCAGCCCAGCACCACTCCTTGCCCATGAAGGTTTTTAGTGATGATTCTTTGAGCCCATCTTCATTTCTGCATGGCAGTAGTGCATGCAGGTGAGACCCCATCAACCCGCCAGCAGCACCCCAAAGTACCCTTTTAGGTGCCTGCTCCTGGCACTGAAGAAGAAAGGCAGGAGGTTTCCCCTGTAAACACTCAAAAGGTACAGAAACTCTTGCACCACCAGCTTCGACAATGCTAAAAGCATGATGTTTCACTTGCAGGTGCCATCCTCAAACAAATTCCCTTTGCCATCACCGCCGCGAGGGCTGAGGAGGTGGGCTGCACTGAGGAGCAGATCTGCCCTTGAAGAGACACTTCCCTTGTCTTTGCCTTGTGTTCGGAGGTTCGCAAGAGCTTGTGCCATGTTGCTACAGGATTCATTCTCCTCCTAGTACGCTCTCAGCCTAAAAAATCCGTGGTGGGAGCACGTCGCCGGCAGCGCCGGCGGGGGCAGCGGAGCAGATGTGCCGCGGGGAGCAGGAGGGAGGCGGCGGGGCGGGGGGCCCTGGCAGCGGAGCGGCACGGAGGGGATGGCAGCTGGAAGACAGACGGCCTCTCCACAGCCTCGTGCCGGGGATGGGGGAGCCCCTTCCAGCTCGTCCGTGCTGCCGCTGCGCGCTCACATCCTCGTTAATAACAGCCAGCGGACGTGATGGATGGCACTCGGGGATGAATTGCGGCCAACCGCGTGGAGCTGCTCGGAAAAAAAAAAAAAAAGCCATATTTAGCCAAAAGCCGGGCAGGATTTTTTTCCTCCATCCTTCCAGGTTTGGAAATACAAGGGGTATCTTTGCTTCACTCGCTAAGATGTAGTTGCTTGAATTGCCTCCTGTTTCTCTTGAGGTGATGCTGTACTCCTGCTTGCAGCTTGCACTCAGAGAGAGCTCTTTGAGCTACAAAACAGGGAATGGCTTCTCCCAAGTGAATGTGTTGCTTTTACTAACATGTTTTGTCTTTCAATACACAAAATAACTGGGAAAATAAAAGGATTCAACCCAAAATTTAGATATATTACAGTTTCAAGAAACACCTCTGAGCTTCAGCTGGATGGGTGAAGATGAGTAAATAAAAACAAACCGAGCAACAAAACCCACACAGACACCCACACAAGCTGGAAGATACAGGCACAAAAAAAAAAAAAAAAAAAAAAAAAAAAAAAAAAGCCATGTTAAAGGCCTCTTTAGTTTCACTCAGGATTGCTGTATGATGGGTGAATAACATCCTCCTATGGATCTTCTAAACAGGGATTTTTTTTTTTTAAGCTCAAAGAGTTTCACACAGGAGCTGGATGTGATGCCAACTTCATGTCAATTTGAAAAGATTCGTTGAAACAGTTTTACAAGTTCATTTGTTTCCCTGAAACAACTCTGAGAATACGCAGAGTTATTTCTGAGATGAGATTATCCTGGATTCAAATAAGTATAGTCCTGCTATATAAAAATAAATAAATAAGCACAAGCAGTGTATCAAAGTTCTCCTAAAATAAGAACTTTTACAAGAAACAGGCAGGATCTTCCAGTGGTGTGAGTGTCTCCCCACTGAAGCAAACCAACCTGTGTTGATTTACCTTAGCTGAGCACCTGGCTTTAATTTCAGTATATTTTATAGATCTGAGTGCCAAACCCTGAGAATAGCTGCCTACCTTTAACATGTGGTTGCCATTGACCTCAGCAGATGAGAACAGGCCAACCAGTGCCTCAGAGCTCCTTGTTACCACCTGATGGGACAGGCACAGTCAGACACAGCTCTTGGCATCAGCCAGGGTGTCTCGGCACGCTGGGGCTTGGGTGGGAGCCCTGGAAGGTTTATAAAAACAAATGGGTATAAGTGACATTAGTAATAACTTAATAGAAAGCACCTTCCTAACAAAGCTGATTTAACTGCTGCTGAGTCTCAGTGCTTGCTCTCTGTATTTCCACAGCCCCTCATCAAGATGCTATGACAACCTTAGCACCTCCTCTGTGGAGTAAGAAATGGTAGAGATCAGGACATGAAGTCTAGAACTGGAAACTCTTCTCTAATGTCAGAGTAGTTACAGCACACTCGAAGCTTCAGTGCAACCCTTTGGGGAAGGAGACATCCCATCTCTGCAGGTTGGGAAACTGAGGCAGGAATGTGTTATGCCTTGCAGGTTCACCCACCAGAAACCATTTCTTCCAATTCCCTGTGGCTCTCTGCCTCTGCCAGGCAAAGTTATTTCTTATAATTTCATTCCTACTGTGAGCCAGACCTTGAGGGAGAGGCCAGGGGGTCATGATCACATGGGGTTTGATTTCATGGGAACATAAGATAAAAACATACTGAGATTTGTATTTGCCTCCTTCATTTGCGTCTGATTTCTAAACCTTCAGAGTTGCATTTCCAAGCTCTTCCCACAGACATTGAAGCTGTGAAATTTTCTTAAAATATATATTGCACAAAGCAGGGAAACAGATAGGCCTTGAAAATCTCAAGACTGCAGGAGCTGGGGATTAAAAAAAGAGAGGAACACTCCCTCCCCACTGCTATCTGAAAGCTCATGCTGTAACCACCATCTGACAAAACAAGCAGCCCTGCACTTTGCAACGTTCCCACCATCACATTGAGGGGATGAGGATGGTGCTGGGGTCTGAATCCTCTCCCTAAAGCCAACTGGCAGTTTTGGGACACTCACTTTGTCCAGGGCGGAGGCTGTCAAAGGTGACAAGTTTAGTGACAGCACAAACTGGATCATCCCTTTCTTCCTTCCCCTTCTGCCTGTGTGGAACCACACACCTACACTTACCTCTCCCCTGCAGCGCTGTGCAGAGAGAGATCTAAAATTAGCTGGGTGGGTTTAATGTCACACAGCTTCCCTCTGCTTTCTAGTGCTCGGCTTCTTGCTATATTTAAACCCAAAGCAACTGGTAAACAAAGGTTTGGTGCGCTCTACTCCGACAGAAATAGGCACTGCAGCTATTTTTACCCTGCAGACTACACAATGCATGTCCAAGTTACAACCAGAAGCAATAAATATATCCCAGAGAGGTTCAGGATGCCACTGTAAGCAGTGAGCAGTAATGAAACCACTCTGCTCTCTGAAAGTCAGTGAGGCAGCCTTATCTATTCCCTAATTTCTCCCTTTGAGGCTCATCACACAAAAGCCTTATAGAAAGCAGATGAGGTTGTATGTCATGTTTGAACGTATTTTTTTCCCTCCAGGTTTTGTGTTTTAGCTTAAGCAAAGTGGTGCTCTGGAAATATCAAAGTATCTTGTTCACAGACTGGATGCACAGGGGCTATTTCAGCTCTGTCCAGTGCTGACACCCATGGATGAGATGCTAGATACGAAGAAAGAGGTTTTACCTTTGAGGTGACTTTCAGGAGAGGCTCTGAGGCTCAGATGCTCCAAGGCTAAGGCAGGAGGTAGTGTTTGTAGCATGTTTAGGGTTGATGATGTTTATCCTGCTAACCCTGGAGTGGTTGCCCTCGTGGGACACCATCAAAGGCACTGATGAGAAGGACAATTGTGCATTTACCTGGTGAGTCACACACAGTCATACACAGTCACCTTGGTGCCTGTGGCAGGAATGGATGCTGGATTCACACCCTCTGTGAGAGGGGTACAGAGCACTGATCAAATTCACATCCTCAAAGTCTACCCTGCTGTCTCAATCCCTGTGAGGTATCAGTGTGTTAGTCATGCCAAGGTCAGGCACTTCCCTGACCTTCAGCAGGGCTCTGTGGAGCATTGCAAAGGGGTCAGACCAGACAGTGCCATGTACAGAAGTTCTCAACCAGTTCCAGTGCCTAATCCTTCTCCATCTCACAGGGGTTTGGTGTGAGAGGCCAGGCAGCCAGGAAGTCTTCTTCTCCAGTCCCTGGTCTGTCTCCCATTGCTCTATAGAAAACACTGGGACTTCCCTATCCTCAGAGCTAGGCAATTCATACTTCATTTTTGCTCAGGGTCCCAGCAGAGAAGGAAAGACAAGAGTCACAATGGTTCCCACCCTTGACACCCTCCTCCTTCAGGGTACCAGCCCTTTTGGCTTTTATCTCCCAGTCTGCAAAATCCCAAAATCTGGGAGTCAGGCCTCATCTCCTCCTTTTGCTGGGTCTTGCTTCTCTCTTCTCTGCTGGAGATGCAAACCTCTGCTCCACTCTGACTTCCTTGATGCAGGGCACAAGAATGGTCAGCCAGGCTTGAGCTCTTGACATCAAACAGTGCTGCCCTCCCCCAGTGTCTGCTGCTAGAGAGGTGCCTCAACATACCCAGTGTGACCTTCACCACCTGCTGCAGGCAGGTTGGGGGCTCCTTAAAAACAGCACATCTCTTTGGGAACTCTTAAATTCATTGTGGGTCTGCAGGAGTGAGCTGCTCACTGGGGGTGGGAGGCCAGACACTCACCCACAGGTGAGCTTTGTAAAGCACTGATTCCTTGAAGCAAAGCATCTTTTATGGGCCTGCTGTTTTCAGCACAAACTGAATGAGACTGTTCATGTCCCTACTTGCCCCTGAAGGTTTAATTACACACAAGATCTGGTACAACTCCTAGCATTAGAATCCCAAAGGCTTCGGACTCCCTCTTTACTCTCAATGGACATTTTTACTCCTACCTTGTCTGAAATTAGGGATTTTCAGAGTTAAGATACTGAAACCCTGCTAAACATATAGTGCAGACAGCAGGAGTCAACAGAGAGATGACCAGAGTCCAGAGGGGTATGCCCTGGGGACAAGCAGCTGGCTTTGAATATCAGTGGCAGCCAGCCGTGGTGCAAAAGGCATTTGGGGGAATTGTTCATATCAGTCCCATAAATAAAAGTTAAAGGGACAGTCTTGGGTCCTAAAAACTCTCCCAGGCTTAGCAGGCACACACCCTGCAACACTTGGAATAGCTCTACACCCAGCACCATGATACCACACTGCTGTACCCAGCACAGCTGGGGATGCTCACATGTCCCAGTTTCAGCTGAGATAGTTAATTTTCTTCCAAGTAGCTGATACAGTGCTGTATTTTTGATTTAGGATGAGAATAATTTTGATAACACACTGATGTTTTGGTCGTTGCTAAGCTGTGCTCACACTAAATCAAGAATTTTTCCATCTCATGCTCTCTGCCAGCAAGGAAGTGCACAAGAAGCTGGGAGGGAGCACGACCAGGACAATTGATCTGAACTCCTAAACTGATCAGAGGGATATTCCATACCATAAAACATTATGCTCAGTATACAAACAGAGGTGAGTTGACTGGGGGACACAAATCACTGCTCGGGGACAGGCTGGCTGCAGTCAGTGTGTGGTGGGAAATTGTGTTGCACATCACTTGTCTTCCTTGGGTTTCATTTCTCTCTCTCTTTTTGTTGTCTCCTTTTTCATTATTATTATTATTATTATTATTATTATTATTATTATATTTTATTTTTATTTTATTTCAATTATTAAACAGTCTTATCCCAACCCAGGAATTTTTTTTTTTATTATCCTCTCTACCCCACCTTTGGGGGAGAATGTGAGCAAACCACCTTGGCTCGGACCTGCCACTGGAGCCAGGCTTCTCATCTGCTGACCCCAGAGAGCCCACAATAGAGCTGAGATGGCTTCTCCTTTTCTCAGCCCTTTCTTCCCACTCTGGGGACCAACCCTGTGCCTACCACAGTGGAGCAGGCAGTGATGAAGGGACTGTCACGTCTGGCAGCAGCTGAGAGAGCAGTGGCCCACAGCTGGCACACTGGGCACAGCTCAGAGCTTGGGAAAGGAGAGACCTGGGTCACAGACCAGCCCTGGCTTCTCCCATGGCTATTATTTATTACTAGTACAGGCACAGTGGGGCCCTTTTTTTTAATGCGGCAAATCATTAAAAAGAAAGGAGGTAGTAAAAAAAAACCCTTTAGTAACAACCGTAAAAAAAAGGGAGGAGGGGGGAGGCAAGCATGCAACCACAGACAGACAAATGGTTACAGAACACTGGAAGTTCAGCTGGGAAAGGGGGTGGCAGAGAGGGTGAGGCTTAACAAAACTGCCCTGGTGAAGGGCTGGTCTGGAGCCAGCAAAGAAAGTCCTCTTGTGGGGCCTGGCATCAGTGATCACAGACAGAGGTGAACATTTCAATTAAGTTTGTGTGGCCTTTCACAAGGAGACCTGAGCTCATCGAGCCTTGCTGAAGGTACAGAGGTAGCAGACAGTGTGACCTATAGAGGGTGGTTGGGTTGCCATCACCGTGAGGCATTTGGAGCGGCTTGGCTTGCTCCAGCAGGCTCAAGGTATGGATGTGGGAACTTGTACAAGCCCGTGGGATACCAAAGAAATACATCCAGGTCTGTTTGCAGGAGAAAATGCTCACCCATCTGCAGCAGGCTCCTTGCACAGAGCTACATGTCTTGTTCACCCTCACAGAGATTTAGCAAAGTCAATGCCTTAAGAAGGGCTGGATGGGTTGGCTTTTACACCATTCACCTCCTTGAGACTGAAGGTTGGGACATGCAACTGCCAGAATTTGTCATTACCCTCTTTCTTGCTCCTTGCCAGCTTTATTTTACATTTTTTATTCCTCGGTGTAAAAGCTTCCCTAACTAGTCATTAACCTCAGCCACAGGACACAACCATTAAACATTATTGTGGCTGTAACATGGTACATTACTTGCAAGTGTTTCCTCCAGCAAGAGAGAGAAAAAGAGACCTGCATTAAGGTCAGGATTCTCTGTACACGTATTAAATCAGCATCTGGCACTGCAGACCTGTTGCAAGGAGTGTATGTTTGCATGGAAAGGACATGTTATGGGAAAAGTGCATCTTTCGTGATTAAACACACAAGGGGGGAAACCCAGCTTCAGTTTCATCTCAGAGAAGAAGAACCCTGGCACTCAGATCCCATACTCAGCTGTCCCAAGCGAGTGACACGTGCCTGTGGCGTGATTGTCCTTAAACTGCTTGAGACCTTCTCCATGCTCACACCAGTACTGACCACTCCTGCCTGGGTTCTGGAAATAGCAGCTTCTGAAGGAATCAGCCTTGTGAACAGGACCTGGAGAGGTCCATTGTGCCACATGCTGTTTGTGGACACCAGCTGAAGGAGGGAAAACTGCTGTGAAGCTTTCAGCAGACATGGCTTTCGCTGCCCACCAGTGCTGCAAAGCCCCTAGGCTGAATCCCACGGTGCCTCCAGCAGCTGCAAAAGGGATTTTCAGACCTTGTCCCCCCTTTCTTCTGCACACACACACATGCAGAGAGCAAAGCACCATGATAGCACAAATAACAGCGTTTGCAGCGTGGACACAGTCACAGTGGTCCTGAAAAACAGACAAGGAGGGGGAGGGATGGACTCTGCGACCACTCCTTCCCGCAGTGCCCTGTGCCAGCTGACGCGGCAATCAGCTGCCTGGGAATGTCCTACGCTACCCAGGGAGCCTTCCTGAGAGGAAGACAAACCTCCTGTGTGTTGCTGCAGGAGGGAGCACAGCATGTGATCTCCTGAAATGAAATCTCTGCGGATGCACCCCCGGGCTGATGGGGAGTTGTTGCGATGGGTCGTGCCTGTTCCCATCCGTCACAGGACCCAATGAGACATGACTGATCTAAGTGGAGCTGACAAAGGCCGAGGACCACTTCCCCATCTGGGTACATGCCATGAGGGCTAGGGGAGGAAAAGGCTGCCTTTTCACACTTGGGGACTGTTTCATCCAGCAGCTCCCTCTTGACAGCACAGGGGTCCTACAGCTGCAGCACCTGCCTCAGAGGCTTGGTACGAGCTCCCCTTCCACCTCGCTGACTCCAAGAGCACATCCTAAATTGGAAGTGGCATGACATGAATAGTTCCCCCCCCGAAACCAGGCTGACCTCCCACCGCAGGCTGGGCATCCCCCGGTGCTCGTTGTTACACATCGAGGCCTGACAGGGAAATGCAGCCCCGTGATTGACAGGTTTTAATGAAGACCTTTGATGTTCAAAGGAAGCGATGGCTGTTTGGTAAGGTCGGCTGAGTCAGAAGAAAGTGGCAGGCTGAGCTGAGCCCGTTCTGCTGTGGGGGCCCCATCTGGAGCACTTACTCACTGTCTGGTTTGAGCCAGGCAGGTTGGAGGTGGGCAGCTATGGGGGGGGTTGGTTCCACGCCTGATGCCATCTGCCTCTCCAAGTTACCGTTCCCATCACTCACCTGGTGCCAGCATCGCTGTCCACAGGTCAGAGACAGAAGTCCACTCCCATTCCTTGCACCCTGGGGCTGAACTCATTACTTGCTTTACAGCAGGAATGGAAATGTCAGTGTTTAATCGGGCAAGCTTTTAGCAAATAACAAATCTCTTCAAGAAATACCTGAGAACAGTAGTTAATGACCCCAAAGTTTCAGCCTCTCAGCTGGGGTCACTGCCATGGTGAGGGAAGCACTTACTTTTCTACAGTGCCAAAATCCAGTGTCCAGAGAAATGAAGCAACATCAACCATGGCAGCAGTTTGGCACCCTTCATACGGGTGTCCAGGTCAGTGTCCATGCTCCCACAGACATGGCCCATCCCTGGAAGTGTTCAAGGCCAGGTTTGTCAGGGGCCTGTGCAGCCTGATCTAGTGAGTATCAACCTCGTCCATGGCAGGGGGCTTGGAACTAGATGATCTCTAAGGTCCCTTCCAACTCAAACCACTCCAGGATTCTATGTTATGACTCTGTGATTTAAGGTTCTTATGCAAACTGGAGCAGCTTCAGCGGGAAAATGAAGAAAAAAAACTTGTTTTGCCCAGCAGTCTGGGAGTATTCCTGGAGATGAGAAGGCAGAGGAAAAATTCCTTTAAACAATAGGGAATTTTTCTTCCTTAGAGCATGAAGAGCAAGTCCATTCAGAAGTTTGAATTAGTAGATGCAGAAATAGCCAACTGGATGTTTCAGAAATATGTCATTTTTGTGTGCCGTAGATATTTTTCCAACAACAACAAAGTTAACAAAAGACACAACAACATTTTTTTGTCCTACTCTGGTGGTGACATATTTTGAATATTTCCCCTGACAGAGTGTGTTTTAACTACTAATCACATCCCCATGTCCTTTCTAAGTGCTTTTTTCCCCTGACACAAAGGTAGCTGATTAAGGCTGTGAGGAGAGTCTTGGTAGACCAGCTCAGTTTTAACATGATGGCCCAAGCTGCAGGCACTGCACATATGCAGAATAGGTTCTTCTCAGAAACAGCAACATTTGCAAACAGAGAAGTGTTTTTAGGAAAAGAAGCAATGAGATAAATTTGAGCAGGACTCCAAGCATGACCTGATCGAGCCACATCCATAGCAGGAAGGAGAGACAGCAGATGAAGATGTCTGGGATACTGAATTTTGTTGTCTCCTAAAAAGTGATGCCTAAAATTTTCCTGCCCAAGTCCACCACATAGGCAGAGTCACTCCCACCCACCCATCTTTACCAGATCCCTGGTACGAAACAGCACAAAGGAGATCCAGTCCCATCAGACAGCAAAGGACCTTGACTTTCCCTGTTAAACTGTACACTACTCCAGTGAGCAATTAACTTTCTCACTCAGAAGGAGATTAAATTATCCCCATAATACCTGGAGTGATTTGTGCAGGGTCAGAGCACCCATTTCCATGCTGATGTATTTTGCCTGTTGCAGGTTTTGGAGGATGGTGGTTGCTGCTCACACTGGCCCTGTGGAGGAGGAAGGTTTGGGGGGTTTTCTCTGAGTTAAAACTTATTATCCAGAGACTGCATTTAGGGGAATGACAGGGACATCATCCACCTTTGCTGCACCACAGACACACAGCTCCAGGGAAAGGGCTGAATGGTGGGAAGAGCCCAAGGTACCCCTCTGCTCCTACTGCCAGCCTTATGGTGTGGAGGGAGGCACTGATGACAATTTGTCTTGTAATTTCTGCTTCGGGAAGTCATGTCAGCATAGTCCTGCATTAAAACTGTCTCCAAGACCTTTCTGGAGGTTTCATTACAGCATTAGGAAGGGGTTTGGTTAGTTCCCTGGGGGAATGATGCTTTTGTGACTGTGGTACCTGTCTGTGCACATCTTAGTTTTTAAAAAAACTTCCAAACCGCTGGAGCAATTCTGGCCATTTGACTGCAAGTCCACAAAGACATGAAGCTGCTACCAGCTTGTGAATGCAGCGGGGCAGGGAGAGGAGAGAGGCTCTGTCTCTGCACCTGCAGCACAAGACCAGAGGCACCAGCAAACAGCAGAGAAGCCTCCTGGGTGAGAGACAGACACTCTGGAGATGTTTCAGTCAGACCTGGTACCTCATGAGTTGTGTGATACTCTCCCCCCATCAGGCAAAAAGCCACGGAAAGACTCCACAAGACCTGAAGCTCGTATGAACATCTTGCTCACTAAAGAAGAGTGAGCCTGGCTGTTTGCTCGTGGTGCTTTGGGTACAAGTCCTTCAAATTGGTCCCAGAGGCTGATGCAGGAGCTCTGCCCTCCTCCCTGCAAATGCTGGTGGCCAAGTGATTCATGTCACAAGAGGGGAAATGCAAGAGCAAAGCATAAATGAATCACCCTCCGCCGCAGGTCATTTAATTCATTCTCCCTTCAGGAGGCAAGCGCTTTTGCACACTAATTAGATAGTTCATCCTAATGGCAGCTACAAGATCTTTTTTCTTCCTTCTTTATAACTTCCAGCAAAATAGTATAAAACCTGATGGATGTTTAAAAGAAGAAGATCCAGTGCTACCCTGGAACAAGCCCCATGTGCCATATGGCTGAGAGAGGACAGTTGCAAAATCCCACAGCACCCTTTTTACATGCATTGTCTACACTGCAGTGCTCTCCCTGCTCACTGCCTCCTCTGCCCTAGTTCCCAGACTTTGGGATATAATTATAGAAAAACAGCAACTGAAGCTGGTTTAAAAAATATGGTCTTTTTCCACGGGGAAAAAACCCCAAATGAAACAAAACAAAAACCTCTGAACAAAATAACAAACAAAAATTTCTTGACAATGTGTTAATTTTTTCTCTCTCTTCTTTGATTTTTTGGGGTTTTTTTTTGAGAAAACCAGAACAGAAAATGTTCCGTCTTCCTCCCCCTCCTGCCCACCTGTTTCTGGGAGAAAGCAAGGAGGAAAGAGATGGGAAAAACCCTATGGTTTTAAGCTTGTTGCTTTCAAAAGTACTGAAACATTTCTGGAAAAGATGACATTTTCTAAGGAAATTCTCATTTTACCTGTAAAGCCCCTCTGAGTTCAGAAAAGTACAACTGCTTGTCAAAACAAAAAGAAAAAGAAGAAATAAAAAGCCTCTTTTTTAACTTTCCTCCTTTAAAGCTAGAGCAAGGTGGCAATGAAAACACAGCCACTTCTGGGTGAGAAGCCTTAGAATGTGCATTCACCTGGGAGGTGAGGAGTATTTTCCCTGTGGATAAGATCTGCCTAAACATTAGCACCACGGTGAGACTACAATACTGGTGTTGGCAAAGCTCAGTCTTTATGATTTCAACCCCAGTTCTTTTTCTAGATAAAACATATGAGGATTTGGATCAGACCCAGGGGCCTCTTGACTTCTTGCATCCCAGCCTGGGAGGTTGCAGAGCCAGTAAGGTCCATCCAGAGGCTCACATGGGATGCAGAGGCTGCAGGACCTTTCTCCTGCTGAAAGACACCAAGAAATACTGGGGTGTAGATCTGGTGGAGGGAAGGCAGGTATGGACCCACAGGTATGAAAAACCACCTTGATTTTCTTGAATAAAGGGCATCTGAGTAGCACTGTATGGCCCACATGAGGCCTTGACATCCCTTCAGGGAGTGTTCAATGCTGCAGAAGAGATCAAGTCACCTCTGACTCGGATCTGTTCACCACTGATGGTGGGAGCCACCCCACCACACACAGCATCCAAGGAAAGCCATGGCTGAAGTGTCTGGTTCTTTGGCTCTTTCTCTGTCATCTCCAGCCTTCCCTTTCCAGACTGAGGACTCTCACTGGAGATCTCGGCCCACCCGTGGGCTACGTTTGCATTTCTACCAAAGTGATGAATTTATTGCAGAGTAAAATAAGGAATGCAGAGAACTGAAAGCCAAATCTTTCACACAAGTGTGAAAAGAGTGAGGAAGATGATGTAGCCTTTCCCCAGACCTTCAACTGTTAAACAGCTGAGTGTCCGTTGCCTAAACCAAGCACCACCAAACCCTATGGCTGGGAAGCCCTGTTACCTCCATCCAGGTGTGGGCTACCAGGACAAGAGCCTTGCAGTGAAAACAAGGCTTCTTGCAAAGGCTTCACCCAGCAGCTCCCACACTTGGAAGCACAACCTCACTTGCAGTGCCCTCATCTATCTACCTCAAGTCCTGCCCTGCCTGTGATGGATGATTTTCATTAACATTTTCCTGCTGTGGCTTCCACGACGGCTGCTGCGCCAGAGAGCACACAGAGGGGCAGAAGACAAGTGATGAAATGTTGGTGGTCAGGCCAGATAAAAGATTTTTGGGACTGCCCAGTGCCATCCTATGAGTGCTTGTGTTGGACTAATATCAGCCTTTCTGCAGAGCAGTCTCAGATGGGAGAGGGAGGGGTTATTCTGCTCCAGCTCTGACTGTGTCCTGCCTCCCTCCTTTCCTCCTTGATGTGATGCCTCTTCTTTGCCATTGGGATGTATCTGTAAATCCTCTGTGGATGATTAATACCCTGCTACCTAAACATGCCCTGCATTTCTAATGTCCTTCTGCCCTCCACAGACAGAGGATGCACTGCTGCCTCTGGGTCACTTGGAGGTATCTCTGTTCCCTGAGGCACAAAGTGTTTTACAGCATTTGATTTGGCTTGTTCTCAAATTTTGCAGCACCAGTTCATCCCAGTCCAATGAGAACAATCAGCCATTGGAACAATCTCCCCAGGGAAGAGGTGGATTGCCCAGTGATGGACACATTTAAGATTCAGCTGGATAGTGTGCTGGGCCATCTTGACTAGACCATGGTTGGACCAGCTGATCCTCAAGGTCCCTTCCAATCTGGTATTCTGTGATTCTATAAAATTATCCTCTCAGAAAAAAACAGTAAGTCAAAACACTGTATCAAAATATACCTTTTTTTTTTTTCTCTCAAGAGATTGCCAAGGAAAACCTATATTTATGCAGGAAAACTTTTTGGCTGAAACACTTGGGAGTCAAAAGAACTTTACCAAGAAGGTCCAGATAATGTAGTTAAGTGTTCAGGAAATAAGGCAGAGCCTGGGAGGCCACAAAAGGCACCTGAGCCCCAGGGATGCACAAGAGGACACATGAAGGAAATGCAACAGCAGAAACCATCCTGTTTTACAACACCCTCTGAAACTGCCTAACACCCATGTCTGACATTTCACACCTGAGCTTCAGCTGAATGGGAGGTAAAAGCCTTTCAGTGGAATCACAGCTCCTAAACAGCTGATTACCTCCAGCAGGTATAAAAGGGCTCTGGGGAGCTGAGAGCTGGCAGCAGGCCTAGAGGGATCACACACTGCCCAGCTTTGATGGAGACCTCCCACAGCCTCCCCGGGGACAGGCTCCCTGAAGAGCCACCTCCTCACTGCTGGGCATCTTGCAGGTGACACATGTTCTGCTTGCTCCCTAGTGGTGAGCTCCAGAAAACCCAACACAAAGGCAGGAATCCCACGGATTGGAGTAAACCCGAATGGGAAGGTGCAATGTCCATCTGAGGGCACCTGGATTCAACACGAGCTGTGCTGGTCACAGGAGTGGTCCGTGCTCCAGCCATGGTAAAACACCTCCTTGCTGATGGATTTGGCCTTGCGGCTTCCCCACGGAGAGCCATCCCAAAACTTAAAAGGCTGAAGCTCTTCCCTGCAAACAACCAGAGTTTTTCCATTTCTCCTTTACAGCAGTGTCTTGGCAGCATAGCAAAGAGCCCTCGAATCCCTCTGGAAAAGCCAAAGGAGACAGATGAGAATAGAAAAAGGGCTGGTGGTAGGGCAGGAGGGTCTGACATTTTTCCATGATCCAGAAAACTCTTATTCCCTATGACCTTGCTAGGAGGCTGGGAGTTGCTGTTTAGTCAGAGCTGTCAGACAGTGGTGCTGGCAGGAGATGGATGAGCTGTGGTGTGGCTCTGCAGAAGGTGTTATGGAGACAGGCTGCTTTAAGGAGCAGCTTTGGGAAAAGGCAGCAGGAGAAGGCTGGGGCAGGACCAAAATGTCAGAGAGCACCAGGCTGTGGGGAGGGTGACTGTCTGGCACAGCTGTATACAAGAGACAAATGGAAAAGGCTCCTCAAATAGCCATAGAGATGGCAGAGCTCTGGGATATCTTCAGGCTTGATCCTGTCTCCTGCAAGGTGTTGATGGGCTCTTGACTGTAGTCTCAGGTCCTGTGTTTGGGCAGAGAACTGAGAAGTGTCCTCCACCATCTCCCAGCATGACCCCACCGCACCACCTGCTGCCAAACCTTTATCTCAAACACCACCATCAACATGCTCCATGCCCACAAGACAGAGATGCTGAAGGTTTTGCTTTAATTCTTACTGTGCACCATTAATTATGAATTTGACAGTCACTGCCCTCATTGTGCCAAGGGTGTGATTTCCCCCTGCCCTGGCACAGAGAATGGATTTGGGTACAATCCTGCCACTGCTCTGATGCAAAGCACAAGTGTGGGGATTGCCTTATTGCTGCCCTGTGATCAAGACATCTGACCCTGCCATTCTCAGCTCTGCAATGATGCTCTTGCCACACCTCTGGTCTTTGCAGGACATCTGCACCTCTGTGCTTTTCCTTATGCAAGCCCAAAGGAATTAGTGGTCAGGGACAGTGTCATCATGCTACAGGAATCATCACTGAAGTGCCTGGACCTTTTTATGTGGCTATTTCTTAAATGCAGGCTTAATTTTGTTTATACCAGATGTTCACAGTTTCTGCCCTGTCAATATCCCCAGCCTGTTCTGGTCAGGAGGAGACCTAACTCCCGCATGGACGCTTCCTAGGGGGCAGAGGGAGTGCTGACAGAAGCGTTCTTTGGGAAATAAGAAAAATATTTTTCTCTTTTGTATTCAGGGCACACACAGTTTCTTTCCACTCCCAGGACCTCCTGCTGCAGAGAGAGCCCTCAGTCCACATCTGAGGTAGGCCACAAAGCTAAAGCTGTGGTCCTGCACCAGGTCCTGTACAGGCACATCTGTGGTGCAGACATTCCAGCTGAGAAGTAAGAAAAATCTCTGGCTAACACCTGTCCTAGGATTTGGGAGAGCTGGATTTGTTCTCTGCTGTGCCAAGGGCTTCCAGTCACTTAATCCCTCGGCTCCTGGTCTGTAACATAGAGGTATTGGTGTGCCCTTCCCTCTCTACCTGGAGAGCTCTGTGAGATGCTCAGGCAGCAGCCACAGAGCCACTCTGAACAGTTTGGCATAAAGAGACAGCATATTTCTGAGACTTTGGTCCTGCAATGGGTGTGTAGGGTAAAATTCAAACAGCTCAGAGATTTCATCTCTTGGCTTGAGATCATCTGATCCCTGCAGCATGGTTTATTGGCATTTTCTGTTTGGCCTCTCACTAACACAAACACAGAGCTCCCACCAGATGGTTTTTAGTTGGGGAGCTGTATTTCTAAGAGGGTGGGATAGGTGGTCCCTTGGTCTCACAGTCAGGAGGGGAATGGGCAGAATTTTGCTGAACAAGGAGACTACCAGTAAATAAAAGGGACCAAGAGCAGTTGTGTGGCCAGATGGCACAACACAGACCTATAAACCAAACTCTCTTCTCCTCCCCTCCAAACCCTAAGCAGGGTGGCCTCAGCCATGCTGACAGCTGGGACTGGTCCCTGCCCCATGCCAGCCCTTGAAGAATCCCCAGGCACTATCTGGGGGACGATGACTCCGTGCCAGGGAGCGTGATGACAATTTAACAGTATGGACCATTGTGAGCAGCTGGTGCCTGGGTTAGTGCAGAATTATGAATGTTGCCCTTGAAGATTTTGGGCTCCCCATTGGTGCCTGTCCTCTTGTGACACAGTTTGGGCACACCCAAGCATGAACCAAACATTGGAGTCCCACCTCGATGCCCAGGATTTCGTGAGTCCGTTCATACAGTTCCCATGTCACAGAGCAGCAGGATGCAAACCTTTTATCCTGACATACTGCAGCACAAAGGGATGGTGGATCTCTACCAGCTTTGCACCCCACTCTCAGCAAGCATCTCGCACTAGACCAAGTCTACCAGGCCAGGGGCTGTGGCACTCAGCAAGGAGCTGGACTGAGTCTGGCAAACACTTCTATGAGCCACTCAGCAGCTTTTCTGTCTCCTGGCTCAGGGTACAGAGCTCTGCACGACAAGTCTGGGTCTCTGCTGCTTTATATCTTCTCTCTTTTCTACTTCAGAGGTGTTCCTTTTCCCTACTCAGAACATCCAGCATGGGGTTTGGAGGCATTATCCAGGATCCCAAAATGCACAGTCAGTGTACAAATTGCCTGACTCATAGAATTATACAATGGTTTGGATTGGAAGGGACCTCAAAGATCATCTAGTTCCAGCCCCCTGCAATGGTTGCTCAAATGTGTGCAGACTTACCCAAAACACACCTCATCTCTCTGGGTTGTGGCACGTGCACTTTGCTGTTGATCTCTCTCATTCAGCAACCCTTTTATCAAGGAGAAACTTGGGTGGAAATGGCCAGGAAAATCCGGAGGTAGGGAAATCCAAACAGAGACAGACATCTCCTGGAGTTGCTCTACAACCCATTTGCACAGAGGGGCACGTGCTGCAGCATAGCAAAGAACAGGGACCTTGATGTCTCTCTTCGATCAGATACAGACAGTAGCCTGTCTGGTTACAGAGAGCACTTTCTTTGATTAAAAGCTAATAAATATTCATCCCTCTCCTCCCCTGCCGTCCCTCCCAAATCCCCAGAGACAAAACTTAGACAAGCAAAACTGGTTCATTTGTGATGTATTCCAGTGCATTGCTCCAAAACACTTGGAAACCTTCCAGGCAACAATGCACAGCTGCAAGGGCTATGGATCATCAAGGAAAGGGCCAATACTTTGCATTCACTTAAAACAAGACTCAGGTCATAAAGGACATGCTTATTATTAATGGTGGGTGTTGGGAAGTAAAGTATAAAGTGTACACAGATCCTTATCCCCAGCTAATTCTTCAGCAAATTGGCAAAGATACATCACTGCCTGCAGAGCAGGAGACAGAGAGAAATTAGATGTTAAGGACAGCTTGGTTTCCTAGGAATACAGATGTGCCATCAGTTGATGAAAACTACAGCGAGGAGCAAGAGAAGAAGATATATCAGTGGTGAAGGTTGTCTCCTTTTAGGGCAAGGAAAACTAAACCCTCACCAGGAAAGAATAGGTTCCAACAGATGGAGAGATTGTGGCCAGCATAACAGCACAAGGTCCATTGAGCCGATCCTGGTGAAACACACACTACCAAATCAAGCCACCGTCACCCAAGAGAAGATCAGAGCAGCCAAGGACTTATTCAGCAGAGAAGTGTTGCTGGAGAAAACCAGTTCTGGCCCAGAAATATGGAATGGATTCAATAATGTATTGTCTTAACACAAATTTGAGCCACAACCCTTCAGGAAAATCCCCTCGGGGCACCAGAGTGTAGATGGTGAAGAGGCTCCCATCTCTGGATGGAAGCCTACCCCATGGTTATCTCTGCAATTGCTGTAACACTGTGTTTTCCCACCTCTTGGCTTACAGTTGGTGCAATTATTTCTTGGGGAAGGATTGTCTTCAGCCTGCATTGGTGGGGGATTCAGAGGTGATCTCACAATCTCAACATTGAAAGTAATAATAATTAATAGTGAAATAGTAAGGTTAATATAATAATTTATAGCAATGATAATTATTTATTTTTATTACTGGAGCCACATTCAAGAACCTGCATCCTCCAGCATCCTGGGAACATGGTGCTGGGACACTCGGCTTGGTCTCTGCTCAGGGTGAGCAGTAGCATGTTATCCATGTGCTTCTGCAACCCACCAGCCCCACTGCACAGCACCAAGCTGGCTGCATCCCCACCAGCATCACAGTCCTCAGCAGCCCAGAGACAAACATCCATCCCGTGCTCTCCATGCTGTTTAAGCACAAATAAACCTGTGTCTGCTGCCTGGTCCTACAGAAACAAAGCACCTGCACTTTTCCTTGGATGCTAAATCCTCAAGTTAGAGGCTGATAGCAGAAGTGGGTAGAAGATGAAGCATTGCAATTTTTCAGCTTTTCTTATGGCATCCTCCAGCTTTGCGGGGGCTGTTGGGCAAAAAAGAAGCAAGCAGCTTAATGGCTGTATTTCAGCTGGCACAGGCCCATATCGTGGGCCAGTTTCTCTGCTGAGCTGAGATTTGCTTGGCACATCCCTGTGGTGGGTCCTGACGGAGCCCAGGGCTGCTCCTTGATCCTCCAGCTGGGTCCCAGCCAGACCCTGCAGAGCCATCAGCCATCCCTCCCGTGGGGGGAGTACGGCCAAGTGGGCCACCCCAGCCAAGCTTTATCTTAACACCAGCTCAGCTGATCAAGGCAATGGAGCAGGAAAAAAAAAAAAACAGTGGGAAACTGAGGATCCCCATCATCGAGGGGAAAATCCCTTTCCAAAAACCATATCCAAACACGCAGGTGATACTGGAGAGCACAAAGACATCACACAGATTGTGAAGGGACTCTGGTCCTCAGTTTGCAGAGGTCCAGGCTCTGGGATAAGAGCAGGAAGGTTTTCTTTAAAAAAAAAAAAAAAGACAAACCCTCCCCTTTCAGGCAGCTTCCCACAGAAATGGGATGCTTGCAGTGATACACACATGAAGAATCCCTTTCTCCAGCACCCTCATGTCTCCTTTGCCCACATGAGCTGAAAGGGCTCTCAAGCACAGCAACAACCCCACGAAATGCGTGGCCATGTCATCATTTGAGGATTTAAAAAGACAGAGGGCAAAAACACAAACTTGTCATTCTTTTCCTACTGTCAGTGTTCACTGTTTTAAACCCTTTTTAACATTTACTTTCCCTTCCTGTGTGGAGTCAGTCAGATTTCAGCACCTTTAGACCTCTGATAACTTCTCTTTGCAGGGATGTCCTACAACATGGATCTCAGGAATCTTGGAGATGCTCTGCATGTTGCAGGGACTTAGGGGTGGGCCAAATTTTCTGCACCAGGCAGAGAGTCAGGTACAATGGGAAATTTGTGCTTTTCGTTTCCTCTGTGTACCCCAGGTTAACAGGTTGGCAAACTCCTTTACTCCTTTGCAGGACTCTCCTTGATGAGGCAGAAGAAAATCTTGGAACAACTTCAAGAAAAGCACTGAAGGCCCCTCTAGGGCTGCCAAAATGGTTACAGTTAAACCTCATGCTTGACTTCATCTTCAAGGTCCTCTTGCCATGGCAGTTCAGCAGGAGATAACAAGGAAAATCCCTCAGTTAATCTGGCTGGCCAAAAGTAGAGTTCAGTACAAACCTGCTGTATCATCTCCCAGCTAACATATTTTTTTTTGCAGGGTCTCTATGTACACATATGTAGGTGTGTATATATCTATCTACAGCTACATCTATCTATATCTATTTGTCTCTGTATAGATATATATGCCATGTCATATTCCAGTCTGTTAAGCAGGTCAGATTTCTTCACATGAGTAATTTGCACAGCTCTTCTTACCTGAAAATATTGTGCCCCAAAAAAAAAAAATGAAGTTTTAAGAGGGAAAAATCAATCTTGCATGCAGACAATTTGCTGAAATATTCTTTAGTGTTCCCAGACTAATTTTTGCTTTTGTTTGTTGTTTTGCAAGACCCTGGCAATGGTCCTTTTGTGTTCAGAAGGGTTAGACTCCACAAACAGTGCAGTTTAATGCATGATAGTTAATGAATTTGTTTAATCTGACCCATTGCATCTACATGAAAATATACTCTCAAAGACACTGTGCATAAAGTGACCTGCTTCCACTAACGCCCAGACAAGGAGGAAATGAGGATTTATGCCTTCAGAGACACTCCCCCCTTGGAGCACATCTTCCAAGACGTTCAGTCAAGCAGTCACTTCAGCACAACCTCCAGAGGGAAGCCCAGTCATTAAAAAATGACATTTCTGTGCTGTGTGATGAATGACAAGTGAGCTGGCAGCTCAGCTTTCATCCAGACTGAGGACTCATCCCAGCAGAGCATTGATGTCAAGAGAAACAATCCCTTTGATTTAGGGTTTGGACCAGGTTTCATATGCAGAGACCGAGGGCAAGAGCTCGGTTTCCAGGGAGTCCTGAGCTCTGTCACAGCACATCTTCAAAGACCTTCCACAAAGACATGCCATGGCTTAGCTCCTCTGGGTCTTTTCGCTGCTCCAGGAGCAGGCATGTTCCAGTCAATCACAAGCCCTACAACTCCAGCAGCATCAAATTCAAAACCACAAACCACTGTCCTTTTGCACCTGAACCAAGACCCTTCTTGAAGGTGGACACTGGGAGTCAGGGCATCCTGCTCAAAATCTGTGCGTACCTCACACTTCTGATATATCCAGAAGGACAGCAGTTTGATATAGATCCCAGCTAGGAAACACAATCACTCCATAAGCCCAGATTGCTGGGGAGATGAGGGCAAGTTTATCCTTCACAATAGAAAAAGTTGGAGCACTGTTGTGTTAATGTTTCTCTTCAATGGCAGAGCTGGGTCTCCTACAACTGATGAGCAGGAAAACAGGATGGGACAGGTGTCAACTAGTGAAAGATATCTGAAGACACATAAAAGTGGGAGGGATAAGAGGAAAGGGAAAATCCAGCTGTAGTAATTCTGGAGTGCCTGCAGAAAAACTGCTGAAACTGATATAACTGGATTACTTAAGACACTCTTAACCAATTATTTGATTTCTGCTTTCCTTCCCTTGTGGCTGGAGGTGCCAGATCCCATCACATTTGACAGCATGCAGAGCAAGGTCTGCACTGTCCCAAGAAATCTCTTTATTGCCAATACATTGCAGACCCCCTTGGAGATTCCTTGGGTGCTTAACTCAGCCAAGAAGTGATATATTGAAGAGTTTTACATTTTCTAAATTGCAGGGCAGCAGGAAAAAAAAAAGAGCCTCCACCAAAGCTCTCAGTTACTTTGAAATGGAAACTTTCCCCTTTGCATAATCTCCCAAGTATGGCATGTGGCCTTATTCTATAATTACACAATAGATCCGAATTCCTTCAAAGGAGCTCTTGTGTTCCAGCAGGTACATAATGACTTTATAGTATCAGCTAATTACACTGTTATATAAGGGTCCAGAATGACTTTTAAAATCAAGGGACAGACTTTCTAAGCTATCAAACACATATTGTTTTGTTTGGTGATTTTTTTTTTTAAATACCTAATTATGAAGGTAACCTGTGCTTTCTCCATCCTTTCCAAAGACAATATAAATGTTAATACTATGCAGAAAGTGCTGGCCTTAGTACTGGGTTGGTGTACATCATCTCTACTGACATCAGCGGATCATTTCCAATGCCAGCAAAATCCAAATAACATACGTAAGTCAATGGCTCAGAGCCCATGTTAACTAGGATGGTGTCCTCACAATCAAATGGGAATTACAATGGTTTAAGCAGCTACTGCCAACTGTTGTCCATCTTGTGTCATGCTGGCTTGAGCTCACATGTTCAAACCCACGGGTGGGAAAGATGTAGAAACACACAGGTATGAAGGGGATATCTGATCTGTCACAGCAGCTCAGTCCAATCCAGCTGTGCCCTTACCCTCTTCACCCACAAAAGACATGGAAATAAAGGTGGGTTTTGCCACAGCGAGCCTCTTGCTGCTAACTTCTCTCATGGGTGAGACTCTTGAGAGCTTTGAGTCTCACAGTTAAGAAAAAAACTGTTTCCTTTTACAAAGTGGCATCAGGGCTAGGGTCACTCAGAGTGTGGGCACCACTTCTTTTTGTAGCCTCAAGGATGGACGGCCAGGGTGGAGTAGAATTATGCAGAAGACCTTGGGAGGAGTCATAGTACTAGATGGGATGAGGGAGAGCTTCCCTAACAAATTCCTGCCTGGCTACCCACATCCAGAAAGTGCTCTATCCGGCAGGTACCTGGGCATTACAAAGGATCTTGAAGCCCTCCCCAAGCCTGTGCTCCTTTTCCTCTCCTGTGATCAGACCCGCTCAATGCACCTCCCTCATATAACCCCAGACAAGCTCCCGTCAGTCCCCACCTCTCAAGACCCCAGGGGGCACTTCCACGTTACAGCAGGGGAAAGTCGAGCTGTCTGTCCCGGTAGTAAAGGAAGGTGAGATCAGGAATCGCCCCACCAACCTCCCCAAAGCTGCTATGATGTGAAGCCAGCACGATGGGGAGGGTTCTGACCCAGGGCATGCAACACATGTGCACTTTGTTATCAGCTCTTCACCCCTCGGAGAGCAGCTGGGATTCCCCAGCTGCCACAGCACGTCGGTGGAGCTATAACTTTGTAAACTCAGCTCAGCCTTTCAGGAAGAGATTTCTAATTTTATCCAGGCCATTCATCCACCCTTAATTTGCAATGAAAAAAAGAAGCTGTTGCAGGGTTATTATTAACTATTGGCCAAGACAGAATGAACTCCAGGCTTGGCTGACTCCCTCTTTGGTAGAGAGCAAGTGCACAGACAGCAGACACATTGCTGGTTTGCTTCCCAGCCATTTCTGCTCCTGAGTGAGGATGTCTGAAAGCCAAAGCAGAAGGAAAACCTTTATTTCACAGGTGTGGCTGCATTGTCCAGGCTCCACCTCAGCCAACTGGGATTGGAGGCCTTTGGCCAGCCAGCAGTGTTCAGCCTTGCTCCACTTCCACACTCTCATAACACCTTTGCTTTACTAAAATGAGTGGGAAAAGTCCCTATTGACCTCACTCAGGCTCCAAGATCAAATCTCAGATACAGGGAGCAGTTTTTCCACCATCAGCTTGTGAAGTTCATCAGTCTCCACTTCCCCCAGCAGTGGTACCCCCGAACGCTCAGGGCACAATTCCTTGCAATACAGAGGGACATATTCAAACCACTCCATCAAGCACACACAGGAGAGTTCCTGGGCTTTGGTATGAGGCCAAGAAAGCAATGTTTTAGTCTTCCCACCACTGTTTTCCAGGATAGAGATGTAAAGTTCCCTAAGCTGGATACCTAGAGCCAGTCAGGAGAGGACCTCCAGCCACACCCTCATATCCTGCTATGCCAGACTTTGAGTCAGTCTGCCCATGACATATTGGCAACAGGTGATTAATGACAAATGTTCAACTATAAGAAGTCTGTGTAATAAAATAAGTAAAGTAACAAATAATAGCAGAAAGAAGAGTCAAGAAATCCATGTTCTTATAAGCTGGGCTGGTAGCCCAAGGATTTAAAAATGAAAGTATCTTGACCAGAAATATTGCAAAGGTTGTTACATTTTCCCTAAATTCTCCTAAAAAACACCTGGTTATTCTTATGCCCATTGTTGCAGGATTTGCCACTTGCTTCATACTTTTTACTTTGGTGACATAGTAGTTTCACCTATATTGAGCTTTTGGAATGTAATGAATATTCCAAGAGACTGGAATACTCAAATACAATATTTAAAAAGCCCTGGTTCTAAGGGCACAACAATTTATCTTGGATAAATTCATGTAGAGCTCCCTTGATTTTATGTATTATTGTAATTCACATTGTCCTCAACTGATAATCACACTTTATGAAATTTATACCCATTTATTGCAAATGTAAAAACTAACATAATTATAATTATAAATTCTTCTTTCCATACAGCTGCAAGAGTTTGTCTGTGATCATTTTTTTTTTTGATCATACTGCGTTTCCCCAAATTCACCCTGGGAAAAAATGTTCCTGCTAATGCAACATATATCCCATTGCTCCACCTGCTCTGGCTTGCAGATCCAAACAGCACCAAACAGCCCTTCACCGTTGACATAAATCAGCTTGCACCCAACATCTGCCCAAGAAACCTCATCCCAGAGTTTCCTACCAATTCCTGGCCAAATGAGAGGGGAGAGGGGAGACAAATCAGGTCCCGGAAAAATATACCTTGCATATGTGACTGTGCAAAGCTGTGGGGCATGGGGACTTCCATGGTAACTCTGTGCATAAACAGGACCAAACAGCTTGAAGTAGCTGCTTTCCTTGCAAGGCCGATGAACAAAGTATCTCTGTAGCTTGGCCAACACAGCAAGCTCCAGCCAAATGTAAATAGCCTGCGGGGCTTTTTGGCACTTTGCACTCTATTTTGCATACAGCTGGTAATGTTTTAAAGGCCAGACCCAGCCAAGGGTAATGCTTCCAAGAACAGTGCAGGAAACACTTTGTGTACAGCAAAGAGTCTCAGGAGAAATCAGTGAAATCTTAGGACCTTTTGTGTTTCTTTCTGCCTCCCCAAATCAGCGTGTTTCATTTTTATGTCAAATACTTCCAGAGCTCCAGGTAGCCTGCCAGGATGGGACCATCTCGTTCCAGGTTCCAAGTGCTTGGTAAGAAAGGTATTATCTTGGCTCCGGCAGACATAGAAGCACTTGCTGGGTGTGGGCAAGTCCTGCTGAGCACATCCGTGATGTCTTTCAGGGCAGAGTTTCTGGAGCTGGCTGGCATTTAGTGCAAAGCATGAGAGATGTCATCAAGGGAGGATCAAGGCTGTAACAAAGCATTTATTGACACTCTTTGAGTCTTCCACAGCACCAATACCAAGGAAATACCACAATATTTCCAACTGTCTGGGTATCATTCAACCTTTTGGTAAGAATTAGCAGGACCTAAGGCTTAGGATGGGTTGGTGTGTTGGAGTGAGGCAGCTGCTACCTAAAATGTACCCCTGCTCTCCAAGGTGGGATAGAATTTCCCTCTTAATTTCCCATTGAGGAACTGGGACTACACTATTTTGTTTGCTTTATCACCTTAACACCACTACGTAGGGTATGAAAAAGAGAAATCTGACTCTCCTGCTCCTGTGTGCAGAGGGCTGGGAAGAGGATGCACACAGATTGGGCAGAGCAGAACCACACTGAGCATGGAAGGCTGAAACAGGCAGTCATCGAGGATTAATATTGCAGCAGAAAATTTGTTACCATGTTTTTAAAATCACAGAGTGTACCAGCACAGGCATTTTGCCCACCTGGTCCTCTCCTTTCAACCTCATTGTGTTTGAACGCGTTT
Organism: Corapipo altera; assembly: GCF_003945725.1. Lineage (NCBI taxonomy): Eukaryota > Metazoa > Chordata > Aves > Passeriformes > Pipridae > Corapipo > Corapipo altera. The sequence goes on from NW_020884937.1 coordinate 385,275, forward strand.
GTACATTAGGACCATTGTGTCCTAGAGGGAGACTGTCCTTCTGTTAGCTGTCCCAGGCACTTGATTATTCAGGGTTGAGGGATGAGAGCTGGCTGAGTTAGCAGCAGCCGTCAAAGCTGGCAGCAAAAGGGAATATATGTCAATAACTCAGAGAAGAGAAGCAGAGACAACTTGGAGAGGAGTTATTGCTACACCCGCACAAAATCAAAAGCTCTGTTTATCATAATTTAGTGTCCTTTACTTTGCATCTTACAGATGTCTGTCCTTCCACAGGTAATTCATGTGTGTAAAGTCAAATCACTACCCTCCAGACAGGGCTGGAGCACAATGGAAGGGTCACGCTGCAGAGGGACCCCGGGGGACAGATGGGGGACTGTGAGCTGCTGTCAGATGGTACAAAGGGCTGTGCTTTCATGTCTTTGTGTTGCAGCTGCACATGGTGGGCCAGCCAGGGAACAGAGAAATGGGAAAAAGCAGAGTCGGGATCTATAATGAAAACCATGCATTTGACCCCTCTGGCTGGGGACACGGCCTGGAATCTCATTGTTGGCTTTAAAATTACAGAATCAGGTCCTCTCCTCTCAGGCCATAGTCCCTTTCCCTCTGACCAGCTCTGACATGTGTGTATTGGACCCTCCATTAGATTCAGAAACTCTGGTTCTGCCAGATTTCAAGGAACCAAACCGTCCTTGGCCACAGGGATGTGATGACACACAAACATGCAGCTGTCCAGCCTGCAAATTGCTTTACACACACTTCTTATTTCCAGATTGAAAAGCCTCTTGGACCTCCAGGGCGGGCACCTATTCTCCTCATCCCAAACCTTCTCCTTTCTTTTCCAGACCAGACAAGGAATGAATTCCCACTCCAGCTCTTCCCATCTACAGGGATTGCACAGCCTAAATTGAGATTAGCAGTCACAGGAAGATCTCCAAAATGTCCCTACTTCTTTTCTTGAGAGAGTGGAAGTGATAGGGAGAGGTGTCAGCACAGATCTCAAAAAGACATCCTGGAAGAAGCGAAAGAAAATATTTTCTTATCTCCATTTTCAAAATGTCCTTCTCCGGTCCCAAAAAGTGGGTGGCACACATGCAAATGTGACTAAACATGTGCTTGTACCAAGTAACTTTTGAACCTGTTAGCCAGATGCAGGGGAGGATACTTCATAGGCGACTACAGTACGTGAACAAAGAGGAGAAATTAATTTCCTGGAATCGATTTGTCCTTTGAATTTTGCAATCCAAAGAGATTCCTACAGTCAGACATGGTTGCTGGCAATGTGTGTGTGAGAAGAGGTGACAGGTTTATCCAAGAAAAATGAGAGCTCAACACAGACAATTTCAATAATAATAATAACAATAATAATAATAATAGTAAATTGTGAGATACTTATCCACAGGGAAAGTGGAGAGAATGGTGCTCACAAAACTGCCACCTGGCAATACTTACCTTCATGAAAGGTCAAATTGTGGCATTGAGACTGTCATAGGGAAAGGGTGTCACCTCTCAGACACACAAGCTTAAATCAAGGAGCAAGTCCCTCGCTTCCCAGAGCAGGTACTGATGGGCTGCACCCAGTTATGGTTCAAGATCTCAGCAATCTGCTGAGCACATTGTGTCCCAGACTGCTGAGAGAGGTTGGGCTCAACCCCAGCAAGGGCCTGCAGAGCCACTTGGCTTGAACCTGTAGGAAAACAACATATAGGTTGTTTGGCCCTCACTGATACCAAAAGGATCTTCTGCCTGGATGTCTCCAGGGGGCTCAAGAGCTGCCCAGGGTGAGCTGCAATATCAGAATTCAGCCCTTTGCTAGTCTGGGGGAACAGAGGTGGGATGGTCTTGCAAGACAAGCAAGCACAAATGGCTAAAAAAGCAAGATAAATATGGGACATAAATATGTGATGGTGCAGGAGGCGGTACTATAAACTTATTTTATTGCCACTTGTCTGCACAGGCCAACATAACTCACTCCCTTTGCCTCGCTCTGTCATTTGTGAATAATGAGATTGCCCAAACAGATGCCAATAAAAACCTCCTCACACCCAGCACCTGGGCAAGGAAATAAAGGAATGGGGGTTTCTAACAGTGATCAATCTCCTGCTCTTCATAGGCTGCATACCTGATGTGGTGTTTATTGATTACCAGTACAATCAGGTCCTTCATGTTAGTTCCTACGCAGCTGCCCTCTGATTTAGCCCCTGCCTTAGGAAGTCTTCAGGGGTGATAAAAGTACAGCTGAGCCCAAGTCCTGCAGGCAGAGGTCTGTGGTGTTCATAAACTGCTCACAGCCAGTGCAGTCCATGCTGTGGACTGAGCAGGTCTATGCTAAGGCAGTCAGCACAGTGCCAACACCCACCCTGGGGCTGAATTACTCTTCCCAGACTCTCTGCAGGGTCAGTGAGGGGTTTGGCTTGTTTTGGCTCACCACAAACCACACAGGCGTACTTGCAGAGCCAGGCTGTGCCCAGAGGTGTTGACAAGGGCTTGATCCATGCCTCCAGCGGAAGCAGGGAATCTGCCTCATGGTTTTAGAGATGCATATTGAATTACAAGCACTGTGCTACTAGAACTAGCAATGAGAGGTTAATACTTATTACCATTTTGCTGAAAATCATCTTCCTACCCACCCCAGAGGTCTGTGGATTCAGGTGTGTTCCACTCCCTCCCTGCCCTGGCCAACCACATCCTCACAGCCTGCTCCAGCCCCTGCACAAGCCAACATCCACCAGGAAATGTGACAGGCATGTGTGGGACTGACTGTGCCAGAGCCAGAGGGGAGGGAGCTGCATCAGGCTTCTGGATATGCAAAGCCACAGGCAGAGGTTTCTGGTGCCTGAGGTGGCCACGGCTGCATTCCTGGCCCATCACTCTGGCACGTGGATGTGTGGGAATGCCAGAGCCCACATCCACACAGCCTCTGCCTCCCAAGGGAAAAGCCACTTCAAAGATGAATGTCTCTTCCCTGCACTAGCAGTCCAAGCCTCGCCAAGCAGCCCCTGTAGGAGTCAGAGCCAGAGTCACTCACTCTCTCTGCCAAAGGGCAAAGCAAGGAAAAGACAGTGAAACAGGGAGCAAGGGTCAGCAAAGAGACCCAGAACCTTTTTCCAGAGCCCTCAAGGGAAAATTGCTGTAACCTTGTGCATAGAACATCAAAGGGCAAGAAGTGCCTGATGGATGATGCACAAGCAGAGAGCTCATCCCCAGAACTAATCCTCTGTCCTCCTGTCAGGGACTAGCACTTCTGTGTCACCATGGTCACAGGGACAAAGGAAAGCTGCCTTCCCATGAGTGGGTGGCAGCAGCATGTCCCCAGCTTGCATCTCCCCAGCCTCACCTGCTCCATCTGGGCTGAGAGCTGGAAGCTGTAAATCAAGGCATCTGGTGGAAGTTGTAAGGGGATAAAGCATCCATAGTAAAATTTCTCTGACAAGTAGTCACAGATGAGATATCATTTGATGAATGGCAGGAGAATTCCCAATGCAAGGTGATGGATTCTCTGTGGCTGTGAGCAGACTGAACTCGGTTGTGGCTGACAGGGCTTTAGGACATCTGCCAGTTGAGCAGGTACATGTGAGGACGTACCCAGGACCTACCCCTGAAGACACTCAGCAGGAAGCCAGCACAGGTAGCTTTATCTTCCAGTTGCCTCCAGCTAGGGAGAGCTGACTTTGCCATTAAGCCATCAAACACAGAGGCATCGGTTTTAGTCCCATCTTGAGCACTTTGCTCTTCTCCACCTCCTGGTCCACAGAGGTAAAAAGGAAATAGGTAATTGCCTCATCTATCAGGGGTGGTTTCTCCAGAGCAGAGCTACCTACAAGCAGTGACAATCACAATGTGCACCTCAAAATGGTTGGATCGGTGTATAAAAATTTACAGAAAGTGTTAAAAAAGTGGAGATACATAGTTCACGACAGCTACACCAGATGCCAGGACATGGGGCTCACACTATATCAGATTATGTCCCTAGAACTGGAGTCAACACCAATGCTGAGCTCTGTCGTGATGGGTTGGTTCCCAGGGGTGAGCTCAAGAGATAGAGGAGAAAGTTCATGTCCTGATTAAAGCCAAGCACCCCAAGGGTTATTTTCAGGATGGTGGGAATGTCCTTGGTCTCCTGGAACAATCCCCAGACAAATCAGGATGTACAGCTACCCTGCAATAAATACTCATCCTCATTTATGATATGATCATAAATGTTACAGCAGGAACTGTAACAGAGAAAATAGTACCAGATATGACTTGGAAAAAAAAATAATCAGGGCAGGGCTTTCCATTTCTCTTTACTTTCCTGGAGATACCAGGAATTTCAAGAGATGTGGTACATCTCTAAGATACTCTGGTACTCTGCATGCTGAACAACAGGCCTAGTAGTTATTTGGGCTGTAAGAAGTGAGGTCGTCATGGGCAACTTCCCAGAACTAAAGAATTGCATTTCAACTTCAAAACCACTTACAGTATCTCAAAAATAAAATACAGGCGCCTAAATTCACTCAACTGGAGTACATATAGGGTTGGGTTGACTTTGTTTGTTTGCTACCTGGAAAATTTTCAAATGAAAGGTAAACTGTGGTTTTGGTCAATGACTTCTAGGGGAATTGCTGGGATTTTGGCAAAGTTTCCTCCTGTTTTTTGGGGTTTGGTAGTTCTGTACTGAAGAGGACTCACTCATTACAGAGTGCATTGCTCCTGGCACACAGTCTGCTTGGGTATCTTCACCCACAGAAGGGGGAAGGAGCAAAAGCATCCACTCTGGTCTACTCATATCACCAACACGCCCATGTTGCTCTTATCAGATCCAACACAAAATTGTCTCATATGTTGGGGAAGATTTCTGAGTGGTGAGTCCAATTTTTCTGCTCAAGACTTCAGTGCTCAGCAGATGTGTTTGATGGAAGAGGAACTTAGACAAAAAACTGTTGCTTCTCATAAAAAAAAAAAAAAGTAGTATTTCATTCATTTATTTATTCTTAGAAAAGATCCAGTGTCATTTTGTGACTGCCTGTGGGTGGTGCATAACTCAAGCATGCTGGAAAATCAGTCTGGTCTGCACCAAGGGACAAAAATGTACATTACAATTGAGGGCTTTCCACCAGTATCTGCCTTTCTGCAAGGCCCAGCCACAGAACAGGACATCACTGTGTTATACAATAGTCACACACCACTCAGGGTTTACATGCTGTGGTGATGCTCTAGATGCAACCTGCACACAGCGAAAGTCTATAATAAACACCACTGCAAGACAACCTCTTTCATTTCAGTGCAACTTTTCTCAAAGAAAGGAAAAAGAAATTAAAATCCAGAGGTTCAGGAAGAAAGACTAAGATGATACTTCGATCAGGTCCTATTTTAGTTTCTGTTTGCTGGAGCAGAGATCTAGGCTGCATTGTGTGATGCCCAGACACCCAAATGAGGGACTTCTAGAGACTGTGGAAGTCACTGTTTGAGTGCCATGAGCTGCCAAGCAGCATTTGGGAGCCACAATAAGTTACCAGGCCTCCTCAACCCTCTTCTTTCCTTCCTTTTTTGGATCAGGACAAACCTTTTAGAGAACTGAACTGACCTTGTACTGCCCTACCTTAACCTTCCACTCTCACCTTTTTTTTCCCTGCTTTTGGTACCAATCAACACTGACAGCACATCATTTAAGTGAGGGGAATGCTGACATTTCCTAAGCATTTGGACTTCCTGAGGTTTTAAACACATGACAAACCTCATCAGGATGAAGATCTGGGATTTCTGGTGCATGACCCTAAAACTGGGAGCACAAGAGACCCCACATCCTTGGCAGAGGGGGCACAGAGGTGAAATGGTTATCAGTTCACCAAGCTGGGGTTGCAGCACCTCGAGTCCTCGAATGGTCCCCACTGGTGTCACAGTCACCTCCTTGGTGAACACCAGGGTGTTCTCAGGGAGCTGAGATTTTTGAACAGCTAGACCAGGGATCAGCTCAGGCACTCAGGAGGATCTCAGCTGTGCTTCCTAGCAGGTGATACTGAAGAATTACATCCTTCTGACAGATATTGTAATCCAAAATCTGTCACTGCTACAGAAACTGCTACACAGGAAAAAAAAAATCATGTGGCTGTTACTCTTTAGCACTTTGTCTTTCTCTTTGCAATAACTTGCCTTCCTGCTAATACAGATTAGATCAACACTGACAAGGAACATAAAGGAGTCTAACCACGTCAGACAACTGGAGAGCTGCTCTGATGATGATTAAACCACCCAATTCATTTGGGAGGGGGGCTTTGTTTTTGCTTTAATGTTGAGGACAGGGCCAACCTAAAACTATGGGAATAAGGCAGTCCTGAAAGTTTCCAAGTATCTTTGCCTATATCTATATTTTCCCCATGCACTTAAAATCTGCAACCAAAACGGGAACTTCCTAGAAATGCCTCCTACCTTTTAAGGCCTTCTATCTCCAGGGTCACATCATCAGCTGGAGTACATGGAGCCACACTTAAATGAGACACACCTAGAAGCTCTTTACTATGAGGATGGTGAGGCACTGGAACAGGTTGCCCAGAGAAGCTGTGGATGCCCCATCCCTGGAAGTGTTCAAGGCCAGGTTGGATGGGGCTTGGAGAAACCTGGCCTGGTGGAAGGTGTCCCTGCCAATGTCAAGGAGCTTGGAACGAGATGATCTTTAAAGTCCCCTCCAACCCAAACCATACTACAATTCTATGATTCCACTGCAGATGCAGCTTTGAGTCCTTGCAGTAGCAGAGAAATTGGTCTGGAACAGTTAAGTCACGCAAACTGGATACCAAAGAGGGAATTTTTCCTTTGGGGCATTAAAAGAATCCTGGGCTCTTTGATGGGATCTATCTATCCCACATTAGGTCAAAATCTCTAATGAATTTAAACAGTTGCTATTTTCAGAATGCATCTTCACAAGGTGATGATTGCCCTACTCCATCTTTCTAAGACTTGCCCTCTTTCAGTGCTAGGCTGTATTATTGCTGATATTTTTCCTGTTTTCAGGTAAAATACTGAAAGGTTACATCTTGGGGGAAAAAGGGACAAAGTGTGAGGACTCTCTTCTCCTGGGGTTTATAACCTCTTGCATGCTCAACTATTGGTGTAATTTAAATAAAAGAGGAGGTTGGAGGAGAATTCCAGCCTAATTACACATTACAATGGTGCTGTTCTGCTTCTGGGAGACCAGCCAGGCATCTGGAAAGAGGTTCAACTCCCAGCGGGGGAGAACTGACAGGACAAAGGAGAGAAGGCTGGAGTGTAAGCAGACAGAAAATACAACCAGGGGAGGGTGGCCCAGCTTCAACCAGGAATTGGCAATATTACCCACACCAGGCAGTGTGGACATGACAGGCACGTGGCCAGCCCCAGAGGTAAATCTGGGTCATAGTGGTTTGAATTCAGGTGCCTCAGGCTGACCCTTAACCTTGATGAAAAGCTGGCACCAAGAGCACACAGGATTCACAGCTGAGCTCCCCACTGGCCATGGACCACCCTGGAGGCCAGTTCAGAGTCATCACCACACAGTGCTTAAGAGTTCTGCTCCCTTTGGGGTCAGCTTGGAGGACCTATCAAAGCACCATCCTAACACAGTGTCCAAGGCCTCTGGTTCCTCTCCCATCAACACAACAGCTCTGCACATTCCATGGGAGCAGATCTCCTCTGAACCTCATTCACTTCCAAGATGCTGTTAAAATTATCTCCCAGCTTCTTCCCCTTGGACATGTCCTTCTTGCACAAATTCACAGGGCAGAGGTGAGAATACAGGACCACCTTCCCCACATTTTCCCTCTATCCACGAGGTTTCCCTGGGCAACACCAGCAGCTGAGGATGGTTAGTAAACACTGGACTCGTGTGCCTTGCAGACAAGGGCTGGTCTTGACTCTCTTGGCATACAAAGAGCAGAAGAAGGTGCCCTGGCAGCTGTGTATGTGCACTGCTTAAGTGACTGCAAAGAGCCAGATGGACTTCAGCCCTGAAGACTCGACTGCCCTATTTATCCAAAGAGAGGGGATGCAGTGAGATTTTGTGTGCAGGCTGCCTCAGTATTCTCCAGTCCTGGTTTGGAGGACTCCATCCAAGCTGGGTCTCCAGATCCCTTCAGACCTGCCAACAAACTGCCGGAACAAGCCTGGGGAGCTGAACAGTGAGGAGCCAACCCATTTCACCAGCCCTTCAGATGGTAACAATCCTTCCCAGCCCACAAACCCATGAGCAGGAGAGGGGAAAGACTCCAGATTTCATTCTTAATCCTCAAAGTTATTCATGCTATCCCCATTCCCCAGCATTAGGAAGGACAACGTTGCCTTATACGGTCAAGAAAAAGTGGAGAATATCTGCAATACATTCTCACATCTGTGCTCAGCTGAGCCTGGCAGAGTGTCCTTGTGAATGCAGAGGTCGGAACCGCCAAGAGCTGTGGAGCAAAATGCCTCCACCCTGCTGTGAAAAGGCAGGCAAGGGGGATAAACAGATACGGGTGGAAACATTGCAAAATGGATCACATTAAGCAACGCTGCTCATGGGTTTATGGTATCTGATCTGGGATGTTTTCCCGTGCAAGCCTGGAGCCCAGTGGGAAAAGGAGACTTGCAAATGTGAAAACAACAGTAAGAAAACACAGCAGGGCCAAGTCCTGGAGGAGTAACTAGAATGGGGCATGTTGATCCCCGAAGGACCCAGAAGGAAACTGGTCCTGCTTATTCAGACAAATAGGTGCAGGTTTCCCTAATTAAATCCTCCAACATCTTGTCTGATATGAAGGTCAAGGTTTGAAACTTTAAAGGTTTAGGAGGAAGAAGGAGGGTTCCAACAGGCTCTTCAGGGAACAAAAAGGACAAGATCATTGGGGAGATCCTTCAAACAGGTAGCATTAGGGATGTAAAAAGGGAAATGCTACCACATATCTGCTGATAGAGAATTTTGGAGTGTTTAATACCAATACCTGTGCCACCTCATGCACAGGACACATTTGAGACGTTGCCCAGGCAGTGTTTGCCCAATTATTGATAAAGCTCTTAACCACATTGATTTCTTAACAGCTAGATGTCCAACTTTCTTTCAGAAAGGATCAGCTATTCAGCAGATGGGTTTAGATTTTGCAGGACCCTTGTATGCACATTATAGAGAACCAACTGTGGTTTTAAGTGTAACCCACAAGTCTGAGAGTCTTCTGGGCTAATAAATATTCAGCCTGTACTGCTGAAGTCATGGCATGTATTACACCCATATAGTGAAACCCAGAGCAGTGTGGCCACCTCCAAACCTGACTCAAGAATTGCCTGGGGTCACACTGTCCCAGGCCAGAACTGTGCCAGGGTGTGTGTTGATGACGAAAATGTGTTTGGCTGTGACCTGCTGATCTTGCAAAAGGGTCTTTCCAGGACACAAGATGTCCCTCTCTGCCCTCCTACTACCGTGGCGGGAGCTCTGCAGCCAAAATTCCCCATGGTGATGGTTCAGAGGGGAGGCTATTAAGCACCAGGGCAGCAAGACATCTTGGTTTTCCTTCCTGCCTCCCATATCCAGTCCTGTCAGAGAATGTTCCAGGCCCAAGGACAGGGCTGGGATCAGAGGTTGCCAGGGCTTGTCTGGGGCTGAGGCATGGAGAGGAGGAGACAGACACAACCTCATCCTGATTGCCCCAAATTTCTTTCTTCTGATGAACATTTGGATTCAACCTGGGATGAGACAGTGGAGAAGAATGTTCTGTTTAAGTCACTTGTAGCTGGTTGAAAAGGACACACAGCTTCAGAACCTGGAATTCCTGCTCATAAGCCCCCTCACCACTTCCAGCCCAAAGGAGCTATGGATGCTCTGGAAATCAGACCCTTCCTGCATCAAGCTCCATATTTGAGAAACTAAACACAGGCATTCTGATTTTCAAAGGTGCCAAGAACTTTTATCTTCATTTTCCCCTAAAGGCCTCTGTTGCTTTTTTAAAACTAGAACACTTTAAAAAACCCTTTAACATGTAAGTAGTGTTTGGGGAACATCCTGTTTCAGAACACAGTTTTACACATCAGAAAATGGTCTGATTTTCAACAAAGACCTTTTCCCATAGAGTAGTTTTTGAAAGCCAGGCATCTTAAAAGCATCTTGATGCAATGGTATTAAAAAGAATAATGATACCAGGCAGTAACCCATCCAGTGTCCCCCAGCACTCTCAGAGAAGAGAAGCCCACCATTTCTACATCCTGGAGACTATGCAGCCTCAGGAAAACCTAAAGCTGTACTGTTGTGATGAAAAATACTCCAGTGTTTTGATTTTCTCCTGAAGGCTGTATGAGGAGACGTGGCTGGCAGCATGTTCTGTGCCTTCTCCGGGTCAGCCCTGCTCTGGTTACAAACATTCTGTCCCTTTCTGCCAGGTCTGTAGCAAAAACATCCCTGTCCAAACACATGGAGGGAAAACTTCTTTGGAACCTCTGTGTTGAAATGGAGGTGATAGGACAAGGATGCACAGGAAAAGTTGGGTGCTGGCTAATTAGACTCCATTTGTGAGCAGGTAATTATAGAGGTAACTGCAGCACTCCCTGTTCTCACAGCTGCAATGAAAGATGTTCCCATTGCATGGATGTCCCTTAACTCTGTGCTCCTCTGGGAAAAGCCTGCCTGTAAACAACCTTAGAGCATCCCTTGAAGGGGGATGGAGGAAGGAAGGCAGGCTCCAACACAGGAGTCTACATCCAGGTCCCAAGAGTGAGATTCCAAGATATTATCACTGCTGTACAGCTTGGACATCCAGGCAGTTGGTCAGACACCAGATATGGAGCATTTGGATATATCAATTAGTAAAAGAACCTTTTACTGACAGTGTTGTGATGTGTCTGTGCACTGCAGGTCAGCCTGGAGGTCAGGGGTTCTGTGTTCTCCATCTGCAGAGCATGGCTGGGATACAGCCATCAGTAGAGCACAACCCTCTTGGGAAAAGGACGCTTGGGAGGGAACTGCTTGTATTAGATGGACACAGACAGCATGGTTCCTCAACCTCTGGCAACTTTCTTACGTGTTCTACCTCCTCCTTGGTGGTGGGAACACCATGTGTTTGATGTGCTCACTGCACCCCCTCTGCTGCTGCACCTCCTGGGGCAGAGAGTACAGAATCCATTCCCTCTGCCTTCACAGGCTCCCATCTCCTGTTTTTAAACCAAATTTCCCCTGAAACCATCAATTCTGTTGCAGTCAGAGAGGATCCCAGCAATGCCACTTTGACATTTCTGTGTTTCTCACAATGAATGATCGAAACCAATGACCTGTCTCAGAGCCAAGGTCTTCTGAGACACCCTTTGAAAATCTATCAGATCCTGAAGTAGAACATCCCCTTTTTTATACACATAAATATGATTTCATTTACTCTGTGAGAGGCTCTGGAAGTCCCGCAAGGATGAAGTTCCCTTTAGCTGAGAGCCTTGGAAACACATATGGAGACAAGTTCCCTGCTTCAAGGACCTTCACCCAACCTTCCCCAGCTGACTGGGTGAAGAGGAGAGAAAACCCTGCAAAAGAAATGCTCCCCAAAAGTAAGGTGGAAGCGCCCTCTTGTGTCCTCGGAGTAGGTCATGTGGGTTCGTTATCCAAAAATAGATGGGTACACGCTGTTCTTCAGGTCGTTTTGCAGAAGTCGGAAGCACCATCAGTACCTAAAGTTCAGAAGATGGGGAACATGGAGTTTTCCCAGTGTGACACTCTGTTCCCGGGAGAAGCTCAATCTCTTATTGTAAACACAGTGAAAAACACTGTGCAGAGGTAGAATGGAAATGAGTTGTATCACACTATTGAGAAACCCAGCACAGACCCCACCATGCTCAGGGAGAGAGTTCTGGGGAGGAAAATGCCAGATGGAGGACAGCAGTGAGGGGATTTGAACAAATAAGCTGCACAGAAAGATGAAATAAACTGGAATTATAATTTTAAGCATATTTTTGCCTTCTGAATCCTTTCCATAATGGGATGTGGTTGAGATACTGACTTAAGGCATCTTCCAAGAAAGCTTTTATACCCTGAACAAGTTAAGCTGCTTTAGTGTTTCCCAATCTCCTCTTGGCATAATGCTTCTTCAAGTATTAGGACAGCAAAGAAGTGTATGGCACTGATGGCCTCCATCCATGGAAACAGGCTCTGACCAAAGTGCCTTGTCCCTGGACACACACACCTTTGTAAGCAGGACCCCTGGGCATCACTAAAGAAGCCATGTCTCAGGCTCTGTCCCCTTTGCTCACTCAGCTGTAGGTGACATGCACCAGGGAGAGCAGGGGGTGGATGGAGCTCTCCATGCACAGGCAGAAGCAAACTCAGAGCGGGTGGTTCAGGACAATCCCAGCAGTAAAATATCTATTTGGAATAGTCCTATTTGGAAGCAATAATTCTACAGCCCCCCAAATCTGCCATTTTCAGTGTTCTGCCTCCTTTGTGGCATCCCAAACACACTTTGGGGGTACCCTTAGCCATTTCACAACAGACCCTCTGAAGTCAGGGGAGCACTGAACCTCAACCATTCGAGGTAAAATGATTGCAGCAAGCAATATTTGGAGGAAAAATATTAATTATGGAAAACAGATGCGAACTGCATGACAACCACTGTACTTAGAGTATTTGCTTCTGAAGATGTGACAACGAGACAGAACAGGGCTGTAAACAAAGAAACGAAGCTCGGAAATGCAAAGAGGTCAAAAGAAAGGAGGGGGGGGGATGCAGCAGGGGTTTGAGCCTGTGCAGTTGAGGGTTTATTCACAGCGTCTGTCCACAGGTAACCCTGAGTTTTCCACAGAGACAGCAGAAGTATCTGGTTGAGCAGGCAGCAGCACTGCCAAATCAACCTCCCCCACCACTGCGTGTGCTCCGTGCTCGCTGACTCCTCTCCATCGACAGCCCACAGCTCCCACAGGGTTTGGTCTTGTCAGAGGCACGATAAGCTCCTGAGGGCACATGCTGTACACGCCTGCCGACACACTCCTCCATATGTCCCCACGTTGCTGTAGACAGACGACCTCTCTCCTGGTGGGGACGTCCCCAGGGCTCCGTGTGTTTGACAGATGTGGGATGAGAACAGGCAGCCTCCGAATCCCTTAATGCACCATTTCCCGTGGCTGGAGAGCACTTTCTGTATTTTGAGTAAATGGTGGCACCACGGGCTGGGAGGTTTCAGGCTTCACAAATCTTTGTCCTTGCAGGAAACAAAGAGCTGGAAGCGATCTCTTATTTTTACCTATTCTGCCTTTCAGAGACTAGAAGAAGCATGCCACTGCTAATAATAACAATAATAATAATACTGAATAAATCTCACTTGGAGCCTACTTTGGTATGCAAATGATTCCTCTTTATTTGCATCTTTCCAAAGATGCATGCAGATATGAAACCAGATCTATTTCTTAACAGTCGCATCAAGTTGGCACGTGAAGACCTCCAAGATAATTACACGGTATTCGGGAATACAGCTCCTCAGTGAGGACTTGCAGGCATTAAAGTGTAATAAAACTGATACCCAGCCAGTTCATCCATAACCTGCAAGCCCTTGAAGCCCACTGCAAAAAACCCAACAGTATACATCTGCACCTTTCAACCTACAGTTCCTTCTGATACCTGATCTAGATGGTCAGATCAGACTTGATGAGGGGGAAAAAAAGCTGTTTCTTAGGCTAACACGAGCAGTTTTGAGTCCTGACGTACGCAAGGCTAATGCAATTCTGCCCCATTTCCAATCCCCTGGCCCAAAACCCTTTCCCTGCTCCTAACCACGCACCAGGAGGGAACTCAGCCCAAGAGGAGACGATGACAGCTGCCAAGCGCCCCAGCCAGCTGGAGAGAGGCTGAGGATGGAGCAGGGCTGTCTGGGCTGGGCCCTGGGGAGGTGCCCCACCACCTCCCAGCATCCCTGGATCCTGATGCAGCCTTTATGCTCCAGATACGCCCAGGGCCAGACCCCAGCTGAGAGCGATGGAGCAACACACATTTCGCTCCTCGTGAGACGAGGCCGGCCGGGTTTGCCGCTTGCGCAGTGATGCAGGACTTGAGCTGCTTCTTGGCCCCTTGCCCACTCTGCTGAGCCTGACGTGGGGAGCATCTCCCCCTCACCTAGGCACACATTTCCAAGACACATCTTAACAGATTTCCCACATCTTTGCTGCAAGGCTCGTGGTCAGGGCTCTGGCAGGCAGCAGCTGTTCAGCTGGATTCCCCAGAGCTGCTCTGCAGTGGTGCCTTTCCTCTGAGTCTACGTTTTCAGGTACAAGAATTTGCACTGCCAAGAGCCTCTAGTGCAGACATGGAGCAAAAAAAAGATATGCCAATGGTCACCAAACCTTTGCACACCTTTCAAACAATCCAAAAATACACTGCAAACTGTGCACAAAGGCGTGTTTACCAGGGAGGGCAGAGATGCTGAGAGTGCATAATATCAGTGCAGTGTGTATGCTCCAGGTCCTTAAATAAGAAGGAGGAAAGCCTTATATTATGGCTTTTGCCCCATATTATGGCTGCACCCAGCCCCATGTATTCCCACAGAGTGCAACAGCACAGCACATGGACACCAAGTAGTTTGCACACACACGCATACACAGAGCCCCACAGTGTTTTTTTAGAGACAGCCAGGAAACATTTCCTCCTCACAAGAAACGTATTTTTGCTGGGTTTAATTTTCAGAGCTTCCCAGGGGGGAAATAAAAAAGATACTTTTCAATGAGAAACTGAAGCCTGAACAATCTGCGGTTTCGCATTTTGCTGGGTGGAAAGAGGGTGGAAGAAACATCCACTTCTGAACACTTTCATAAAACCATCTCAGGCGACCACTCCTTTTCACAGTGAAAAGCCTGTGAAATAAAAACACGATCAGCCTGAAGGGACACTGCAGCCCTATATGACAGACTATGATGGTTTATACACCACAGATTGAAAAGACAAGGTCTTTCCTTGAGAAAAAGCAGTGCTTGGGATGAGTAGAGTACTCAGCATAAGAAGAGTTACCCAGCTTTTAACTCCATAATCTTATTGTATTCAAAATTGAAGGTAGATATAGTTCTTCTCTTTCTTCCTTCCTTCCTTCCTTCTTTCCTTCCTTCCTTCATTCCTTCCCACCATTTGTCCCATTCCAGCATTCATTTTTCACTGACATATAAATGGGCAGTTTCCCTTCTGTGACAAATAAGTGAAGAGTTAAGAGACGTGACTTGTACCTGTGGAAAGGCATGGAGGAAATCAGGGGGATTTGAGGGATGGCCATTTTACTTTGAGACCAACTCAGGAAAGTCTGGGGCATTGATCCACAGTCACAGTTGCAGCAGTGCCTCCTGATCTGCAAAGGAAAACAAATGTTCCCCTCCCAAGCATCAGCATAGGGGCCCCATGGTGCAGCCAGTCATTCCACTGGATCCAGGAAGGGTGGATTTACACAGCCATGGGGGTAGGCACAGAATCCCCCCGGGAACAGAGCAAAGCAGGTTTTTAAGCAGCAGCATTTTGGGGAGATGAGTCAGATTCTAACAGGGGGAGCTCACACCTCCGTGATTAAGACGTGAGCATTGACAGGAGCCAGTGTCTCATTTTCCTACAGCCCAGAGGGAACCTTGTCTTCACACACCCTGTGTTGGTGGGTGAACTTGGTGGTAACATTGATGTCCTGAGGGCCACATCTTGACTCCACTGAAGTCCAAGATTTGCTGCATTGCATTCACTGAGGCCAAGCAGGAGCTGGAGTTGGCCTCAGATGTCCCCATAACCTGAACCCTACATCGCTGGCCGTCTCTGCAACTCAACCTCCACGTGAACCTGACAATATGGAGTCCAAAAAACTTGAAAATTTTCAATCTTCTTCTTCCCTTAAGGAAGCCAGAGACCACCCAATGTCTTGAAGGGAAAATTACCAAACATGGTATTTCCAGCCATCGCAAAACCCAGCCACTAAAGAGGTCCCCCAGGAAAACCCAGTCCCCCAAGCTTTCCACCCTGAATGAAAAAAGAAAAAAGTCAGAAAAAAAGGACTTGGCAATCAGGGAGTATTCAAACAGAACACACATCCATGAAGGCTCTTGCAGCAGTTTTCCTGTGCTTGCCATGGATTTATGTTTCAACATGCTGGAGTGAAGCTGGGGTGAAACTGGGGTGAAACTGGAGCCCCATGGCCCCAGGGGGCACGGGCAGCCCGGGGTGAGCACACAAGTGGGCTCTCTCCCCAGCACGTGCTGGTGCTGTGGAAGCTCATTAAAATGGACCGAGGGATGTGCCAGCTGTAAATGCAAAGACAGGTCTTTTCAAATAAGCCCCATTAGTTCCACATGTGCGTTTGATAGATAATTTTTTTTTATTATTTTTTTTTTTTGGTTACGTAACATGAAACCAATAATTATGGAAATGACTGTGAGGATCCAGATACTCCCCACAAAAAAAAAGATAGAGAGCGGAGAGCAAACAATACCAGAGGCTTTGCAGGGATTTTTCCTCCCCTAGTGCAGCCATCCTTAGTAAACTGCTCGTGCAGAGCCCTGCCCAGCAGACCAGAGGAAAGAAATTGCCTCTGGGAGCACCAGCTCCCCAGAGCTGCACAGGGCCTTCGGCTGCAGGATTAAAAACTCGCTATGCAGTCACATACCCGACCCTGAGGCCACACAGGCAAACGGCTCTCCTCACCCCCAAAAAATGTGGAGAATGTGCTGGAAAGAGTGCAAAATCTGGTTGTTTCCTCCACTGCTTGTAGCTAGCTTGCTGTAAATTCCCTGACCGGGGATCAAATCTGGAGGAGGCGCACATCCCAGCCGGAATTTTTCAGAAAAGTATTTATGCATCAATATGTTTATAACAAATAGCAGATCTCTATTCACACCCAAAATGAGTTATTCCCTCTCATGCTCGCTCTCATCCCACCATCCCTGCTCACACTCGTCTGACAAGCAGGGCACAAACCTGTTTGCAGCAAAGCTGGGCACATGGGGGAAAAGAAAGAGGAATACACACATTTTTAGTGGGAATACAGCTATCAAAACAACATTACACAATTAAGGAAAAAAAAATAGAGGTGATTATGTAAACTGCTGTCCCTGTCTGGTCAGCACAAATCTCATGTGGGCTTAGGTCAGTCCGTTTGACACAGCTAGAAATGATTGTCTGTGTTAACCATTAGTAGCTCCCAGTTCAAAGTTCCCTGCTAGCTGCCTCTGTCCCCTGACAGTATTCCCTCTGTCTGGCTCAGATAAGATTCAGGCAGCATTTCCCACCCCAGGCCGTGGCCATGCTGGAGAGCTCAGCACTTCAACAGGGAATGAGACACCAAACCACAGCTTCCAGTCTGGATGTTCTGCCTCAGAACTGAGTACCCTCAGTGTCCCCACAGGTTGTCTGACCACAGCAAAGGAAACCAAAGAGCAGACCTTATTGTTCCTAGTGTGGTGGTCAGGAGATGTCCTGGGCAGGCAATGAAGCCTTGTAGTGCCTGGAATAAATTCCCAGCCCATACCTTGGAAAAGTTGCAACCACAGGACAAGGAAGAGTGAATGGCACTTACAGGTAAAGTTGTGACCCTATAGAGGAGCATGGCAGTGGCATAATCTGTTGACTGTGGAAGCATCTGAAAGACTTTCTACCTCCCCTCTCATTTTCTGCAGGGAAATCCTCATTGCTTAAGGGAAAAGAGTGTGATTTGGCTGTTTCTTATTGAAGGAGAGAAGCCTGGCTTCTCAAAACCTCTCAGCTACCTTCTCTCACAAGATGAGACCCCACAGAGGTGTCATCAGGATGGAAGTAAACATAAGCAACAGTTGTTCTCACCTTCTGCAGGAAACAAAGGAGGTATTTGGGGTTGGATGCTTTTTCTATCTTGGCATACCAGGCCACCACATTTTATTTAGAGTTAAGGACACCTGGAAAGGCCCTTCCAGAGGCACAGTCAGTACTGAACTGTTTGCTGCTCTTGGAGAACAGGAGCACAGCAGACAAAAGATGATCTGTGTCCCAAACAGGGCAAGGCTTGCTTGGGCTGGTGACTGGAAGGAGCATTTGGGCACCACAGGGGCACTGAATGATCCTCACAGCACCTCTTTACCGCATCTCCTCCACCTGGGGAAACTTCTGAAGCTCAAAAATCATGTCCCATCAAAGCTTTCAGTTTCTACATAAGATCTCTTCCAGCTACTCGCAAGGCAAGACACAAATCCCAAGAGTCTTCAAGAGTAGTAATTTCCCTTCTTTGCTTGTGGGAGGAAAAGGTGTTTTGGTGACTGATACATCCACTCTCTCCATCCTCTAACTAGTCCCCCACTGTCATGCCTTGGTACCTGGAGGCAAATTCAGGCACCTTTCTATGTAAATCAGTGAAAATACTTGGAGCAGTGTGAAAATACTTGGAGCATCCTGAAAATAAGGACAGCAAAAGAAGAAGCAGGAATTAAGACATCAGGGATTTTGTCATGGACAGCAGGGACTAAGAGGGCCAGTCTGGGCAGCTCAGCAGCGTGCAGGTGTGCATAGCTCTGACCCATTTCTTTCTTTCTAGAATGGGTCTCACCTCTTCTCAGCTCACAGAAACTGTTTGGCATGAAGAATTCCTTCCCATCTTCCCACAGATTCTTACCAACTAAACAAACCCAGTGCATTGCTAATAACAAAGACTAAAATCACTGTCAGCTGCGCAAGGCCCCCAGCAGAGACAGTAGCTGAGGAATCAGCCTAAGGCCCTGTAATCCTGGCAAAAACAGTTTCAAAACACACTTTATCTAGCCAGTCTGCCTTAGAGCTATGCAAAGAATTGTTTCATGCAGCCTTTTTATGAAGAGCAGAGATGGATAGCAGTAGCTCCCAAAATAATTCACGGGGCTTTTAGCAGCTTCTAATACTATTGGATGGACTGCAGTTTTCATTGTTTCATTCTGTCAGCCAAATCCTCCTCCTCCAAAATAAATAACTAACAAGGATGCATCCCAGCTTCAGAGATGTTTTGCCCAGGCAATTAAAATCCTTCTACCCTCTAACAGGTTTGTGTATTTATAGTCCAGCAGCTACTATACTCTCCTGGTATTTTCCCATTACCATGCAGGGCACCCTGCACAGTCCTCCAAGAATTCGATCTGGCTCACTGGGGAACATCCATCAGGTCAGGGAGAACTTGTCTAGCACAAATCTGAGCATGTACAAAGCTGAGGCTGAGCTTTAGGCTGGTTCTTAGGCGCTGCTGCAAGGAACATGACTGATAGCATGAGAGGAGTCCACCATGTGAAACCAGACTTGCTGGATCTATCCACAAGACAGCAAATTAAAATCATTAGTGCTTCTCAGTTGTTTTAGATGCTGAAATAAAAGCTCAATAAGGAGGTTTGTTGCAGTAAGAGCTGAATCACAACACATGGAGAAGTGCAAGCTATTATTTCACACAGCAATGGCACAGACACTTAATTTGTTTATCCAGATCTACTTTGCCCTGGCTCACTGGCCTCTCATCTCAAAGGTTCCTTGCTTAGCTTAAGCATTTCTGAGTAAATTATTTTCCAGCTTTTGATGTCACATACAGCTTTTCTTGTTCATTATAAACCAATGCAG
Source organism: Corapipo altera (assembly GCF_003945725.1). Taxonomy (NCBI): domain Eukaryota; kingdom Metazoa; phylum Chordata; class Aves; order Passeriformes; family Pipridae; genus Corapipo; species Corapipo altera. The sequence continues at coordinate 404,776 of NW_020884937.1, forward strand.
TGATCTGCTCTTATTTGTGCACTGGCTTTGCTGCTTGGTCAACTTTCCAGCATGAGTAGAATAAATCCCAGAGGGAATTTCACAGTAACCCAGTTACTGTTAGGTGAAAAGCAGCTCTTTTTGTGGCCATGATGTTTTTTGAGAGGGTGAGGAGGCTACTTTTGCCAAACTCTGACTTTAATCACGCTTAGACATCAACTAAATCAAATCTCCTCAGGGAGGCCTGCCCTCTGCTTCCCCCAGTAATTAAGTATTTCAATTCATTTCATCTGGACTCAGGCCTGCCTTTCGTTTTTGCCAGGAGGAGCAGTGTATTCCCTGGAGCTGTTAACACCCCAGAGAGATGCCTTCCCCTGCAGCTCATGCAGATCCTCCCCAGTGAAGCCACAAACCCAGGGGACTAAGAGTTGAGCTGAAAGCTCTCTCTGGTTTGGAGGATGGATATATGACCTGGGCCAGAAGCATTCATTTAAAAATCCCCATGCAGACAAGCTCGTTCCTACTCCTCCTGAGACAAGGTGGGGACATGGATTCCGGCAGATTCCCACCTAAATCAGAATCCAGGTTTGGGTCTTGATGGCTGCGGGTACCCCAGTCAGGATTTGAACTTATCCAGTGTTTTTGTGAGGAAGAATGAGACCTCGATAATTGGCGACAGGCTGACAGGAGGAGGGAGGAGGCTTCATCTCCTCCACTTTTCAGTGCCAGCTCTCCAACTCACACCATCCCCACTTGCACATCAGCTTTTAATATTTAATTGCAGCTTTGCCAAGGGACTTTGCCTCCTGTCTTGCAAAGGAGGGGGAGAGGAAGGAGTCAGGAGCGTGGTGCTGGAGAGCCCCGAGGAGACTATCAAATGGCAGCTCTTGGGTGGAGGGAAGCGCTGTAGCATGTAAGTGATTTTACACAAAAACCCTCACAGATCATGGAAGATGGAATGAATTAATATCAGAAAAATCCTGTAAACCCTTAGCAACTGGGGGATGCTGAGCTGGTTGTGGGAACTGTTCGGGGTGGGCTGAGGAGAGTATTTCCATCAAGTGCCTGTACTGTATTTAAGAAAAAGGGCGGATAGGGAGCATTTCCCTCCTAACAGGCTCGTTTTTGCCACGGAGTAAATCCCTCGAGGGCTCTTAACCTGGAATTGTTTAATGTTAGACACCACCGCAAAAATAGGAAACAATCCCCAAACTGTGGGAGGTGGGAACCTGTGATCTAACAAACCTGTCTCTTCTCTAACATCGTGGGAAATGACCTGGAAAATAAAGATAAATTAAAAAAAAAAAAAATTAAAAAGGAAGCTTTAAAGCAACTAGTGAGAAATTTATCTCCCTCCCTCTAGACTTGCTTTCAGATGTCTTAAAGGCATGAGAAGGGAGGCAGAGATCCTCAAACTGCTAAATGACACCCCTGTCCCCCCCAGAATCTGCTCCTCTTCAGTACATCTGGAAGTGGGCACCCAAACACGGGTGGACAATGACGCTGGACGCTGACTAATATTCAGGCCAGTGCCAGAGAAATCACTGATAAAACATATTTTACAGGCAACTTTGCTTTTAGAACAAATACTTTCAAAATGTAAATACAAGTATTTAATAATCCCACAGTTCAAATGTCTGTGTCAGTAATTAAAAGGCGATTACAAAGAACTTGTAGGTCCCCAGAGCTCTGTCTAAATTCAGAAAATGAACCCCAGATGACCCAATGTGCTTCCAAGTGTCAGATCAGTCACTGCAAATACAATGCCTGAGACTTCTGCTGCACATTTTTGAAGTCTGGAAAACAAGAACATTTTCGGCAGAAGAGGCCAAGGGGTGCTTAAATCTCCAGTAACCGCCTGAATCCAGAGCTGGTTCAGGTCTATGCAACATTGGAAATGTAAGAAAATTCTAGTTAATGATGAATATACAATAGAATAACTTTAAATTATTTAAATTATTTAAAGCACATCCTTTCCTTCTCACTCACAGAGATGAACTTGGTGATCTAAGAAAAGGGGATAAGTGGTAGAACTGATTGGATAAAAAACATTCCCTTCATTAGGAGGGATTTAATTTAACTTGTGTCTTCTTCAACCCCATTTTATTTTTTCAGAAGTGAATTTATGTGATGAGGTTTGCAGATGTATCAGTGAAGACAGCATTTGTTCCACAGCCTTTTACTGATGCACCAGTCCCCTGAGTGGAGATGGACACACTAATTGTTGGCTTCTTTCCCCTGAATCTTCATATCCAGCACCATGACCTTTGCTCTCTTGTTTCAATGCCAGCAGACAGAAAACATGGAAAAAGCTGAGAAGCTGAGGCCAGTTCAGTCCTTTCCTTCTCTGTGCTGTTCTCCAAGGAGCAATCCAGAGCTCAGAGCAGTTCTTCTGAGGAAAGCTGTGTCCGTCTCTGAACTGGTTGCCAGGTGGGTGGTTAATCTGTGGCTGCAGTTCAACTCAGACCTGAGAGACTCCAGGGTGGATTCTCCCTCTCCCATCTCCATAACAAAAAAATGTCACTCAGAAAAAATCTTTCCCAAGCACAGCATCCCAAATTGTCAGGTCTCAAGGAAGAGGTGGGTATTTTCTGCCACAAGTGCTCTTAGCTGTTATATATTTCCAATGCATTATTATGTCTTGGAAGACAAGTCCTGGTTTAAAAGCCAGACGCACTCAACAAATATCACTAAACACAATGACACAGAAGAATTCACCCTCAACCCCAATGACTGGAGCATTCCCAGGTGGACAATTTAAGCTTTTAATCTTGACAGTCTGTAAGGTGCCACATGGGAAAGGAGCAAATGTTGGAGAGATAAGCTTATGAGGAGGCAAGAGGGGTATGGGCATTGCATCCCCTCCTGGTTTCTCTCAACTGTCTCTAACCAAAATGCTCCAGGGAGATTCACATTTCAGTCCAGGCCCCTTAAGGGCTAATTTCTCTTCTGGTTACAACCCATGACTGAGATCAGACCACAAGACTGCCAAGCGTGAGACAAACAAGATTAGGAACAGAACCCAAAGGACATCTCCCTCAACATAAGAGCGACAGAGCAGCTGTCAAATCTGTCTCTTGAACTTCCCCATGGGGCAGTTTAGTTCTGAATATCCCAAACTTGGTTAGTTTTCAATGTAAATGGCCATCTATCTGACAGAGTCTTTGGAGAAAACTGAGAGTGCACTCCCCTCAGCAAGGAAGGGAAGGAAGGTGGTTTCTTCTGCAAAGGTCTCACTCATCACCAGTGTTGTATCAGGTCAGGTACTGACTTGGTAAATCACTTTATATTAGGCTAAAGCTGAATAAACTAACCTTCTGGAAAGCCTGACTTCAGCTCCAAGCTATAGGTCAGCAAAGTGCAATAATACACCTCTTTCAGGCAATAGAACCCCCCAACGCATCCTCCAGCAGTGGAGAGATGGAGCGCTCCAGGGACACGTCTGCATGGAACTGGGAAGGAGAGGGCTCACATGGATCTAGCAGTACTGCACTGACCTAAAACCAGTCCTCTTTGGGGGGTTTCTCACATCTCTCTCACTTTCCAAGATTTCTTTTGGAGTCTGTTGGGTTGGGGACTTCCAGAGGGGTAGGGGGAAGGCAGAACGAACCCGTCCACAATATGAAAAAATACATGCAGGCTAAAAAAAGAGATTAAGGCTCCGTCTCCTGTCTTCCCTGCAGGTACCAAAGGATCCTGGACTGTGATAGAAACATGACAAAGCAAGAACATCCCAAGGTGAGAGCCAAAGGGGGACAGGTTTTCCTAACAACAAAATATTCCAGTTCTTGGTAATTAGAGACAAATCAAAACCTAACATTTTTTACAATATCCAGTGCTGTTCTGAGGACACCCCAGAACAGGTCAGATCCAATTGCCTTTTAATAGGTTAAGTTGGACTGGCATATATACCATGCTACAGGATGGGATGGAAAATTAATGTATAACATTCAGGTTACTCTGGAGTGAGTAGATTGTAGGGGTAGAGACCATCAGCAGCTGCAGGACCTGGCAGAGGATTTAGTACTGGTTAGAAAGTGAGGGAAGGATCCAACCTGAGGTAAAGGTATACAAAGTCATTAAGGCACCCACTGGGCTGGCAGGGATGACGCTGAGGCATCTCTGCCCTCCTGCACCACCAGCTGGAGGTTTTTTGAGGTTGCCCTGTGTGTTTCAAATGACACCTACCAAAGAAAGTGGGTGATTGTGTCATTCTGCCCCAGGGTGCAAAAATCACTTTCTTGGTGCTTTTGACTGTAATGAGACTTAGACATCAAGCCCACAGGTAGATTTTACTCATAGCTACATTTAGATGTCTATTTCAGAATCTTACACAAAATTCCCCCCTAACTAGAAGCTGTTACTACTGTTCTCACATCATGACAAAGGTGCACCTCCCATCTACCAGTGTCCCTTATGTCATATTTTGCTTGCAAACTCATTGGCATAAGGTGCAGTTTTCAGCTCTGTGTTTGCATGTTAAGTCCTGCTTTGTCATAAGGGGCCACTTACACCCTGGAATATAGATGATAAAATAACTCCCTGGAAGGCAGATACTCTGGACTTTATTCAACAGATCAGAAAAAGCTGAATTTCACTTCATTTAAAAAAAAAAAAAAAGGCAGAATCTGAAAATTTTTATTTTCAGTCCAGATTTTTAAGAAGAAACTTGAGGTTTCTTATGAAATGATATGGGGGTGGGGGGAGGTTTCTGGCTGAAAACACAGTTTTATAGAGTAGGGGGGTGGAGATGGGAATGGAACAATGATCCAAGAGGGAAGACAACCACTCGTCATATTTTTTCTACTCCAAGGCTTCCTTGCATGACCATGGGCAAATGAGGAGGATACTCTGGAGATAGGCAAGACAGAAACTTTTTCCACACTTCAAAAAAGGGCTAGAGTTTAGATTGTGTCCCTGACATTTACTCAGAGAACATAAATCAGAAAGTGATGGGATACTCTTTCATTCCAAAACGTTAGGAGGTCAGTAGATGTGATGCTTGAAGTAGAAGAGTGGGAAATAAAAATTTCACATGATTTATTACTGAAGTTATACAAGAACCTATTTCAATGGGGTTTGGGGTTTGTTTGGGGTTTTTTTTTAGCTCATGGAGAGAAGATATCCGTCACAGGCCAATGTCCTTTTAATGGGGAAAACCTATGCCTTATCTCCAAGTCATCCCAGCAATATGTGCTCAAGCAAGACCATGGAGGGTGTTCCCATCCCTAACATCAGTGGCCCAACAAGGAATCTCAAAGGACTCCTGACCAACTCTGACACTCCCAAAGTCACTCCAAGCTGTAAGAGATTACATTGTGCTCCACTGAAGACACCATCTCCCAAAGGCCTTTTGAGGACGAGGGAGCCTGATGCCAGCACCATGACAACCATCCAGCCCCTGAGCATGGAGACCAAACCCCACAAAGACCCATCCTTCCTTTCCTCTCTCCAGAGCATCCAGAGGAAGGCACAGTGGAGTCCTGCCACCATCAAATGGAAGGAGTCTTCTGCAAAGGTTAGTAGATGTTCTTCAAAAGCTCCTGGAAATATATTTCCTTTGGGTGTCATCATTAAAAGTGATTGGGTTTCATGATAGTGCTTCATCATCCACTGATGTCAATCCCTAGGCTTGGGGAATAGGCTTCCCTGTGGAACTTTATGTCTAGTGCCATCCAGCTCTGAGTGATTTAATGGTCTCAGGGGCACAGGTCATACGTTCAACAAACTATTCCTTGGGATGATCCTCTTCCTGGAGGGAAGGAGTTGATAGGAATGGGCAGCCTAGATTGGAGAGAGACCCACATCAAGGAAACATGAGAGATAATATCTACATAAAATTGATATCATCTGGAATACTAATTATGGATGAGATCCTGTCTGAAATGATCATGTTCATCCCACTGCTGTGTGACGCCAGCCCAGCCCAGTGATGGCTACTCCACATGAGGGACTGGTCCTTCACTGCAAATGCAGCAAAGGGCATCTCCAATCACTACTGGGTTTAAGACACTAAAATCTTTGTGGGAGCTGGTAAAGGAAGCAGATGGATAATCCTGATTCTGAAAGGTGGCCTCAAATCAAAGATGGGTAGAGAAAATACCAGTTAGCTCTGGAAATGGGGTGGGTGGGGAGCAAAAAGCTGTGAAGCACAGTTTTGGAGAGAACAGAGCAAAGCCAAGACTGGGTCAGGTTTACAAGAAAAGAAGGCCACCTTTGCCTCTGGAAAGCCTCCTGTGCTGTCACCTTCCCCACACTGGGCCTTCATGGAGTTCCTCTCCCCTATTTGTGGGAACTTACCTGTTTCCCTGCTGTTGTTCCCACGCAGGAAGGGAAGCTGTCCCACGAGAGGCCCATGATCATCTCCTCGGTGCCAGGTACAGCCAGTGACTCAGCCCTGGGCACAAGCTGTGAGTTGGATTTATTTTGGCTACAGGTCATCACTGCTACTCTACTGCCAGCTCTACACTTGCAACTGGGAAGGGTCTACTTGTTCCTTACACGTAGTAGTACTTCCCACATAACCCAGTAGCAGACACTGACTGGGTGATGCTGGCTGGGGATCATGTGGATCCTGCCAGGACTGACCATGCAGGAATATGGCCAAGGATAGGGAGCACAGAGAGCAGATGACCCTGTGACTGCAGCCTTCCAGCCCTGATCGGTCCCACTGCACAGAGCTGGCAAATCCCAGCACAGCTGGGATCTGGGCCAGTGATGAGTCCATAGAGCCATGCTGGCTCTCCCTGTGCTGTTATCCCAGCAGTTAAAAATAGCTGCTATTAAATACCAAGGCAGAAGTACGTCCATGTTTAGTTTGGGATGAGTAATATCTCCCTGCACCTCAGCCTTGAGGATAGGAAGAGGGAGAGGTTCCTTTGTACCTAACTAAGGAGCTTTGGCTGGGCTCCTCTTTGAATTTGGCAGTGGTGGTATATCAGACACAGTCATCCTTGGCTTAAGATAGGACATGTAAGGGATCCCTAGTGCTATGATATCATCAGGACTAAAGCAGGTCAGGGATATTTCGGGGCAAGAGGCATCTGTGAAGAGTGACAGATCCAAGCTTTGCGTGAGAAAAGGTTGAATTTTGCCAAACTTTATTGTTTGATTTGGGGCAGAAAAGGCAGCTCTCCAAAAATCCCATAATGACTGGATTAGAGACCACTGGGCCATCCTGCCTTCTTTGGGCCTAGATCGGGAATCCAGGGACCCCTTATACTATCTATTTAGGATTTGTTCTCCTTCCTTCCTATTTCTTTCTTGTCTTTGGCACAAGAAGGGGATAAAAATCACACACTGCCTGGATTTGAGACACTGTATTTAATTACCCAAATACATGGGAAAAGACGTCTCTTACACAAGCACACAAATGATGGAGCTGAGGTTTCCACAGCATTGCTGAGAATCTGTTTTAATGTCAAAGCACATGATGTCACCACTCTATCTAGCTAAACACTGTCACAGTGTTATCTGTAGTGTGCCTTTTACAGCGCAAGGAACGTCTTTTCCTCTGGCTGGCAAAGGATGAATCATGGTCTATCTTAGAGCCTTACACCCCTGACTCAAAGGCCTTGTAATAGCAGTGGCTTCATGTTGTTGTGCTTCATTGGGAGGGCTTTGTGTGAGGTCCTTCTTGGGAGGCAATTCCATCCATGGAGACAGGAATATGACAGCTACCGCTGATGTAGGTGCTGGATTTGCTCAGAGACAGGAGTTGTAATGCTTCCTAAAAAAGTCCAGGAACCCGCTGTCCCAAATCCCTTCTAGGACAAGGCACATCCCAGGCTATACCTGTGCTGTGTTGCGTCATTCCGATGGAGCGAGAGAGACGTCAGTGCTCCATGAGCTTCAGTAGGGACCAGGGCAGGTCTTCTATGGGAACTTCCTCACCATCCCACAGGGACTGCCCCACAGCCCTTCCCCAGGGTTGAGGAGGGAACACCCAGCCAATACAGTGACCTGGGATGGGGAAAGCAGCGTCGAGTGGATTGAAGCCACACAATAATGTAAGTTAAAAGCAGGGCATGGTTCTCAGGGTCTGGAGGACAACAGCTTGGCAGTGTCCAACACAGCTCTGCTGACTGGCAGTGGACTTAGCAGCAAATGCATGTCCATGTCACAGTTCAGAGCTGAGTAATTACACACAAAGTCAAAGCAGCACCTCTTTCCAGACATGGCACAGTCACCTCTGAGACGCTGATGGAGACCTGAGCATTGCTCAAAGGGGGAGGCTGCTACACCCCTCAGAAAAGCCCATTCCTGGGCAGCTAAACCAGCTGGGCTGTATCCCTGGTCATGCTGATGATATCAGATGATCCAGAGGAAGCTGCCACCAGAGACGTCATCAAGTCACTAATTAAAGAGGTACAAGTAGTTGTAGTCTGCAGTAATGAGATTAAACTGAGCACTGGAATACTTACACGATAGAACAAAATTCTTCCTAGGAACGAAGATGGCAAATCAAGGCACCGTTTTTCCCAAAGGGAAATGGTTGAGAGCTTGAGTTCTTTAATATTAAAAAGGAGAAAGCACCAGCTAATTTACTGCAGGTAGAGTCTGCTGAGTACTCTGGGTTTAAAAATTAACAACTTCTAGATGAATTTTGGCAGTCAGAGAGAGGAAATTGCGGTCAAGGAAGAGAGGAGAGGAACATGCATGCGGGCACACACGCATATGCTTGTGCATGTGTGTATTAACACAGCTCCATTATTCAGGGCTTTCAGCTGAAGGGCACACGGGGATGTTACCTCGGTGCAGAGCAAAGATGAAACAGGAGCCTGACGTGACTGCAAACCACAGAGCATCCAGGCAGCCTCCAAAACGCCTGTAACCCCCTCCTCCTCCTCCTCTCTCTTCTGTGTTCATTTCGACCTCTACCCACGGGGAATTTTCAAAGCGAGGAGAGGAGGCGAAGGAGAGGGCAGAAAGCAGTGGGGTCCCCCATCCTGCATGCAGGGAGATTCAGGTTTGGTTCAAGGTTTGCTTGACAGGGGAGGCTTCTTCCCCGCTCGCTGCAGTACCCACACTTTCTGCTGCAAGGGGGTGCGGTGCCATCTAGCGACAACGAAACCTCCTCACTTCGATCCCAGAATTGGTCTCCGCAAGGATGCTCCGGACACTGTGTCCCAGCCCCGGCGGTGGGGGGAGGCTGCCATCCTCCCTCTCTCCATGACCTGGGGCTTTCAGCCAGCATCCTCCTGTCTGCATCACGCTGTTCAGCAGACGGGCTGGGGAGAACATCACTAGTGAACTGGAAAGATCTGAAAGGCGGGGGGGGAAATGCTGATTTAAGATAAAAGGCTGCACTCATGCTACAGACGGCTCTGAGTTCAAGGTAGCTCTGGTACTTGCAATGATAGAGGCTCCTGCAGTTGAAATAATCCTTAAAAGCTCATTTGCCTTTCAGCAGTTGCTTTTCACGGGCATGACAGGCGGGAGTTCAATGTCAGGACTCCTGTAAGTGGTCAGTCTGTCCAGCTCTCAGTGCTTGGTGCCTCTGGGACTCAGACAGGAGGGAAACCCTGACTAGAGGACCCCACATCGCAGAAAGAAGGGGCAGAAGCAGGTGCCATCCATTGTCTATCACCTCTCCCAGTCTCTGACAGCTGGTTGGGGATGCTGGGATCACAGGCATCTTCTGAGGGAGCTGCCATGGGAGTGTGCAGTGGTTCTCAGGCAGCCATGGAGGGTGGGGGGGATCAGACTCTGCTGATCAGTCTGGCCAGCTCTGCCAGCAATCAAAGCAGACAGACTAGTCTCTCCTATTTGGCTTTTTCTGGAAGCCCTAGCCTCGGCTCTCACTCAAACTAACCTAAAGAGCCTTTCCCCTGCTAAGACCCTCCTGTCCTCTGCATCGGGCTTCCAGCAAGAGCTATACCATCTCAGCCAAGGGCTCAGGGTTGACCTCTGCTCCCCACCGCCGGGCTTCTGATCTCCTCCATCACATTCTCAGCGCCTCTCAGAAAATCCCAGTGCCTCATTGATTTTTTTTTTCTCATTTCCTGCTTTGTAATTAGTTGCTGTCTCCCAGACAGGGGGAGGAAACCCTTTCCCCAGGAGCTGTGCAGATCCGTCAGGTAGCTCAGATCTCTCTGGGTCACAGGAGCAGTTTGCAGGGATGCTGATGGGGACACACCTGGAAGTCACAACCCACAGCAGACCAGGTCCTTCACCTAGAGATGGAGAGACACAGCAGCAGTGTGAACAATGTGTGCAGACAGACCATACACATGTTGCAGATGAAGAGAGAGCTCCACATAAATATATGCATGCACTCCTTGTGCTGGGGACATGCACAGCACAACACACACATACCCACTGAGAGCTGCTGACTGAGCTGATATGCTCTACCCTTCACCTCCTGCCTTTATGTTGCTCCACCCATATGGAATAAATAAGATATCTCAGGCCCCAGCCTGTCACTGTTTGCTGACACCCCTCGCACCCACTTCATGCTACCTGAGCAGGTGTGTGTTTGCTGACAGCCTGTGCCATCCTCAGCCCTCTGCCTCACCACTTGGCTGGCAACCAAGGACCTGCCTATCACCCTCCCAACAGCTCTTCCCTCTGACCCTCATTTATTGAAGGAAGCAACAAAGAGCACAGAGATCACTTCAGAAGGAGGGGTGATGATCTTCCAAGGCACCAGGCTCAGCACAGACAGCAGGGGAAGGGTAATTCCTAGCCTTGCAGAATGTTTAAAGAAGCTGGGCTATGTCAGGGAGGAGCAGAGCCCTTCCAGGAGACTCAGTGAAAGCAAATGGTCATCTGGAGCTGGATGTCTTGTGAAGTGAATGATGTGATGTGATATGATGTGATGTGATGTGATGTGATGTGATGTGATGTGATGTGATGTG
>NW_020884937.1:415623-446365 GCF_003945725.1 Corapipo altera
TGATGTGATGTGATGTGATGTGATGTGATGTGATGTGATGTGATGTGATGTCACGTGGTGTTGGCAAGGAAACCACGTCACATGCTGAACTGCAGCCTGGTTGATGTGTAGCATCCTCTCCAGGTACTGATACCTGCAGACCCACAGGGAGAAGAGAGGGGCCCCTCCAAAAAGCCCTGTAGAGCTCCAGCAGAGGTATTCAGGAGGAGGGCACCAAAAAAGCTAAAGCATCTCAGTAATTAAAGAGGGCTTTGAAAAAGAGGGAGTGACTTTTCACATGGGCAGATAGTGATAGGGAAAAGGGGAATGATTTTAAACTAAAAGAGGAGAAATTTAAATTAGATGTTAGGAAGAAATTGTTTACTCAGAGGGTAGTGAGGCACTGGAATACGTTGCCCAGAGAAGTTGTGGATGTCCCATCCCTGGAATTCTTCAAGACCAGGTTGGATAGGTCCCTGAGAAAACTGGTCTAGTGGAAGGTGTCCCTGTCCATAGACGGAGCTTGGAACGAGATGATCTTTAAGGTGCCTTCCAACCCAAACCATTCTTTGATTCTACAAATCTGGAAAATCAGCAGCAGTTGCTTGGCCCTTTGGAGCAAAGAGTCCTTTGGGGACCAGAGTTGTGCTTCATCTACTCATCACAACTCTGCTGAGATCTCTATGTGACCAGCATGCTGAGCTGAGATGGAGATATCCCTGTGCAAAAACTGTGCAAACACATTGCAGGAAGGGTGACAGACCTTGGACAAGCACCCTTACCCTGTGTTTCTGATGGTTCACTGGGGCACAGGAAGGCTAAAACAGCTTCTGCACTGGCAGAAAAAACAGATAATATTTTTGCCCCAAGATCACCTGGTCCAGCACAGCTCCCACCTGTGCATCTCTGTCCCCCACTGCTGCTGCCCCAAGCTGTCTGGCACCGGGAGCTGTGGGACATGGGCTTGGCCTGGGAGGGTGTGAGCAGAGTGGGACCCAGCGTGGGTCTCTTGCCACCCTCACCCTGTGTTTTGTGATTCTAAGAACTTCTGAGTAAGTGTTTTATCTCAGGTGATGAGAACTTCTGGTACTGGCACAGCCAACCCATATCTTTCATCGCCACAGGGTGATGTACTCCAGCATACACTCTCTAAAGGTGTCAGAAAAGTAAACCAAAGAGACAACAGCTGGGCCTGATTCAGTATTACTGGGTGCGTCAGCCATATCCTTATCCCAGCCTGCTAAAGGTGGACTACTAAAAGAAGCCCCAGAGCTCTTGACTGTGTTTGTATTTATTATTCAGCACAGCCAGGCAGGCTGTCCAGCTCTGACACACAGTTGTACCCACCATTAACACACTAAAAATCATACCCATTGCCAAGCTGAGCTTTGAGGGCATCAACAGCCCTCTTGGGGCTGAGTGCTTTAATATTATCCCTCTCCAAATATTTCCCAGAGCAACTGCCTGCGACACCACATGGCTACAGAGGGGCTGCAAGGATGGGGACAATTCCCAGCTTACCATAAAGCAAGTAATGTGGTTGTCCTTCTTTCAGTCACTTTCCTTTTTTTTTTCCTTCTTAGTTCTAAAATATCACAGCTGATGAGGAAATGGGGAACCAGAAAATGTAGTTAATACCTGTCACCTGCCCAGCTTTTCTCTTAAAAGTTTGTCTGTGGCCAGAGGGGACAGGGGCCTGGCTGTGTGGATCAAAGCCTGAGGACATGACAGTGAGTCAGGGAAATGCCTCTTCCCCATTGCACCATGGCCTGGAAGCATCCCCCTTCCCGTACTGGGTTACACCGGGGGTATTTTGAATGAATAAATTCTGAAAATAAGCCAGGGCCCAAGCCTTTCCCAGCCTCTGTGCAGGATTGCTAGGACTCATGATTGACTCAGCCTGGTGGAGGAGCAATTTCACTCTTCCCTAAAAATAGACCAAGTGGTTCATCCTCTCAACATAGCCCAGCACTCAGTGATAAAACCAGCTGCCAGGGACCACTGGGAGGCAGTGAACAGGATCGAGGGTGTGGGGAGTGGAGTGGGACTCCTTGTAGGATACACTGAAGGCTGCCTGGCCGTGAGTTTCTCTTAGATTTTGGGGCTGTCTGCGGCGTGACACACCTGTCGGGACTACAGAGACCTTCCTGTAAGTAATACTGGGGCAGATTAGAGTGGGGCAAAGTGTTGCATGAAAATGAACCTCAGACTGATCCTGAAATGCAGGACAAATGAGGGTGCTTAGCACCTTGTGCTATGAAAGAGAAGCTGCAGCTTCTGGAAAGCCATGGATTTTATTCTGTTGGCCCAGAGCTTGGTAAATCCAACTCTCTGCTGCAGAAGTTGTGTTCCACAGGCGGTGGCTTTGCTCTGGTTCAACGCCATCATGTGGGGCACTTGGGCACGTCCTAGGCAGAAACAGAGCATTGTGCTTGTGTGCTTTTCCTCTTGTCTTGAAATACTGAAGTTCTCAGCTTTGAGGCTTAAATTCATGGGGACAGATCTCAGTGCCTATTCTCTCCCCCAAAAAATACTGTTATTTACCATACCTCTGGTCACTGTGACCCCAAATAGGGGTAAGAATTCGTATGGGACTGGGTTGAGCCGTATGGACACTGGGGGTGGAGGAGACCTTTTCTAGACCCAAACCGTGTTCAGGACTGGTAGTGGGTAGGCAGCAAAGTGTGGACTGTTCAGAAGCAAATGAGCTTTGCTTTATCTTACATCACTAAGAAATAGGAGGCAGGGAAGGTTTAGTTAAGGAGGGAATTTCTTTCCTTCCCTCTTCAATTTCCATCTCCAGAGGGGGCTGAGAAATATGTTTGTGACCCTGAGACAAAGAAAGTCTTCAGGAGCCTGTTGGGTCAGCAGGATTAATATGGCCACATCACTCCCTGCTTGTGCTCACGTGTGTGGAAGGTAACTCCAAAAACCTGTGTCACTCTGTAAGACAGAGCAGAAGTCTACCCCTGTGTGCACATGTGTGTCTTATACCTTATTATCCATTTGCCAAATCCTTTTGGCTCTGAGGTCTGTGTTGTGGTCAGCAGGAGAGCCAGGACTGCAGGTCCAGCCCCTCAGTCACTGTGGGAAGGGCCTGACCTGAGTTGGAATTTTTTCTCTGCTCTTTTTTTTTTTTTTTTTTGCTCATGTATTGGGCAATATTTGAAATTTCCTTCTGAGATTCCCATCCCTCTGATTGCTGCGAGAACAACAGAAATTCCGTAACTTTCCCCAGTTGCCTCCATGTCTCCAGTTTTCACCTCAATCTTTGCCAAAAAATATGTGAAGTAGCTTCAGATTTTCATCAGAAAACAGAGATTTAGGGAAAGAGTGGTGGAGTTGCCTTTGTTTTCCTGTGCTTCTGGTACAGATACCACTTTGCAAGAAGAGAGAAAATCTGAAAACCCATATTCTTGCCCAGGCAAAGTGGTAGATAATTCATTAGTGGCAGTTAAGGGATCCAGCCTGGGTGGAATTTGCTTTCAGCCCTTGAATAGCTGCAGTGTTTTGTAAGACACAAAAACCTTCCTTTAGGGGGGAAACCAAGCTAGGATTCCCGAACTTTGTTACTAGGAGGGTGAAGATCCTTCTTTTAGCACCAGCAAAAGTCTCCAGTCTGGGTTTGAACACAGTAGCAGGAATCTCTGCATTAAGTACTGTGTCTTACTGGTATCTTACCCCTTTAAACCAAACATTTCTCTCCTCTCCCATATTCTTGCTGCCAATTTGCCTTATTCAGAAACAAACGGAAATTCCCGGGAATCTCAATAGCAACAAGCAGGTTGGGATTTTCTCTTTAGAGGATACTGCTAAATTAGTTTGGGGCACGGCTGTTTCTTCCAAAACAGCATTGAGTTTTCTTGGCTGCCGGCAACGAAGGGCTGACAGCGGCATGGAAACACCGGGATAAGAATAGAAAGCCAAGGCAGGGTCTCGCAGCTCCTCGGAGCTTGTGGCATCCCTGCAATGCCCCCGCGTAAACACCATGGCATGGCAAAGAAATCCTTAAAGATGCATGCCACGGCCCTGATCCCTGCTGGGCCCTGCATCCCAGGCAGGATGTGAGGCCGGTGATGCTCACAGGGGCTCGTGCCTGCTCAGACATTCCCAAGGTATCTCTTCGGAGCGGTTAGAGAGGGCTTCCCTTAAAAGGTCTGGTATTTGCGGCATGCCAAGAAGCCCTCTCCCCAGGCAGAGATTATTCCAGTGGGCAGTTTGGTGTTGCTTTCCCTGGGGGATGGGGGTTTTAGAGGGAGGGAAGCTGCTGTCATGAATGGCCATCCTGAATTGCAGCCTGCAAGGGCTGAGATGCTGCACTGTGGGAGGAGGGAGAGCAGAGAGAAGACACTGGCAGAGGGTAAAAGTAGCCCTGATGGTGGGATAGGTGAACTAGGGGAAAGGGGGAATAAAAACAGCTCTCGCTGGATGTCAGGTGGGGGTGTTTATCACCATTTCAGTGGAAAACCACTCTGTAAATAACAGGTGAAGAGTCACTGGAGGGTACGAGAATGGTGCTGGCGTGAGCGGGCGTGACACGATCCCAGCGTGTCAGAGGGCCCAGCGACACACAGTCCGGGGAGAGAGCAATGAAACATCCACTCTGCCTTTATTAACCCTATATTAACTTAGCAGAGGAACACGGAGAATGAGGTAATGCCGAGCAGACTGTCAGGTCTCCACTCACCTTCTCTAGACATTTGATACCCAAAAAGTGAGGTGATGGGGTGATGCTGGAGCCCTCTCTAAGGAAAGACATCCCACAGCAGTTGGCCCACTCGGGAAGGCCACGTCCCCAACAGCAGTGCCACTCGCAGCTGTCTCTCAGCAGAGCTTCTTGGCATTTTTTTGGTGCCAGGAATAGAGTCCTCCACATTCCTGGATTTTTGCAAAGCCCAGAAATAGCCCTGAGCTGCCTTGGGGCAGATACTCAGGTCCGCCTGAGGCTAAATTTTCCCAGCTCTTCTCAGAAGCTCTTTAAATTACCTGAGGGTCGTGATGCTGCTCCTGCAAATTCCAGCTGACGCTGAGGAGCCAAAAACATTTGCAGAAGTGATGGAAGATCATGAACCTTCAGTTTGGAGGTGCTGGAAGTTGCAAAGAGATCTGATTTTGAAACTCAAGGGCAGGAAACAAGATATTCCTCAGCAGCTTTTTCCTTCACCCCCCTCCACCCCCTCAGATTTACAAATGTAACTTTATACACGTGCAAAATGTTAATTATTAGCCTATAATTTAGTAGGCAATTCCTAAAGCATGAAATGATAATTTAAATCTTATTTCCTCTTCAACACAACTGGTCTTTAGTTACATTATTTTATTTTACTTCTTTGTTTAGCACCTTCCTCTGGTTCTGGCGCTTTTCAGACCATTTCCCACCCCAGAAACTCATCTATTAACTCTGTGCACCAGAGTTCCTCAAGTGATTGCAACATATGGCTTGCAGATAGCACAAAATCTTTCTTAAAACCTTTCAAAAGAGAATTATTTATATATGTTGCCGTGTGTTAGTCATTACATTTATTTTCTATACCACAGAACCCCCATCTCCAAATCAGGGATCTGTTGTACATGATGCTGTACAAATTTATTTGAAAGGACAAGGTGTACTCATGAAAGTTTGGAATAGGGAAAACAAAGGGGATTTTAAGTTGAATGATTTTTTTTAATCATCTAACTGTAATCAGTGCTGTTCTCTACATCTGAGTTGGTAGGTGAACCTGTGAAAATCTTAGTTCTCACTTTTAAAGGTTGATTCCTAGCCCATATAGTTATAACAAACAGGCAACTTTGACCAAAACAGTAAAACAACACATGATTTCTATGTAAAAAGAACATGTTTACGATTGCCACTCTGTCACATAATGAGACAACCCATGGCAAAAAGAAAAAAGCTTGAATTTCAAATCCTCACGGTCCTTTGTAGGACTGAAAATGAGAGAAAGTACTGCAGTTTTCAAACAAAACAAAGTGTGATCCTGGCGTCAGGAGGGAGCACCCGTGAGGGTAAGCAGATGTTTTAGAGCATGACTCGTCCTCAGTCTTTACCAGGGTCTGGCTAAAATCCCATTGATGCTCCCTGTTGCATCTTTGTCCCACCTTTTCTACCCCTTCTTTTGGAGAAAAACACGTGACATTTTAACATTCTCTAAAGCCTCACAAGTGGGTCATGAGGGTATTGAGAAATAGCTAGAGACGCTCTCCCATCCCCAAATCCTCACACCCCCCTCAGGACTACACCTCCCTGCTCACCTTCTTGGCAGCCTCCAGACTAGGGCAGCAGGGAGCCTGCCCCACTTCCCACTCCTTCAGCATGTGTCTCCTCTGGAACAGCTTCCCTATGGACCAGGACCACTGGTTCAGGGGTTGGGGCAGAGGTTTAAACCTTTCCCCGCTGACTGAGCACCCCCAGTGGGCTGCCTGGCTCTTGGATTAAGCTGCAGCACTGGTTTCCCAGCCACCTTTTATGGGTGCTTACCCATCCATGTAAATTCCCTCAACCCAGCCCTGGAGCAGTGCCAGTATTTGGGAGTCACTTTTGTCAGGGAACCGATTCTCCAAGAAGAAAAACTGGTAGGAGGATGGGACAGATGTGATTCTGTACATGCAGCTGCCACATCCAAGGGCAGAGGCACTTCAAAATGGGGTCCCCATCTGCAGGGATGTGCTTCCAGCTTCAGGAGGGGTCAGTGAGCTGCTGAGGTTTCACCAACATGCAAGCCAGGGACAAGCAGTTGGTAATGGGGACACACGTCCAGCCACACAGCCTGGATCAGGGGGCTGAGCTGGTCATGACCATCCAATTGGGGGTTGCCCATGGCTAATCCCAGGCAGGGGGGAATAGCAGCCCCAGATTCCCAGGAAACAGCCAGCCCAGAGCACCACAAACCCAGCAGCATTTCCAGGTCAGTTCACCTCCATTCCCTTGGAAAAGAAAGTTGCTTTTACAATGGGAAGAAATCTCTATTTTGTCTCTGATTCCCCTGGTGCTAAGGAGTTCCAGGACGCAGGTCCCTTTGCTCAAACTGGCCTTTGAGTACTGGGTTTTGGGTCCTGCACCATGGGATGCACCAAATGCCTCGTGGCACCTGAGCTGTGGCACAGCCAAGAGGTGAGACCATAACACATCTGTGCTTTGGGCACAGGACATGCCAGGTACAGCAGCCAACACAGCACACCCAAAATTGACCTGCAGAGGAGCAACGCTGGGCAGCCACAGAGCAGGTGACGTAGGATGCCAGATTTGGGGTGAGATGGTCTCATAGCACTGCTCTCTTCAGCGAGTGATGGAGCGGGATGGGACCCTGGCAGAACTTGCCCCACTGGACTATCCCTCTCCCCCCCACTCATGCAAGCCCCGTGCGAGCCCCCACCTGATTTCGGCCCCCATTACACAACCCCCAGCTCAGGCACTGCCCGTGGGGCGCACAGGGCCACACAAAGGGCTTTGCTTAGCAGCTGTGTTTGCTCAGGGCGGCTGATTTTGGGAGCAAAGCCGATGACATGTGGTTGGCCAGGCGACCCGGGAGACTGGTGCTGAGCTTGCAGCTTCCTTTTTTAATAGGTGACTCAGGCGCTCGGTAGCTCACTGGGGTTGGTGGTGGGAGCTGTGAAGGAGTGCCAGCGGCAGAGGTGGTGGACACCAACAGGTGGGTAGCGTTGTTTCTTTATAGGCTAAATAGGTTTAAGTAGGAAGCAGAGTGACACAGAGCTGCTGTGTTACTGGTGAGATGGGGTTTTCTCGGGGGAGAGCGGAGGGGGGAGAGGTTTTGTTAGTGATTTGTTTTCCACTTGTTGGGAGTTGACTGTCAGATGCAACATGATTATGGTTCAAGAGACCTGTAATATTATCTTCGGTAGGAGACAGAGCAGTTGAGTGATTTAAGGGCAATAATTGAAGAGGAAGTTGGTGAACTTTTAAATGAATATTTAAGAGTCCTTTTCCCCCATTGCCTTGCCTTTTCCCCCTGTGCCTAGAAGAATCAGTGAGTACAAATGAATACAAGGAATTATTTTTCCCCGTTGCAAGTTTCCAGTTCCCACAGCCCTCCCTGCCTTCCTGGGGTGCAACTTATGGGGCACAGAGGCTGTAAACTGAGCCCGAGCTGCATATGGGTCAGGCACGGGAAGAGCTCAAGAAACCCGACAGCTGCTCCCCATGGACAGTCCTAACATTGCAGCCCCTCACACGAAATGTGCAGATTCATCCGGCGCCAGGCACTGGCACCAAGGACATTTTGCCGACAAACGCCAGCGGGGAGGAGCATTCCCTGTATCCTTCACTTAGGCAGCAGAGCCGTCAGCCGCAGTGCCAGCCGCTGGGCGGGACGGGAGGAGGGGGTTTTCAGGAGCTCTTTCCTTCTATTTTAGCTCACAAGGGGATGCTTTAATGCTGGAGGTATCTGGTTTAAAGTCCCTGGGGCTGCAGTCAGTGCTGGTCAATCAGCGCCGCGCGGGATGCATCACTCAGCGCTGGGTCGGATGCCGAATGTGCCAGCGGAGCTCTTTTGCTCAGCGAGGCAGAAATGTGGAGCCCAGCACAGGGTTCAAACTGGGCTTCCATCTCATGCACAACAAATAACACCCTAAGCCTGGCCTGCATAACAACCTTTGGCTTTGCTTTAGCATCCCCAGCTGAGAAGCTCCCCGATCCCTCCCAGGGGATGCACCTTGCTCACAACTCTGGATGCGTCCTCGGTGCCGCTTGGATGCCGTTATCCACACACACGTGACAGCTCGGCTTTCTCGTTAGCGGAATTAAATGTTATTCTTTGGCTCTTATCTATAATTAGCAATTTGAAGGGTGGCAGCAGCCTGTTTCGTCAGGCAGAGACGTGTGGAGAGACCAGACTTTGTGGAAGCGCGGAGCCAGCCGCCCGCCCGGCGGGTTGGAGCGGCCCCTATCTAAGGCAGGCGGGGTTTCTGAGAAGTGATAAGCAGAGGGCTGTGCACAGCCTGTGCACTGGAAAAAAAAAAAAAAAAAAAAAAAAAAAAAAAAAAAAAAAAAAAGAGGGGGAAAAAAAGGAAAAAAAAAAGAAAACAAAGGCAGCGATAAGGGAATGGCTTCAACGAAAGCTTTGTATCTAATTATATCTGTCATTAAAACAAGCCCTGTGGCCTTTCATCCACCCAAGCTAACGGATGAAGGACTCAGCAGCACTGACACTGTGCTATTTTCCACTGCAGGGACTGGAAATATTCCTTGGGCTGCACTATTCATTCCTGGCTGGAGGGGTACATTGCTTTTCTTTGTGCAGTATCTCTACCTACAGGTCTAGAGGTCAATACAAATTATATCATCTCAGTGGTAATACCCATAGACTGGGGTGGGAGGAGACCAATAAATATCACCAGCCCAGCTCTAGGACGTGGGGATGCTTTTGCTAAGCACTTTGCACCAAAGTGGTTACGCACAGTAACACTTGTGTCAACCTAGGGCAGGATCCCTGCCTTGCCATGGCCCATCTCCTAAAGATAGTTTTCAAGAGAGCCAAGGATTTGTGTTCATTTTCCCAACCAGAAAGGCTGCAAATCTGTGCTTGGTTGCCTTTCTGCTTTGAAGCTAACAAGGCTCACTCTCTCCCCACTGCTCTAACTGGGAGGCTTAGCCAAACCTCATCACTGTACAGGGGAGAAAGCTTCTGCTTGCCAGGCTGATTGAGCCCCTTTTTGCCTTTCCACTAGGTAACTGAGCAATGGAGGAGAAAAGAAAGAGATTCCCAGACAAGATTTTCCAAAGCCCTCCTCAAAGCCTTCTGCAGCCAATTCAGCAAATGCTGCAAGGACCCTCCTGATGTCTGTAGGACAAGGGGGAACAGTTTTAAACTAAAAGAGGAGATATTTAGATTAGATATTAGGAAGAAATTCTTTACTGTGAGGATAGCAAGACACTGGCACAGGATTCCCAGAGAAGTTGTGGATGCCCCATCCCTGGACATGTTCAAGGCCAAGTTGAACAGGGCTCAGAGCAACCTGATCTAGTGGGTGGCATCCCTGCCCCTGGCAGTGGGATTAGAACTAGATGACCTTTAAGGTCTCTTCCAGCTCGAATAATTCTAGGATTCTATGATTTCCAGGATGCTGTTCATCTCAAAAATCCAGGATCTAGTCAAAATTTGGGGTATCTTGAGAAAAGTGGGGAAAAGTGATGAAACCAGAGCGTAGTTGCAACCTCTCAGCCTATCTCAAGATGCACCAGGTCTGCACCAGCCTTGCACTGTCTCCACTGGCTGTAGAAAGGTAGTTCCTTTTGATTTGGTATTTAAACTGTGGACAGCAGAAATCAGGGGAAAAGGTGCCATATCTACATGGTGACTTAGCAAAAAAAAAAAAAAAAGGCATTAAGGAAATAACTTCTTCTGTTTCTGCTGACCTTCAGCAGAACTGGGCAGCTAAATGTGTATTGCATCCCACTGCTTCCTCATGTATCCAGCCTTGGTTCATCACCCAAATGCCTGCACATATGCAGGAGCAGCTGGAACAAAGGACAACAGAAATCTAGGGGTTTGGCAACTTCCAGCAGCACACTGGTCAGGGTCTGACAAGTCACTGAGGTCCCTCTGCTCTTGTTTTCATGGCTTTTTGGTGCTTGCACAGGAACTGGCATTTCATTTGAAGCACCAGCTCCTGGAATCCTGTTAGTATATAACATTAACTGTTGTCAATTTAAAATAAAACCAGAGCAAATTTCCTTCAGCATTTTCTAGACAAACTTGAAAATCTGAACTTAAAATGCAGAAAAAGAGTCATTTGGTTTGTTATTTACTGATTTTCATGATTTGAGGACTGAGATTTGAGGGCAAAGAATGCTGGAATGGCTGCAGTGCTTCTAATGAGCACATATTAAAAAGTACATCAGCCCTTTCCTGGCTGTGCAATCGCTGGATTTGTGGAGAGAGAACCCATTGTTCAAACAGAAAGCATTGCAAATACCTCACTAAATCCAAATGCAGCAGTGCAAGCCTGCAGAGAACAGGAGAACCTTCTCGTGTTTTTATAGTGGTCACAGAGAAATTACAGCCCTGACTAACCTGGAGAACTGAGGTGCATCATGTAGGAGTAAAGCTCAGTATATATCTCTTGATGGGAGGTGGAGATGGCATTACCTAGCAGGGTAATGCAAAAAGAAAGTTCTTAGCTGGAATTTGGGGTTTCTGTGAAAACTGAACCCATCAGCATTAAATCCATTAATTTTGACCTGAACCTTCATGGTGGATTCTCCGTCCCTGGAGGTTTTTAAGATGAGGCTGGACGTGGCACTTAGTGCCATGGTCTAGCAACTGTGGTGGTAGTGGATCAAGGGTTGGACTTGATGATCTCAGAGGTCCTTTCCAACCTGTCTGATTCTATGATTCTATGATTCTCTGGGGATGGACATAGCTTTCATCCTCAGTGGGAAGGGAAGCCCCCACTGTTTAGGGGGATTAGGACCAAGGGGGATGGAGTACAATAGGCAGGAATGAGGCACCATGGCCTTGACATCATCCAGAAGTGCGTGACTGCTCCAACCATCCCGTCCCTCTGTGTAGCCCCCAGGAGGTCTGGTTAATAGTTCACCTCCTCCCACAGTGGCCATTTCTCCATGAACCCAATAGGGACAAAGCTCAGCTGTGGTATCTCCATGGGAGACATCTGAACAAAGGTAGGAATGCTGAATATCTTGAGTATCTCAGCAATGCCATGCTGGGCTCCAGTGGGGGCCCTATGGGAGCTGGTGCAGCTCAAAATATCAGTTCTCTAAATTAAGAGCAGGGTTTGGTCCTCTGGCTCTGCCAAAGGCTCCCTGCTGCATCCTGGGGTAAGTCTTGTAGCCTCTTCATGTCTCCATTTCCTGAAACAGGCTCCCAGAGAAAAGGTGAAGATAAATGGATATAACTGCCTGAGAGGCCCATCCATAGTAGAGTGGTGGGAATTGGCTCAAGTTAAACACATGTAGCTCCTTCACATCCTCTGACTCACTCGTGTTTGGTGATGGCCTTGTCCAGGGATGCAGGAATGGGAGTGGGCTCTGTGCCCCACCAGCAGGATGGTGGCATCAGGTCACTGCCAAACACGTGGGTCTCATCCAGGCTCAAAATCCATTTCAGCCATGAACAAGGTGGAAATGTCCGTGATTTTTCTCTGAACCAAAAGGGCATGATGTTAAGTTTTGGGGGGCCAGGGCAGGGGCTGCCCGGGGGATTGGTGTGCAGGCTCCAGGCTGGCCCTGCCCTCCCGCCTTTGGCTCGGGGCTCACCAGGCACGTCTGTCCCTGTTTCAGATGATCGGACACGGTCATTTTTAGACACATCAGACAACGCTATCCACATACTTCACCAAGGACGAGGGAGGTCCTCTGCGCCCTCCGTGAAGGAGCTGTCGGCTCTCTATCTCTCCCAGACAGCTGCCGCTGCTGCTGACGCCGGCAGCCCCGCACAGCCGGTAAGCACCAGCATCCTCCCCCTCCCAAATCACCAGCGGCATCCCAACAATGTCCCGCCCAAGCAAGTGGTTGTAAGAGAGTGAAAGAGAATGTGTCTGGTGAAGTATATCTGCAGAAACACAGCGTTTGTTTTTCCAAAAATGACCATTTTTTCAATTGTCACTTGAAAATGCTGGATGAATGTTATCAGAGGTTCTGGTATGTGTGGGATTTATAAGCTGTGTACAAAAAACCACATATTATATACATTTTAAATTCACACATACAGACACATACCAAACACACACACACACCCCCCCCAAGCACACACACATCTACATCCACTAGCCCATACCGTTTATTCATATATAATTTCTGCTTTATTTGCATGTATGTGTTTACACACATCCATGGAGGAAATATTTAGCACAGAGCACGATCTACATCTCCATCCTATCCCCATTCCAGCACACGCACATGCACATGTCCACATATAACACAGTCAGACATAACTGTGCAGTACAACCTCCCGTGTTCCTCTGTTTGTAGTCCTTAGCCTGGAATCCAGGGATTTAATCCCGCACTCCAGGATGATCAGCGAGCCATAGGATAATTCAGGGTTATGAGGCACATTTTCCCCATTTCCCCCGTACCACTGGTGATCCAGGAGTAACATGGGATGGGATTTCATATCTGGACCACTGCTGCAGGCATGTTCATGTTTCCCCCCTACTCTTTTATGGGGTTCAGAGATGTAGTCTCTCAAGTGTTTATTGTGACTCCCTACTGGACAAGTCTAGACTGAAACAGTTCCAGTTGAAAATAAGTGAATGGAGACTGTAGCTGGAAAATTACAACTGGTTAGAAGACTAAAAAAAAATAAAATTAAGAAAAAATCCAAAATAATGAATTAAGCATTTTATAATGCAATTACAAATATAGATCAGTCTTGTTTTTAAAAAATTGAAGTATAAAATAAATAGAACCTAAATCAAACTTTCCTAGTTTTTATTTCCCCTAAATCTAAAAAAGTGTGTTTTGGGTTTTATTTGTTGGCTGAGATTTTAGGAAACGTACATTTTTGATCAACCTGGAATAAGATTTTTTTTCTCATCTGTACAGAACTACCAGTGACCCAAAATAGAAAACCTGACCTGTAATGGTTTTCAGGTCTCTGTAGCTGATATACACCTTAATACACATAAATACATAAAAATATATATACAGATAATGTGTCTTACTACGCAGTTAAATGTCATTTCTCCACATATCTTTTACAGAGTGCTGTGAAGGACAACTCCATTCACTCTCCCCACAGGCAGAAAAAAAGCAAGGTAGGAAATGTCTAAGATAAGCACCGTTATCTAACCAAATATTTGTGGCCTGTGAGTGTGATTTAAATACCCACACAAGGCAGCAAGGAGCACTTTAATACTGAATATAGCTATCAGCTGCTTAGTTGCCCTTCCCCACGTTCAGAAGTTCTTCACAGATAAAAAAAAAACACACCCTTATTTTTAAAAGTGCATTCAAAGTAAGTTGGCTCATGTGAAAGATTTGCATTTTACACTTGCTGCAGAATATGCTGATTTTCGGTATTCTGAGTGTGGGTTTCTTTTACTAATGTTCAAAACTTATTTTTAGCCAGAACAATCTGCGTGTAACAGAGTGAAATAACACCGCGCACCACTGCTTTGAGCAACAACTAATAATATTCCAGGCATAACTCCACAGATGTAACTGCACAGGCATGCCAAGGGTCAGCAGATCTGTTTACTGAAAGGGAAGCCACCAGGATTACAGTCTCTTTTAGACAATGGTTAAAGGCTTCAGCTACCTTCCCTGTGGACAAACGCCCAGGCAGAGCAGGTTGCAGGTATTCAGTTCAGTGTTCGGTGCCCAGGATTCCCAGACTAAGGAGAAAAAAATGCAGAAAGGGAGGCTCAAAGGTAGGCTGGACATCCACAGCTAAGCTCAGGCTGAGTTTAAACAGGTCTAACTTCCCTGGCACCCAGCTATGGGTGTTACCCTGAACTCTGATCCCTCAGCCTTGTTTTTTCTCCTAAGGGAGCACAGAATTTGGCCTGCTGATCTCAGCAGTTTGTAGACCTTAGTTAGTCTCATATCCGTACAAGTCTGCAAGTCAGAAGAGCTTTATTTAAGTCTCTAATTGTATAACTGTCCATCTATTCTTGTGTAAATGGTGACATGGGGTACACCCATGAGTCCAACAGAAGAAATCATTAATCAGATGAACATCCTTCCCCCAGCTCTCCCTCTTGAGCAGTGGGCAACCCATGGTGCTACCAAAAGCTCGTCGTGCTACCTCCCTACCCAACATCATCAGCTCAGTTTGAAACTTTGGTTCCCTCTCCCCCTTTTACTTCTTGAGACCTCTTCACAAAAAACTCCTTGACTTTCTCCTGAAACCATATCCTATGTTCCCAGACTCCCTGCAGGTCCTCACACTGCCCCAGACACAGGGGAGCAGGAGGGAGAAGTTAACTTTTAGCTCATTACTCTAAGACAGCCTTTTCCACATCATTCTTGTGGTCACTCTCTTGGTGGCACAGCCCAAATCGAGCACCTCTGTTATGCTGTAGCTGAACTGAATCCTGGGGACCGTAGACTAACCACCTCACCTGGATTAGAGGCCTTGCCTTGAGCTGTTGCAGTGGAACCAGAGCTAACACCGAGCCTGGAGCGTGTGCAGTGGTGTGATGTTTTGGAGTGCTGTGTGCTACTGAACCAAAGGTATGGAGCTTAGTAGGTGCACGGAATTCCCTTGTTGGCTTTTCCCTTTGCCGTTCTCACCATTAACGGCCGTGGGGTTGGCGGGACAGAGACTGTTCTGACATTTGAAACTGTTTCCCCAAAGATGTCAGAAGCTCAGAAATCATCTAAAGTGGCCACCAAGAAAATGGAAGACGACTTGCCTCCTCCTCCCGCCGTGAGCTCAGTCCAGGTCATTGCTCCAGGGAGTCAGGATCTCAACCCACTCCCTGTGCCTCCTCCAAAACAAGCCTTCTCCAAGTTCTACCAGCAGCGCCAAGTGAATGAGCTAAAGAGGCTCTACAGACACATGCATCCTGAGCTCAGGAAGAACTTGGAAGAAGCTGTGACTGAGGACCTGGCAGAAATGCTTAATACCGAAGACCCCAATGCACAGGCCTCTGTGAACCTGGATAAAGTTCTCCCAGGAGAGGTTCAGTCCATGCGCTGGATTTTTGAGAACTGGGCACTCGACTCCATTGGGGACCACCAAGCCACCAAGAAGCTGGCAGAAGAAGAGATCATTCCTGGTGGGGATGTGAAAAGTACTTCCCTGAGGTTTGAAAGCCAGTCAATTAATGGATACAGCCTGTCAGCATCACCCAAGGTGTCAGAAACAGACCTTGCCAGAGGAGATGTTCGTACTGCCCGGTGGCTCTTTGAAACTCAACCACTGGACGCATTAAACAAACTGTATTCAGATGAAACTGAAGTGCAGGAGGCAGTTCTCAAGGAGCCTGTCCAGGGAGGTGATGTGCAAGGGGCCAAACAGCTCTTTGAAGCACAGTCCTTGGATGCTATAGGACGCTGCTCCTCAGTGGAGGAGAAGAGCATCCTACAACTCAAGTCAGAAATCCAGGAGCTAAAAGGCGATGTTAAGAAGACTGTCAGGCTCTTCCAAACAGAGCCCCTTTGTGCCATCAGAGACAAAACTGGGACTATCCATGAAATCAAGTCCGTCTGCCGAGAAGAAATTCAGAGCAATGCAGTCAGAACTGCTCGCTGGCTGTTTGAGACTCAGCCCCTGGACACCATCAACAAGGACACTTCCAAAGTGCAGATAATCCGTGGGATTTCGTTGGAAGAAATTGGAAGGCCAGATGTCAGTGGAGCAAGGTGGATATTTGAAACCCAACCCCTGGATGCCATCAGAGAAATCACAGTGGAAGAACAGGACTTCAAGGCTTCTACAGATTTTGTCACAGGGGCAGATGTCACTAAGCAGAGATTGCTCTTTGAGACCCAGACTCTTGACTCCCTGAAAGGAGAAGCTTCAGAAAATGTTGTAGCCAAAGAACAAGTCATTGGAGGTGATGTGAAATCCACACTCTGGCTATTTGAGACGCAGCCCATGGAAACCCTGAGAGACAATTTTGAGGTGGGACGCTTAAAGAAAGTAGAGCTTTCAGCAGAGGAGAAGGGAGATGTGAAGCAAAGGAAACATGTCTTTGAGACCTGTCCCCTTGGTAGCATCTCCAAGGCATTTGAGGAAGAAATTCCAGCCACTAGCGTGGAAGAGGTAGTAAAAGGGGATGTAAAGTCTTTCAAGACCTTGTTTGAGACTCTCCCTTTAGACAGCATTAAACAGGCTGATGCTGAGCCCATCACCAAAGAAGAGGAGAAGATTCCAGCTGGCAACGTCAAAGCCAACCAAATCCTGTTTGAGACAACACCTCTGTATGCCATCAAGGATAGCTTTGGCAATTTCCATGAAGTCACCTCTGTAAGCAGAGAGCAGATCATCAGTGGAGATGTCAAGAACTACAAGTGGATGTTTGAAACCAGGCCCCTGGACCAGTTTGATGAAAGCATCAAGAAAGTGGATATAATACGAGGGATCACAAAGCAAGAGATGGTGGCTGGTGATGTCAGAACAGCCAAGTGGCTCTTTGAAACTCAGCCTATGGATGTCATTCATCACAAAGCCATGGAAGGAGAGGAGCACCCCTCAGTGAAGCGGGAGATCTCCCAGAGGGGGGATGTGAAGACCTGCCGGTGGCTTTTTGAGACCCAGCCCATGCACACCCTGTACGAGAAGGTTGAAAAGAAGCAGGAGGAGGACGGCAGCGTGCCCCAAGCTGATGTGAAGTCATACACATGGATGTTTGAGACTCAGCCCCTGGACTCCCTGAAAGGCCAGGAGGAGCAGTATCTGCAAGTCAGTAAGGCGTACAGTCAGGAGGAGTTACAGGGAGTTGATGTCAAAACTGTCCGGCACCTATTTGAGACTGAGCCCTTGGGCAGCAGCACTGTCGGTGAAGCTGACAGGAAAAAAACCATGCGGTATTCCAGCCGAGTGGAGATACAGTCTGGGGAAGTGTCCAGAGTGAAGGAGTTCTTTGAAGCTAAGCCCTTGGATACAGCCACCAAACCAAAATCCCAGAAAGATGCTGGGACAATTGAAGCCGGATCCGTGCACAAGTTCACATGGCTTTTTGAGAACTATCCCATGGATACTCTGAAGGACAACTCTGAGGGCATCCAGGAAATCCCTCCAGAAAAGGATATCAAGGGGGGAGATGTTGGAGGCAAAAGGTTCGTATTTGAGACTTATTCCCTCGACCAAATCCATGACGAAGTGGACGAGACAGAGCTCCAGAAGATCCAGAAAGACACCATGAGCAAAGCAAATGTCAAGTCCTGCACGATGCTCTTTGAAAGCCAACCCTTATATGCTATCCAGGACAAAGAGGGGGGATACCACGAGGTCACCTCAGTGAAGAAAGAAGAAATCATGAAAGGTGATGTGAAAGGTGCCCGGTGGTTGTTTGAAACTAAGCCCCTGGATCAGATCAAGAAGGAAGAAGAGGTGTTTGTGATCAGGGCTGTCACCCAAGAGGACATCAAGAAAGGAGATGTCCAGGCTGCCCGGTGGAGGTTTGAGACAGAGCCTCTTGACTCCTTCTCAGTGGGAAAGTTGTCTGTGCCCAGAACTGTAGATGATGTGCAGAGGGGAGATGTTCAGTCCAACAAGCAGCTCTTTGAGTCCCAGCAGGTGGGCCAGAAGAAGTACGTGAGGATGGTCAGTGTCAGTGACGTTCAGCGGGGTGACGTGAGGACATCCACTTGGCTTTTCGAGAACCACCCTGTGGATTCCCTGTACGGGGATGCAGAGAGAAGCTCATCCATGAGCACAGTGCAGAGAGAGGACAGCCAGAAGGGGGACGTGAAACGCTGCACCTGGTTGTTTGAAACCCAGCCAATGGACACGCTTAAGGACACAGAGGAGGTGACGGCCAATGCTGGGGCCCAAGAAGCGATCCCTCGTGCAGATGTGAAAAGCACAACGTGGCTCTTCGAGAGCACCCCCTTGGATAAATTCAGTGCTTCTGAAGGCAGCATAGAAATAGAACTGAAAGAAAGAACCATGAAGGAGACTTTAGAGACTCTCTGCACTTGCCAGGTGATCCAGCATGATGGGATCCTCATTGAAGCCAATGATATGGAGAGTGTGAAGATGGTGAAGTACCAGCTCAGCAGCCCCGGTGCTCCAGAGATCCTGAAGGAGGAGGTTGTGGGAGGCCATTTGCAGAGGATTATGCTGCAGCTCCTGCACAGGACCAACGTGGAAGCACAGAGTGTGCTGGTGGAGGAGGACAGAGATGGCAAGATCAAAGTAAGCCCATTGCAGCTGCTGGACCAGAGTGAAGCTGTTAAAGGCAAAGAGGACTTCAGTGGAGATGTAGCCAAGGCTTTACAGGGCCTCCTCAGTCAAGATGCTTCCATCAAAAAGGGGATGGTCTTGCAAGAGACAAAGTCGGGATCAGTGAAGATGACTCTCTACTCCCTCCTGTTCCATTCTATCCAGCAGAAAGTCATCAAGGGGGATGTGAAGTCAACAATTGGGAACCTGTTGGCTTCTTCTCAGGAACAGAAAGCAGCAGCCACCATCAAACGGGAGGACAAAGAGAAGGGAAATGTCCAACTTTTTGCGAGCTGCATTGAGAAGGGAGATCTCAGCTATCTGAAGAATCTCCAGCAGGAGTCAGAGATACAATCCCTCATCAATGCCCAAGCAGAGCAGGGGGAAGATGAGAGTGTCCCACAGGTTGTGCAGGGGGCTGACATACGTATCTTACCAAATAAAGAACAAATAGGGAAAGTAATTGCAGAAGGTGAACCAGGGACTATGGAGGGAGCAAAAAAGGGATTTGTATGTGAAAGCACAGGCAGAGAGGGTGTGTTAGAGAGAGAGGCTGTACATGCAGCAGGTGTGACAGGCACCACAGTGCAATGTCTTGGGAAGCCCCTGCCCACAGTGGTGGGAAAGGAAGAAATTCTGTCCGGAGGTCTTAAAGTGACTACAAAGTCAATCCAAAGGGTGGCCGATGCCAGCAAGAAGTCAGAGAAAGGAGAAGCCACCACTGCCCAGTTGAAGGAACCCAAAACTATGATGCAAGGCACATTTCCAACCCAAGTGACATCTGAGGGGGCAGAAGTGGATGGGAAACAGCAGAGTGTGGTGAGTGGGGGAGCAAGCCAGACTCAGACAGAAGAAAAGGTCCTTGGGAGTGATCTCCAGGCTGCAATGCAAAGCCTGAGGCTGGCAACAGCAGAAGCAAAAAACATTCAACACCATGTCCAGAGCAAGTTCCAGAGGAACAGGGAGGAGGTCCACACAGCCTGCAGGCAGCAGACAGTCAGCACGCAGGGAACAATGACCCTTCAATCAACCATGCACCAACAGGACTCTTCATCCACCAAGCAGGAGAGCAGCAGCACTGCCACCAGGACCACCACCACCAGAGTCCAGGAGGCATCCAAGACCCACACAAGCGTGTCTCAGAAGAGCATAGCATCACACAAAAAGGTCAGTGCTTCTGAGGAAGTACAGGCAGGACAACTATTGAGCCAGGAAATCCAAGTTGTGCCTAGTAGAGATTTTAGCATTAAGGATGGCCTTTATACTGCCACACCCGTGAAAACCTATATAAACCCTTGTGTTGAGTCTGATTACAAAGAGCAATCAGTGCAAGAAGAAAGAGATGTTGTTGTCAGAGGGGATGTACAGACAGCTATCAGAGCACTGCAAAGTGCCACCACAGAACAGCGCCTGGTAGAAAAGGAGGATGTTGTCCGAGGTAATTTAAAAGCCACACTTCAGTCGCTGGAAAAGTCTAACGTTAATGTCTCCAGAGGGGACTTTAAAGCTGCTATGATATACAGAAATGCAGGGCAGTCCTATTCTGTGTGTAAAAAGAAAAATGAGACTCAAGTCGCTAGTAACCAGACTGCTGTAGTGGCTTCAGGGTCACAGGCTGATAATGACTTTCCTCCTCCTCCCCCAGTTGCTGTGATGAAAGTAGAACATTGCCCACCCTCAACTAAAGCAGCAAGAGAAGGTACCCTTCCATTACCAACCAGCAAAGATGAAGTCCAAGGATGTTCTGCACCACTCCAGACCCCTCTTCCTGCCCTCCCTTCTCTGTCCTGCAAACCCAGTGATCAGAGTCCTGCAGAGAAGCCCAGGACTCCTCCAAAACCAGAAGTTACTGCCCCACACAGGAAAAAACCTGTTCCCCCTCCAAAACCTGAGCACTTCTCACACGAGGCACATTCTGCCTCTGCAAGTAACAGCACAAGCAGACCAACCAAACCCATCCCTCCACCCCTGCCTCCAAAACCTCTAGGCTTGAAGGAAATCATCAGGCCAAAGACTCCCACCACAGAGCTGGGATCAAGCTGCATGGAAGTTCATGAACAATCAGGCTATGAGGAGGTTCAGGCAAAATCCTACAATTTGGAGACATCTGTGAAGAAGACTGTCACAGTTCAGGGTACAAACACTGAGAGAAAGGTGCCAAAATACTCTACCAAAACCCCTCTTCAAATAGCAGAAGAAAGGTACAAGGCTAACAAAGCAGGACAAGGAAAGGTGGAATCAGACAGCGCTAAGACTTCAAAGCCAATAAAAAATGGAGTGGCTAGTTTTGAAGTCAAACAGGGAATGGTGAGTGGGAAAGCTGCTGCTCCAAGGAGATGCCCAGGTGAGGTGGCCCAGAGGCACACAGAGCTGTGCCGAGATGTGAACGGGTGCTCTTCACTATCGCCTCCCACCTGTCCTGGTAGAGCACAGACAAATAATATGCCAGGACAAACTGAGCCAAGAACCTCCCCTGTGGGCCACACCACTCCTCCAAAGAGAGATGACACTGCACAAAACGCCTCATCCAAGGTGGAAAGGGAAAGTGTATCTAATTCTTACGGATCGTGGGATAGTCAAAGAGTCGTGCAGCAGGTGCATGAGAGGAGGCAAATGTCTCATTCAATGTCCTTCCATCAGCAGTCAATGAACTCCTTCGAGCAACAACATCAGGAGACCAGTGGGCAACTGAAATGTCCTGATGGGGAGGCAGAGACGCCTGCCCAGGAGAAGCCAGTGGTTGTTATGAGAGAAAAAAAACCGAGAGAAACAGAAGATGAGCGTCGGAAGAGGCTGTCAGTACACAAAGAGGAGATCATGAAAGGCAATGTCAAGGAGGCTATGGAGATCTTTGAGAACCTCAGGAGACAGGAGCAGCTGCAAGAAATCTTGACTCGAGTGAGGGAGTTTGAGGAGGAGACAAGCAAAGTGGATGTGAAAGCTCTGAAGAGCTTCTTTGAGAAGGTCCCTGAGTGGGTTGTTCGTCAGAAGGCCCACCAGGCCAAGCAAAAGGACAAGGCTGAGACACTGGAAAAGGAGGACACTGACAGTGTCTCCTCAATGGAGCTGGTTTTTGAGGACCTGGAACGAGCAAGCGCTGAGATTATGCACCTGAAGGAACAGACACTTGCCCGGATCCAGGACATTGAGGAGGCCATCAAGAAAGCTATTTATTCTGTTTCTAGTCTCAAGTCTGAGTCAGACATTGCAGGGTTGTCAGGGCTGTTCAAGGAGTCTCTGGGGAGCACCCAAAGCTCTGTGAGCAGTAGCAATATCCGTAAAATCAGTATTGTCTCAAGCAAAGCCAAACAAGAGGAAGTCACACTGGAGACAGGGGAAGCAGCATCTGTGGAAAGTGCAAAGGTGACAGAAAAGACTGAGGCAACCAAGGCAGAGCTGGGGGTCCCCCGCCTCGTTCAATCTCGTGTCAGCTCTCCCTCTTCACCTTCCTACATCACCATCGAGTCTGCTGCCAGGAAACCAGCAGAATCACCCAGGACGGCACATTCCCCCCAGGATGTCCCTTCACCAGACTGTCTTGACTCTCCAGGAAAGAGAGGTGCTTTTACTCATAACAGCTTTAGCTCCATTAGCCATCCATCAGCTGGGTCTACTGGGCATGACACGAAACCCTTAGAGAAGAGACCAGACCCCCTCCAAACAAAAGCTGGGCTGAGCTCAATGAAACAGCACACCCTTGGCAATGCCAACCATCCGACCAGTGACAAAGAGAAGGGCTCCCTGGACACCTCCAAAGACAGCTGCCACTGTGGGAAGAAAGGAAGCTTTTCGGAATACTGCTCCCTGAATGTGTCCAGCCCACAAAATCCGCGGAGGCAGAAAAGCATCCTGGAGCTGCAGACGGGGCCCGATGGGTCCAAGCTCTATGGAGCCACCCAGACTGTCATGGAGCAGTACGAGGAAATGGACCAGTTTGGAAACAAAATCATCACTTCGTCCACCACCGTCACCAAACAGTCTGAGACACAAACATCTTCCACATGCGATGTGGTGGCTCATCCCCAGTATGAGGTCTCGGCCTCACCCATGTTTCGGAGGTACTTGAAGAGCCCAGGCGAAAACTTCCACACCAACGGGAGTTTCCAGGAGCCAGGAGTGGTCTTTGTCACCTTTGGCAACTCCAAGCCAAAGAAGTAGGAGATTCTGGAGAGCAAGAGAGGACTCTTTGAGACAAAAGAGAAAGGCCACAATAAACATTTCTCCTCTTTCAGCTACATCACACACAGGAATTCACCTACACCCTAGGGACTTCTCAGGGTCGTCGTCTTGGTGTTTGCATACAGACAGGACTAATGCAGTCTGCCTTGACACTGGAGGAGAACAGCCCTCACCTGGCCAACCCAAGAGACTTGGTGCTGCACCACAACCCAGAGTCCTGACACTCTTAGAAGCACAAGGGAAAAATCCATCCATGGGGCACCTTAGGGTATCTTCCCCCTGAACGTTTGGAGGGGGGGAGCTGGTGGTGTTGTCTCGAGATTCTCTGAACTGCTGCAGAAGGAAGGATAGGTAGGATCAGCTAAAGAACCAACCAATCTGGTCACTGGCAAACAAACACCTTCTTTCTTTCTAAGAAGGGCATCCTACACACACATATATATACACAAGCTCATATTGATGGGTGGGTTTGATAAGTTTTCTCTTAGCCATTAAGAAAAGAAAAGAAAGAAAAGGAAAAAAAAATAAGTCTTGAATTGCTGTCACTATTGGTTTTGGGGGAGGTGTTTATCAGTTTATTTTTCAGTTCCTGGAAAGTGTTTGATGCTACTGGAAATTGTCAAGCCAAGACCTACACCTATTATCAATGCCATTCCCCCAAAGAAAGATGCTATGAAAGATTCTCTGCTTGAGTCAGAATGGTTACTGCTTTCATTTGTTTTTTTCTAGAATTGTAATTTATTATTTAACATATACAAACCCCTTATTTTAGATTTTCCATGCTTTCCTACATGTTTACTGTTTAAATTCACTTTGAGACTTTGTAAAGCAATTTTCTTATTATTATGACTTTGTTTTGTACATTCTCAACTGAAGATTTTAGATATTTTGTGGCTTGTTTTTTTTTTTTAACTTCTATTGCTGCATTCTGAAGGTAAACATTACCTCTAAAAATACTTTGGTCTGGTTGAGTTTCTTTTGTTCAGTGCCTGTTTCCTTTCAAAGTACCTAGAAACCATTTCTCAATGGGCCAGTTGGATCACATATTGAGAGAGCTCCAAATCACTGGAGGGATTTGGTCTACATCTGCTTTACAGTGTGGGTGGATTATCAGCCCTGCAGCAAGGAGTGTTCATACTCTTGTTTAAAAAAATAATTGAGTCCAGGGCAATATGGACACCCCAGTCCAGGACTCTGTGTAGATGGGTGGAGACTGGGTAGGATGTATACACCAGGAAAGGTCTGGACACTTGTCTGCACCCATTTTCCCCATGTGAGAAGGCAGCAGAGGTGGGAGAAGGCTCCATAAGCCTTACGAGGGGAGGCAGCTGCTGAACCAGACTTTATTCATGGCTGTGCCTCAGCTCGCATCACACTGAGTTTGGGGGTGAGCAAGGAGTTTGTTCCAGCTGTGGGGGAATGTGGGGATCCGACAGAGGGACTGGTGGGTTTCTCAGGGTGCTGTGTCCTATAGTCTGGCTCAGACTTAGACTGACAACCCCTGGATCTGACTGTAGAAATTTTGGTTCATCTATGGCAAGTCACCTCATTTCACAGTACAGCAATTTATATTTCTGAGATTGGGGCAGTAACTTCTTTCCAAAAAAAACCCACCAGTAAGTTGTTATGGTTAATGTTTGCCTTTTTCCTCTGAGCAAAAGAACCCATACTAAGGAATCAAGAGCAGGACACTGGGGAGGAAAGGACTGTTCAGAGTCCACCACTCCATATCCCTGAGTCCATAGATAGGTTTTTATATAGCAGATATCATCTTGCATCATGCAATGCCTTGTTAAAGGTGTTGTAGACCATGCAGGAATTCTGCTTCCTTCCTCAAAAACAGGTGCACACCCAGAACTCATTGACTTACATCTAGAACCCCATAAACTTGAAAGTAAGACATGCCAAAAGAAGAATAAGAACATGATTTTCAGTTCCACCGAAGTAAACATTGAAGGTTGAGCTAGAAGAGCAGATCATCATCAACTGAGCATATCTGGTTTCAGACAATCAGAAAAAAAATAACTGCTTTGACCTTCCCAATCCCTTTAGTAGGACCAATGGCAAAAGTAAGGGAGTGTTGGTATTCTGGAGCTTCTCTTCAGAATTTTTCCAACACTCCTTTCTCATCCTTGTTAATTTCCATCTCAGCTTGCTTCAGGGTGCCCATCACACATGTTTGTTTCATTCTGTTGAAAGACAACTGTGGAGCAGTTTTAGTGAGCTGAAAGCAGGTTGCTTGGGCAATGAGAATGATTCCACAGGAACTCAAATAAACCCAAATATCCTGCACTGCCAGTGCTTTAAAATACCGATCTTATTGTTTGTTTCTCATTTTGCAGGATTCCTGAATGTCTCAAAGAGCCATTTATGAGGCTAAGATCATTTAAATGTGTTTCTTTCATGGTATTTCCATTAGCCAGGAACTGAAATATGAGGAGGACACACATGCTGCATTATTTCAGCACCATACATGGTTCCTTGAAACACTGAAAGAGCTGCAGAGAAAAAACAAATGCAAAGATTTGAAACTCAAATACAAGCTGAAGGATCAGCTCATATTCTCTGTGCTTTAGACCTTGCAATAATAAACCAGCAGAGCACATACAAACTTTCAAATCCCAAAGGAGCTGTCACAGTTTTTCTGTGATTTTTGGGTACAAGACATGACATTGTTCACTGTTCTTTGCATTTCTTTGTGGGTTGCTGCATTCTCACACAGTGCTGGGTACATATTTTCAAGAGCAAACGGGCTGGGAGAATTACTTGGACCAGTGGACAGAGGACAGTTTTCCTTGTCTAAACTGTGCCTTGTTGAGTGCTCAAAGGACAAGTTCAGCTACAGACCTGATTCTCTTGCACCAGTGGACACGAATTACACCACATTTGAAGTGCTCACAGCAAGTACTGCCCTTCCCAGCTCTATCAGTCACTGGCCTCCCTGGGAATACTGTTTTAGGCCTGAAAGATTTGTGCTCACCACAGAATCACAGAATCATTAAGTTTGGAAAAAACCTCTAAGATCATCGAGTCCAACCATAACTCAACACTGCCAAGTCCACCACTAAACCACATCCTTAAATGCCACATCTACACATCTTTTAAATCCCTCCAGGGATGGTGAGTCTGTCCACGACTTCCCCGGGCAGCCTGTTCCAGTGCTTGACAACCCTTTCCATGAAGAAATTTTCCCTAATATCTAATCTAAACCTCCCCTGGTGCGACCTGAGGCCATTTCCTCTGGTCCTATCACTTGCTACCTGGAAGAAGAGACTGATCCCCACCTGGTACAACCTCCTGTCAGGGAGCTGTAGAGAGCAAGAAGGTTCCCCCTGAGCATCCTTTTCTGCAGGCTAAACAAGCCCATCTCTCTCAATCACTCCTCAGAAGGCCTGTGCTCCAGACCTTTCACCAGCCTCTCCACCTATCAATAACACAAGCGTTTCCAGGCTTACTCCTCCTACTATATAAAGGTTTTAATTCACCCAAGGGGAAAAAAAAAAGCCTACAACTGATAAGCCATGAGCCAGCTGCAACTTTCAGCACTGCAGTAATCAGCAGTGTGCTGGAAGAGCCTTCCAGGAAGGCTCTGCTTTTCACAGAAGCCTTAAGATAATCTCCTTGCCCACAGTGCCATTCAATTGCTGCTGGTCACCTCTCTATCTTCCAAACCATTAGGAAGGCTTATTCCTGGGGCTGACAAATATACCTGTGAAGAGCAAGAATATTTTCCATGCATCAGACAGTGAGCATTGGAAACAAATCCCGTGGTGAAAGAGACCTGTGTCCCCTACGAAAGATTACCCTGCTTTGGAAACACACTCCAGGAGTACATACATTCATTCACAGCTGAGAGGGGAGAGACCTTGCTTGTTTGCTAAATGGCTCTGCTTCCTTCCTCTGTCATGGTTAAAGGAAAGCATTTCTTTCTTATACAACACACACATGTTGATAGCTACTCTCTTCTCTGCCAGGGCACAGACCCTTGTGCTGTGTGAGAGCTTGTCACTGTCAGAGGAAGTGCCTGCCAGGGTGCATACATGTAACTGTGATCTCTGCTGTCACATACAGCAAAGCTGATTCCTTGGCTGAGAATTATTATCACCAGCACTGGCATTTTGCTGCATCACAGATGATGCTGCATTCATGCAGCTGCCCGTCACAAGTCACTGTTCTCTGCCAAAGAACCTGCTCATTTCCTCCAGTGGAATGACATTCATGTCAAAGGTGCAGAGTTTCCATTTCTCTTGGACACATCTATTAACTTTCCATCTGGTTTCTGCCACCACTTTCCTCTTGAAGTCTCTGTATTACATTTGCACAGGGGCATATTTCTGCTTCACCTTCACCAGCACTGCCCTCCCACTGGCATCAGCACAGTTCTGCAGTAATACTGGTAAAAATTCATCTTCCAAACTGACCAATTTTGTACAACTATATGGGCCTGTTTTAGGGTAGATGTCTCACCCTCTAGATTCCCTTAACTGGCCCTCCACTGAGTATGCTGGGAGTTTGGACACCTATTACACATGTATTCACTTACAGACCTATGGTATCCTCTCTGTAGAGGAGTGGAATAGCAGAGGTATGCTGGGATCATTTCAGACTGAAGGGAAGACAGGGGATTGTTTTGTATGCTTCCCTCTGGAGAGAAGGAAGAAAACCGAAGATGTTAAACTCTTCTTCTTGAAAGTGTTGTTTTCACTTCATGAAAGTATTGTCAAGGTGACGTGACCTTACTTGCACGTTCAACCAAAATGAAGGTAATTAAAAAACAATTGATCAGACACAACTAACAGGTGTCTGTTAAAAAAAAAAAAAAAAGGGTTCTTACTCCATTGTCAACTCGTCTCTTGAGATACACCTTTCCTGTTTCATAGAGTCACAAAATAATAGAATAGTTTGGGTTAGAAGGAACTTTAAAGACCATCTCGTCCAGTCCTCCTGCCATGGACAGGGTTACCTTCCACTAGACCACTTTGCTCAGGGTCCCACCCAACTTGTCCTTGAACATTTCCAGGGATGGAGCTTCTAGAGCTTCACTGGACAAACTGTTTCATCTGGTCAAAGCCAAAATTTGGCCATGGGCCCACTCCACATGAGAGCAGAAAGTAAACTTTCCTTTTCTCTGATCTGACAACACTGCAAACAAGGGTGAGAACATGTGGAGAAAAAAGCCAGAGGGATCAGAGGGCACCAGCAGAACTGTGGCAAATTACCCCCCTAAAAGAGGCAGAGTTGTGCCTCACATCAGATCCCTGTTGAGAGTGAGTGTCAGTTCTCAGAGCACTGACCTGTCAGAGTTATGTTGGGCTCACCTGTGCTCCTTCTGGGGCTTTGGACAGACCTGGCTTGCAGATTAACTCACCAGGTAACCCAAGCCTCTGCTTTGCACCACAGTGAGAAGGAATGCACAGAGACACCGACATTGCCTCCTGCATCCTCTGGGTCACTTGACCATGCAGAGTACCTGGAGCTATTTCTGGAGCTGGGCTGATGTCCAAGATCCTTTATTCCCTTTCTCTCTCTGCTAATATAGATGGCACTGGCAATGCTTTCCAGAGAGATTCCCTGGGCTTTTCACATAAAGAAGTGTTTGAGGAATCAGGTCATGGCATAAAACACAGTCCAGAGAGTGAACATGCTGGAGTAAAGCACCAGGTTTGTGGACCTGTGGGAGCTTTAATGTTGGTATCTGTTGTCTTTCTAGTGTTTGGACTATGTGTCAGTGTGAGCAGCCACATGATATCAGAGATTCCAGGAGCTGAACAGCCAGAGTTTTTGAGTCAGGGGCTCTGAAGAACATTTCTTACTTCACTCAAGGTTTTTAAATTATTCAACTGAATGAATCATTTGCTCTCAAACAATTGAATAATTTTTCTTATCGGGGGTCCAACGGTGTTCTGTCTTTCTGTCCTGACTGAAAATTAACACTGACTTATCCAAGATGACAAATAAATTGAGTCAGACACGAAGCTGAACTCTCACAACAGGTCTGCGAAGGAACAGCAAGAAAATGCAACCCAGCAGAAGATTCAGTAAATTGGCTTGCAGATACATCTTCAGGTGGTCACGGTTCAGTTATTTAACTCCAGTTTCTCCTTCTTCAGCCCATGTTGAAAGAAATGTGTGCCTTCTGCCTGAAGCCCATCTACTCCATGGAGCGGGTTGTCATTGACGGGGTCTGTGTGCACCGCTCGTGTTTCTGCTGCCAGGTCTGCGGGAGGAAGCTGAGGTGAGTGGTAGAACCCGGGTGCATTTATTTTTAAGGGGTGTCCAAGCAGTTTCCATCACAGTTGTCCAAGGGTAATTCCAGTAGAACACGATTCAGGAAATGAGAAAGGGCAGGCAGTTTCCCTGATACAATCTGCCTCTCCATCACTAGTCTGAAGACTGCTTATCTAAAGATTGTAGACACCCGTGGATCAGGAACGGTTGGTGGGGCAAGGGTGAGCTGAAACTTCAATAAATATTTACAGTTTGGGAATACTGATATGGAATTTAACTGGAGGAGTCATTTGGGTGCCTCATATTCTTAAGACCATTGAGTCCAATCATTAACTTAACACTGCCATGTCCACCACTTAACCATGTCCCTAAGCACCACATCGAGTCAAGTAGGCTGGAAAGTACCTCTGGAAGTCTCCACCCAACCTTCTGCAGGTCCAAGGAAGCCAGGTAGCACAGGAACACATCCAGGAGAGGTGTGCATGGCTCCAAGGATGGAGGTTACACAGTCTTTCAGCTGGGGCCCCTCTTTGAAGAACTGACCACCAGTGAAAATGGTTTTTTCTTGTATCTCATCACCATTTCCCATGTTCCAACTTGTTCCCATTACCTCTCATCCTGTCACTGTCCACCTCCAAGAGCATTCCAGCTCTGTCTTCTGTAGAACTTCCCATCAAATAAACACACACAGAAAGTAGTTTCTCCCTCTTAACCCTTTGTGGTAAGTCCTGGTTAACTCAGCTCTCAGCCTCTCCTTGGATGACACACGTTCCTGTCACAACCTGCCTCAGAAGGTGAGGGTAACCCTGGTTCTTGTTAATAGATCCCTTGGGGCAGATGAGAGCAAAACGACACTGAATGATTGCTGTTTGTAAATATAGACACGTGGGGTTTATTTCAGAACAGTTTGGTTTCAAAGAAAAACAGCTGTGTAGCCGTTTTGGTTACTGTTATCTATAGTAATATAGCATTATAAAAGCGTAAAAATAACACTTGAGAAAATGTATGAAGAAAGAGAAAGAAAGGATGAAGCTGGAAAGATATACAGTCACCACCCACTGGATCCAGTGATGAGACTTGGTAGTTGCAGCTTCGATGCCTGTTGGTCGAAATGGTGGTCTTGATCCATCAGGGGTGGGGGAAGCCCACAAAACTCAAAGATGTCATGAGTTTTATACACTCAGGCTCAGGTGGGAACACCTTGTACTCCCCTGGGGCAGTGAGTTTTACAATGGATGATTCAATACTGGATCACAGGATATGTCATGAGCCTTTGACACCTTCTAAGATGTTACAGCTGCCTAATATGTCAGCATCAATCATGGCCCATTATAGTCCATAGTCTGAGATGAATAGTTCAGGCTAGGTGTGGGTGTCACATTTTCCACAGCTGCAGTCATCATGTAAGGGAGGACATAGGCATGATAAGAAGGATTTGCCTCTTAATCAGCCTTTTCCCTTATCTGGAAATCCAGTTCATAGCTTCAGGTGGGCACGCCCTTCTGCACCTGGGATA
The DNA here is from genome assembly GCF_003945725.1 of Corapipo altera. NCBI lineage: Eukaryota > Metazoa > Chordata > Aves > Passeriformes > Pipridae > Corapipo > Corapipo altera. The sequence goes on from NW_020884937.1 coordinate 446,341, forward strand.
GTTGGACAATGGCAGCCCCTCATCT
>NW_020884937.1:446375-665586 GCF_003945725.1 Corapipo altera
ATCTCATCTCATCTCATCTCATCTCATCTCATCTCATCTCATCTCATCTCAAAGGCCTTTTTAAATTAGTAGGCATATTCAGGAGGGGTGGGCTGCTGGATGAGCAGTTGTTTCTTTGCAGTTTGCTACTGTGGACAAAAGTGATCTTAACAATGTTTAAGCCACTAACCATGTCAGTCTCTCACAGTTCCAGGTCCCTGACCACCTCACTGGCCCTTTGCTGGATTCCTTGCAGCGTATCAATGGCTTTCTTGCACTGAGAAGCCCAAAAATGGACAAAGTGCCCCACATGGGATCCTACAAGTGCCAAAAGTAGAGGAATGGTCATTTCTTTTGACCAGTTGGCAGGCTCTTGCTAGGGCAGCCCAGGATATAGTTGACTTCTCTGTCGCAAGGGCACACTGAGACAACCCTTTCCTCTGAGGCTGCTTGACATCCTATTGACCCCTGAGCTCTACAGACACGTTCTCCCATCATGCTGTTCTTGTACCATGGGAGCCCTTGAGCAGTTTTATCCATAAAGTCCACGCTGTGCATAGAGGGGGAGAGATGAAGTGCTGATATGAAGCCTGGCCTGTAAATGAGAAAGGGATTGCACATAACCTGGGCTACAGCTCCCAGAGGTATCACAAGGAAATGTTTAATTTTTCCACATGTTTTGGTTTTTGAAAGAAAAATCAAACACATGCTCAGAAAGCCAGCACCACTTTTGAAAGGTTTCATTCTTCAACCCTCCCCTCCCTTCCCCACTGAAAAGTAATTTTGCTGAAAACCCGTCCATCAGTGCTGCAACTTCCCTCCCACACAGCCACTAACAGCCATGCCAATGTGTGTTTTCCAGCTTGCAAAACTATGCTGCCCTCCATGGGGTGTTTTACTGCCAAGTCCACTACAAGCAGATGGCTGGAGCAGGAAGCAGAAGTGAGACGGAAAGGCTGGAGCACCGACCAGGAGGACCACAGCCCCAGGACTGGTGTAACAGGGCCAAAAACAGTGAAACAAGAGAGAAACCCTCATCCTTCAATGCACAGCGTGATCTGCAGCTGGCTGAGCGCAGGCAAGAGCTGAACAGCAGGTCTGTCCTCTTAGGGAACAAGCTCAGAACAGTCTGGCCACCTTCAGAAACAGCTTTGTTGGCTGTGGATGGAAAAGGTGGAAACGGAGCGTGTTCCTGGAAAAAGCCTGCACTGAGCCTGCAAACCTACCAGGGCAGTAGGGCAGGCAGGATGGTGCTCAGGAGGCAGGAGGACAAATCAGCAGCAGAGGCAGCAGTGGAGAAGGGAAGATTCTTACCCGGCATCACCTGTACCAAGGAAAGAGAGCAAGTGTGTTCCTGGCCCAAGAATGGAGGACAGAGAGGCAATGAAAAGATTGGGGATGGGGATGTGCCTGAAGGGAAGAGAGGGGGAAAGGTGTCCCAGAGAGTGGCTGCAATCCAGCAGGGCCAAGCCCAGCCGAAGAGGGGACCTGTCTCTGCCTCCTTCCCTCCAGTCCTGGAGCCTGTGAAGCCCCTGCCTCGTGGCTCCCTTGTCCCCCACACCACACCTCAAAGCACTAAACCCACAAAGTGGGTGGGCCTGGGGGGCACAGGGGGCTGCACCCTCCCTGCTGCAGAGGTCCCAGCGAAGGAAAACAAGGTCCGTGGGTCTCCGAGCACACCCAGTGAAGGAGACACAGCACCTGCCATGACAAATAACAAGCCTAAACTGACCACAACCACCCCGGATCCTGCAGGAGACAAGCATCATCTTGGAGAGGGAATGAACAGCACAAAGCCCATCCCTGCACCAGGAGAGCCTGAAATCAAAGACTCTACAAATATGGAACTAAAATGTGAAGCTGAGGGTACTGACACCCCTGAAAGTGAAGCTGAAGAAGCCCATTCCCCCTCTGGTATATCAAGGACTTCTTACGTATCTTCTGGTTCCCTGGAGCTGGGAGGGCTGAGTGTATTACCCAACACCACTGGAACGCTGAATGAGAAATCAAAGGCAAACACTAAGGAGTTCCCTGTGAAACAGATGGCAGTAACTTTGGGGGAAAGTAGGCAGCCATCCAGCACAAGTGATTTGCCTGGAATTGAGAGCAAAGGGGCAGAATTTGAGAAGACAAAAGAAGAGAAAGAGGTAAGTATGTCAGAGTGTTTGGAAGAGCCTGGTGCTGAGCACACGTCTCAGGAAAACAAAGCAGAAAACAGCAGAGATTCTTCACCTGGTTTGCCAAAGAAGACAGATGATCATGATGTGTCCTGTCTACAAGAAAGAGAACCTCGGGACACAAGTGGCCCACTGAAAATTAACACTCATGAGGATATTTTGAGGCATGACATTAAATCACCTGGCAAGGATTTTCCAGGATCAACAGACACACCTCTGAAAGGAACTTGTGCCACTTGCCCCTCACATGATGGGGTCATCAACTCCAAGTCAGAGGATTCCAGGGAAGTTCTTAGTGAAAACATCTTGCACATTTCTGAGCAACCAGCCAAGACATCAGAATCTTCCAAACCAAATATATCCCTGGAAAAATCCGGAGGCCACCCAGTGGGTGAGGAAAAAGCGGATCTGAAACTCCCAGAGGAAAGAACTGTGCCTGTGTCACAGACTGGTGCCCAGAGCAAGGAGACCAGAAGCAGTCAAGCCTGCAGAGAAACACCAGGTAAAGGTTTCAGGTTCGGGAGAAACCCCTTCATTACACTTTTTGGCTCTGAAGACAAAGGCAGCACTCCCAAGAAAGAAACAACAACCCAAAGGAAACCCACGAAGCCCCAGTCAGCCCTTGTCACTCTGTTTGGTTACTCCTCAGAGAAGAAGCAGAGCCCACCAGAAAAACCTCCAGGATCCTCAGAAAAAACAAATACTGATGACGGGCCAGAAAAGCCCCAGAGCCTCCTCAGCTCCTCCAGCCAAGCAAAACAAAAGGCCTCCAGGAACGATCAGCTGCCACAGCCAGGAAAGATGGAGGTCTTCCCTAAACACATCCAGGAGGGCTCTGGAGGTTTCTCGGACTCTGCTGAGGGCAAGGAGACGGACATCCTATTGTTAGCTCCTGGCACAAGCATGTCACATGATGATAAACACGAGAAAACTGAACTTGACATTCATGACCAACTGTCTTTAAATAGCCAGGTTTGGCAGCAATGGGACAGCTGTTGGTCCCCTCTCATAACAACACAGGAAGATCAGAAACAAGCTGCAGAAACCTCAGAAGGTAGAACAAACCCTCTACATCCTCCTCCAGAGCTTGTTCCTGCTGCTGACCACAGCAAAAATCTCACCAGGGTAGGAAATCATCATGGTGCTCATCCACTAGAAGCCCAGAACCTGTTGGGTTTGGATGTCCAGGACACAGTGACAGAAGATGGGATACTTTTTTCACCAGGCAATTCAGAAAAGTTATCCAAGAAAGCTGAGCTGCAGTTTGGCAACACGGGTTTTCTGGAGGACAATAACTTGTTCTTTCCTGGAGGACAAGATTTTCCCAGCATAGCAAGTAAAACCCTAAATTCAGACTTGCAAAACTCAGAGGCAGAAAATCCACCTTTTTTTGATCCAAATACTTCAGAATTTTTCCAGGAAATCCCAGCAGAAACAAATGCCCCACTGGAGCTGTGGGACACCTCCAGTCTCTCACTTCTTGATGGTCAGGATGAGATTAATATTAGAGACCTGGAAGGGATTCAGAGCTGTGCAATGCTGCAGCAGCTGGATCCACAGTGCCAGGCTCCGAAGGCAGCAGAAGAAATGTTTGGATTGGGTCTCAGTGCTGAAGACTCAAGAAACAAGAATCTTTCTACACAGGAAGACAATTTTCCCTTAACATGCATGTTCAGCAGCCATGTTTCTGAAACCTTTAATCAGGATGTCTTTGATCCAGGCCAGGAGGCTCCTGAAAAAATGAACAGGAGCAGAAAAACATCAGGAGTTGAAGATGATTATGCAAGTCTCTCTTCTGAGGACTTGGATGAGTTAAATGATGACCTTTCGGAGAAAGAGTTCTTTATATAGTTGACAAAAAAAAAAAGGTGAAAAGCACCCAGCCCTGCAGCACAAGTTAGCTGATACGGGACCAAAAGAAATTCATGAAATCAGTTTAGAAATGCCCCACTCCTCTGGCACAAGACAAATTCAGTTGTGCACAGACTGATTTATTAATGCCTTAAGGAGCTAAATTTAAGTTCTCTATCCTGGCCAGGGTGAGTCAGTGGTCAGTTCTCAAAAAAGAACATTGCAAGAACTGGGTTCAGTGTGAGGAACCTCCAAGTAGAGACCAACCAGCACCTCCTGTTCTCTGCAGCCAGGGGGCTTCCTCAGAGGGGATCTACTGCTGCCAAGGTCCCTCGAAGGATTTCTGCATGGAGGAGGGAAGACAGAGAACCAAAAAGGTCCAACCAGCACACAGCCATGAACAACAAGCCAATAAGAACTAGAAACTTGAACGAGAAGAGAAAATGTCTCAGGAAGGAACCTTGGCCACAAGTGTACAAGTAAAATGCAAAGGGCAAAGGCAAAGCTGAGCAGGACAAGGTGAAAGTTTAGGTTTAGGTGTCTGCAGTAATAACATTTCAAGGTAAAGCAGATGCTTAAGCCCACATCAGAGTCAATGGAGCATGAGCAAGTAGAGTCTGGGGAGTGATTCAGCCCACCCTAAACCAGAGAACTGCACTTAAAGGGATCAGCCCTCTGGACTCTGTGAACTGTGTCAATCCGTCTCCAGTCACAACAGTGTGGCCTTAGGGGTCTGTTGCACACATAGACAACTACACTGAGACATCCAGAGATGAATCCAACCCAAAACATCATACACCTTTTCACCGTGTGACTTACCTACACTTAATTATGATGGTATCTGACCCCCCCTTCGCTGCATTTTTCCTTTTGTAATCTGCAAAGTTGCTCCACACAAGAGGTCACCACCATCAGCCTCGTTGTATGTGCAAAGATAAGTGAAATGATTTGCCAAGATCAGAGGGGCAGAGGAGGAAAAGGAACCCAGGTGTCTTGAAGCCTTGGGGTGTGGGGACATTGCTACATCTGCTCTTCCTGTGTGATTGCACTCTGATCCCCCCTGACTGCCCTTTGCACAAATATTACGTAACATAAATATTAGAGAAGTCAACAATTATACTAATCATAAATATTAGAGGAGTTAACAATTATACTAATCATAAATAAGCTCATGAGAAACCTCAGAGGGTCAAAGAGAGAACACGTGATCATAGGCATAGGGACTGCACGTGTCTTAGGTCATAAGATCATAGGGACTGCACGTGTTTTAATAATTAATTTTTAAAATAAATAATTTTAAAAAAAAAAACCAACCTTTCCTGCCTCACCAGTGCCAGAATAACCTCATCTCTGTCAGGTCTGCTGGAGGAATAAAGCTGCTCAATGAGTGCATCTGCTGCAAAGCAGTGTCAGTGCTCTGAGCAGGGACACTGCTCAGTCAACACAGATCAGGGAAAAGAGGGATGTCCTTGAAAATTAGATGAATTGTTAGATGCTGAAGTTGGTCTCACCTTAGAATGGGGCAAGAGGTTTGGGATAGAGGCACTGCCATCTCACAGCCCTGCCTGAAACCTGGTCAAGCTGTGCTTAGAGATGGAGGGGTTTGCAGAGATCAAGCACCTTCCACTGGAGCAGTGGGAAGTGGGTGGCCCTGGTACCTGTGCCAAAGATGCTCAGAGTGATGCCCAGACCAAGTTGTCACTGCCAGATGACACCCATAAACCTGATCTCTCCCTGACAGCTCTAAGAGGAAGAGGGAAAATGCAGGAGCACCACAGGTGGCGTGTATGATTCCGTTCTGGCTAGAATTCACCCCAACATAGGTGTTCAAATGAGTCTCCAACTACAGTCACTCCTGATGTTCAGATCTGTGTAAGGGAAAAGACAAGTCCATGAATTAGTATGTCAATGCCCTACTGCCTGCACCAGGCTTCCTCCCCAGGCAGTGGTTTCTTTTCTCTTTCTGAACTACTTCCTTGGATGGTCCCCCTCCCTTTCCCTAGTCCTTGACATGGACATATAGGTTTTCCAAATTCCCATCCCAGGTTTTCCCTAAGACTTGCTGTTTTCTCATGGGTCCTCTGGTAGAGGCTTCTCCATTTTCAAGAGGCTTTGCAAGTCTTAGTAATGCACATGGGCAAAACTGCTGAACACAGAGAAATAAGCACAGAATCCTTATCCTTATCTGCTCCAGGAAGCAGAGGCTTACAGGGCTGTTCCAGCCTTGGTCCCTGAGAGATCTCCACCATGTAGGGATTGATCCACTTGGCCCACATGATGAGAACAATGTCTTTCTATGAGAAATGTCACCTGAGGGTGACAGAGTTTACAAGGGGCTGAAGCTGTCCCAGGGGTTCAGAAGAGCCTGACTGGTGATGTTGGGAAGAACAGCCTTAAGGAGTCACATCTGCATTAGCACATGAGGCTGCATTCAGGTCTGGATCACCCTCAAGGAGTTTTTCTAGGCAAGATCTGACCTCTTTGACACAGGAGATGCTGCTGGCTGAGGAATGGGAGAGGACACCATGAGACACACATAACAGGGTAAGCTTGAAAACTTCAGCTTGTTGCACACTGATGGAGAAGGCACGTGCTCCCTGTTGAGGAGGACAGGGTCAAAATGCATCTGCCAGAGCAGATCTCCCTGGCTAAGTCATCCCATAGAAAGGTCAGAGGGCAAAAGGAATTTCTGGAGGTTGTGTAGCTCAAACTCCAGTTCAAAGGGTGTCTCTGAAAAATAAAAAGCCCCCTCACTCAAGGGTGTGGATCCATAGCCCAGTGTGGTGTGTGCAGATGATACACAAACACCACTGCTGTGAATTTACACAACTCTCTAAGTAGCATTTACTCTTCCCTTCCTTCACTAATAGCACTAACCAGGATGATCTCACACTCCCTCTCCTGGTGAGAGGTCATGCTTTAAAATCCAGTATTCTACCCCTCTTCCCACTTCCATAAGCACAACAATGCCATTCCCAGGCATGAAACATCAATCTAGGCTTGTGTGACCCCTCAGTAACTTTGCTGGAGGCTCATACATGCTGTCTGCATTGAGAGGGAAGGACAAAGAATTTGAGAGGAGACTTGAAGTGAGCAGGTCAGTGACCTGTCCTTATTGCTCTGGTGAAAGCAGCCAGGAGAGTTTTCCAAAGTAAACACCAAATTTCATACACTGAGTGCGATCCAGCTATCCAGTCTGCAGGAATAAAGATACAAATCACTCAGGGAGTTTGCCTAGGAAGCGACTCAGATGTGCAGCAGAAATCAGGTCAATCTGCTTTCCAAGTGACATCAGAACCTCAGGCAAAACCAAGCTGGTGTGGTTTCCCAGATCCCGTGTGCTCTGTGTGTCTGTGTGTGTAACATGCTGTTTTCCCTAAGGGTACTCTCTGAGCCAAAACTATTTTAGGGTTCTCCCCAAGACACTGCAGTTTAGGTCTAGTTTTATGACTAACTCGGATTTCTGCATGGGGCAAATTAAAACAGACAGCTTGGGACACAGCTGTCAAGGCCAAGTCTACTTGACTACCAGCCATATTTCCTGGTCCAGAGGAGAAGTGGTTTTCTGCTTCCCTTTCCTATAGTCTCCAGGATGGGTTATATAACCATGAATGGGAGCAGGAAATCCACTCCTTTTGTTTCACCCCACTCAGGAAAACTACCCCTCATTTGTAGGGTCACAACTTCATGTCTCAGACAAAAACCTTGCACTGCAGCACAGTTGCTTTCAGGAGGCCTTGTGAGAAATTCCAGGCTGGAAAAAGACAAGCTGTTGCCGTGCTGTCTCCAAGAGTGGCAATGCTCTTTGTTCTGCTCCTGAGCAAAGAACAGGAGGAAATGGCTGGTGACAAAGTACGCTCTGGAGGACAGCACCATATCATCATAATGATGAACATGCTGGTACAGGTGCTTGTTTTATCACACTGGATTAGGGGTTTAGTGCTGACACAGCTTAAACATTAATATTTGCCTATTTAAGCCAGATGCACTAGCACAGCCTGGCCAGAGAGGTAATCACCATGGCTGATTTCGGAGATGTCATAAGTGCTCTGGGGGAGTTTGGGCTATACCAGCAACTGCTGATACTGTTGCTCACCCTCCCGCTCCTTCTTAATCCTTTCCAAATGGTTGGCCAAGTGTTCATGGTTCTGGATGTGCCCCACCACTGTGACACCAGCTGGATCCGCGCCGTCGGCCCCAACCTGACGCAGGAAGAGCAGCTGAACCTCACCCTGCCCCGGGATGCGGACGGGAAGTACGAGCAGTGCTCCATGTACTCCCCAGTGGACTGGGACCTGGACTCCATCGTGGCACACGGCCTGAACGCCACGCAGAAGTGCAGCAATGGCTGGGTGTACCCAGCAGAGCCACCGTCCCTGCTGACCGAGGTCTGTAATCCCCTTTCTGATGAGACAGGGACATGAAAGGGAAGGGATGGGTGTGTCCTGTCCTGTGGTTTGGTCAGCCAATGCCAGCTGTGGTGCAACCAGGTTGAGATTTACCAGGCACTGGAGGATTTCGCCTCCATCACTTAGATCACAGCTGAAATCCTTGGGAGGTTTTTGCAGGAAGACCATGATGTAGATGCCCAGGGAGGGCACAGGCAGTGACAATGGGGGTGTGAGTCCATGACATGCTCTGCCCACCATCTCTTCCCTTTTCCAGACCCTTGAACATATGATCTTGCCAGGAGGGACCTTTTGAGTGTCCCTGCCACAGTTTCCCCTATTCTTCAGCCTGGCTCTACTCACATCACCTTCTCTGTGAAAGACATTTACCTTCCAAGGACTTGTCATCGACATTTTTGGGGCCTCTGGAATTTTTCAGGGCTGCAACAAGACATTCCATGGGCTATGCAATTGAGCAAAGGCTTTGTCTGTCAGCATTCCCAACTTCTCCGTTCTGCTTTGTCCCCACCTTCTAGCTGACAAGGGGGTGGTCGAAGGGTGGACTCAATGATCTTGGATGTCTTTTCCAGTCTAGATGATTCTGTGATTCTCCCTCTCTGGAATTCTGTTTCTCTCTCACCTTGCCTCATTCCTCCCTCCTTTCCTCCCTCTCTCCCTCCTTTTTTCCCTCCCAGCTCCAGCACTTTCTCTCAAGTACCTTCCTCTTAGCTGCAATTGGAGGAGAGAGTCCAGCCTCCGGCATTTACAAGTGCTCCTTGGTGTCCCTGGAGCACCACATCCATTTCACAGCCAGCTTCTCTGTAGGATTCTTAGCAGCTGCTGCATCCCCTCCCATTCCTATGCTGGTCCTCCTTTACCAGAGAAAACACAGCTCTCCTTCTCTCCTCTTCCTTCCGCCCCATCCTGCCTTTGCAGCCAGAGAAGTGGAGCTGCTACAACTCTTATCCCAAGGTCACCCTTTAAGCAAAGCTTGCCAAGCAGGAGGCTCCCTCAGGAATGCCTGGGCAGATCCCAGCACTCAGATGTGCACCAGGATGAAGAGGTACGCTGAGCACCTCGTGTGTCTGTCCCACCTCTGATTTGTGCCCTATGTGCACACCGCAGAGGGCTCATGTCCCTGTGAGGGGGTTCTCTGCTCCCAGAGGCCGGAGTGAGAGCTGGGGCAGCTCCTGGATCCACCATGGACCAGACAGTATGTCCACCCTCAGAAAGCAGCTGGGGTCTGTCAAAAACAAACAGCATCTCTGTTTCCCTCCTCCAGTTTGACCTGGTGTGTGAAAGGACGATCCTGAACGACATCTCCCAGTCCATCTACATGGCTGGGCTTCTCGTAGGAGCCATGTTCTTTGGGGTGCTAAGTGACAGGTGAGGAAACACGGTCACCTGTTGCTGGGTATCTGTCGAAAGGCCTTGGTCCTGTGGGGGAAGAAAGACGCGCGACACGCACACTGGGATGACGAGACACACTAGGATGAAGAGCCAGAGAGATGTCTGCCTGCTCAACGCAGCAGGCAGCTTTTTTTATTCAGTTCTCCCACCTCTACTTTCCCATACACAACACAAACATATTCTTACAGCAACATCCAGGAATGCGGCACCTGCACTCAGCCACACAGCTCAAGGCTGTGTCCATGGGAACTATCTAATTAGCTCCACTGCTCCCACGGGAAACGGCCCAACACTCTGCAACACTCCAAATCCTTCAAACTTCAGTTGTGGGGCTGTTACTTCACCCCACAGTCACCTTCCCAGAGTCATTGCCCAGCACTCAGGGACAACCCAGTTGAGAGTGCAGACTGTGCTTGCACTAGTCATGAACTACTCCCTCCACAGATTCAATCCCCTTGCCTGACCAAGGGCATCTGGGGCCACCTGGTACGTCTGTAAATGTCTGATGGTTGAAAAGAGAGAGGGGCAGACACAGCCTTGTGGGGAGGTCTTTCAGGACTCAGAAGTCCAGCCCCAGCTGGTGTCTCAGCCTTTGAGTGACAGCTCAAAAGTAGAGATGCTGCTTTCTGTGCATGTTATTTCTTGGGCTGTATAGAGGAACTTTGTTCACAGGGATGTAAAATCCCCTCTGGTTTTCAAATCACTTGGTATTCCACCTGGGATCTTCCCTAACCCCACAGAGTTTCTCCAGATACCAACTGTGTCTTCTCTCTTCTCCCACAGGATCGGCCGCCGGCCAGTCATTCTGATCTGCATGCTCCTCCAGGGCGTGTTTGGTCTAGCAACTGCCTTTGTGCCCCATTTCTATGTCTACATGGCCATCAGGTTTGTCGTGGGGGCTGCAGTGTCAGGAATTATGATTACTGTCGTGGCCCTGGGTGAGTAGGATGCCCTTGACCCGAAGCAGCAGTTGTGGCCACACAAGATACAATAAGAAAAAAGAGCTGGACATGTTTTGGAAAGGGTGACCCCGAACTTTTGTTCTTCTTTCCAGGTACAGAGTGGGTTGGAGTCTCCTTCCGGCCACAGTCAGTCCTTATTGCTCAGGCTGCTTATCCCATTGGAATGATGATGGTGGCTGGATTGAGCTATGGAATCCGCAACTGGAGGCTGCTGGAGATTGTAGGATCCGCTCCTATGTTTGGCCTTTTCTTCTACATCTGGTAAGCAGGAGCTGGGCAGAGCTTCTGTAAGACAAAAGAGCGGCGTGAGGGGTGGGAGTGAGGAGGCAGCAGCAGCTCAGCACCAGGATGGGTCTTTCCCATCCGTGCAGATGCTGGAGGAGCTTCTGCAGAGCTCAGCACATCTCCCTACAGCACTGAACTGCTGAGACCAGCAGCTGCTTTGCTTCAGGTCATCAAACGTGGCCTTTGGAGCCTAAATGTAGGGCATTTAGACCCATCCCTCCCATGGGATGCTCACTGCTTGCGGGACGTGGTGACAGAGAAAAGGGCTGGGGGGGAACTCTGCGGGTCAGAGCAGCATGTGCTGAGCTCCCCTCCTCCGCAGGGTGCTCCCAGAGTCAGCTCGGTGGCTGGTGACAAAAGGCAGGATAGAGGAAGCCAAGAAGCTCCTTCAGAAGGCGGCGGCCACCAACAAGCGCAGCCTCCCGGAAGGACTCCTGGAGCAGGTACCTGTCTGGGCACAGGGAACCGCGGCTTGTCTGCAGAGACTTCCCTCTGCTCTTGGGCTTGCACGGCCCCTGGAGCTGAGCTCAGCCCAGCAGCATCTTTCCATGCCCACTGGGGATGAGTTGGGGATGCAGCGGGGGTGACTCCAGCTCCAGCTGCAATGGACACAGACGAGGTCAGGGAAGAGGCACAGCTTCTGCTGAGGTTCAGCCTGGAGCTTTCTGGGGTCCCCTTTGGGCTACGGAAGGGACTGAAATGCTTCCCTGGCTTTTCTCCTGTGAGAATTGCAGGAGTGTGGGTCGTGAGCATGTGGACTCTGTTTAGTCTGTGGGTTTCCATGCATAAATGCCAGAAGGGGAGTTACTTCCTTGTCCACCCCAAAGCTCCTACACTGGGGAAATGTTTATCCCACAGAATGTCTTGGTCACCAACCCCTTGCTGGGCACCCAGAGCACAGAGGCAGGAGCCCCTCGTGGGGTTGCCCTTCCTCCCAGAGCAGTGGAGGTCACCAGCCTGTCCCCCTGAGGCTTTCCATTGACTGCAGATGGGAAAGCAGCTGGCCATGGGTTACCTTTGCCTGCTTTGACTCTTTGACCTTCTTTGTTTTGAAGTTGAAGCCTGAGAAACAAACCAAGTCTGGAAGTCTTCTGGATCTCTTTCGGAAGAAGCACCTCCGGAAGGTGACTTTAATCATGTCGTGTGCCTGGTAAGACATTCTCTGCTCCCCTCTTTCCATACTTCAAGGTGAAGAAAAGAAGGGATTGATAGTTAACAAGAACTGTAAATTCACTTCATGTGATTTTGGTGGTCATATATACATGTATTTTTTTATCTGCTGTCATTCTGTCTCCCCATACTGGACCAGATTTACCATGCCTGGCCATGGGGAAAAGATGATTATTCATTATACTTTTTGTGGGTTTTGTTAGAAAGGCTTGAGTAATTCCAGATTTTGGTGATCCCTATGCCTTGGAGTAGTTTTATGCCTACCTAGAAGTTTTGGGTTCAGTCTAGAAGTTGCTGACCATATGGGGATCCATTCTGCTTTATCTCATGTAACTACGTCCCACAGAACTGTCACAGGTGGTGACAAGAAGCAAAACAGAGGTTGTTGAGAGTTTAAATAAGTTGTGTGTGGTATAACCATCCCAATTTTTGATGTTAAGCCCAGATAAAACCATCTGGTGACATGTTCTGTTCCACTTTACTTGAATTTCAGGTTTGCAGACAGCTTTGTCTACTATGGACTGAGCCTTAACGTGACAGGTTTTGGTCTGGACATCTACCTGACACAGCTGGCCTTTGGGGCCGTGGAGTTTCCAGGTCGAGTTTGCCTCATTTTCCTGCTGGAGTGGTTTGGGAGGAAGAAAGTACAGACCATATTCCTGATGCTGTCTGGCCTGGTGTGTCTCATCCTCACTGGCATTCCTGAAGGTGAATAACCTCTTCTCAACCCATGAGCAGAGCTGGACAGATCCCTATCCTTGTTCAGACCCATCCTCCCAGCCCGGCTGGCCACAGCTCTCTCCCAGGGGCTGAGCTGCCTTGAGTGCCACAGGCCAGGGCACTGCATTCCCAATATCCTGGTTCCCCCTCAGCTTCAGTTTCTTCTCCTTCAGGGCTGTGCCCGATCTTTCCAAAGCTCCTGGCCCTTGGCAGGCAATGTCCATCAGCCATCACCTCCAGCACCTCCTGGCAGAAAGGTGTAGCAGAAGAGGTGTTTTAAAATCCACTGCTTTTCCCTTCTTTAGATGAACAGAAAAAAACAAATACCCACCCTCCACATCTGTTTGTGCCACATTGCTGCAGTCCACACCCTCACCCCTGCTGCTGGGAGTAAGGTTGGGAAGGAAAGAGAGGGGCTGCATGATGCTTTCAAGCTCAAGGATGTGGTATTTCCAACTGAGCACTCCCCCAAACACCTGAGGTGGCTCAGTAGCTCACATCAGTTGCAGATTAAGGGAATGCCCAAGAACTCAGGAGTAATCTGTGTTCTCTTTCCCAGCTTTCCAGAGGATATTTTCCAGGTAATGGTATGCTAGGGACAATTTCCAAAGGGTTGGGTTTTGTCCTTGACTTGCCAAGATTTGCTTGGTAAGTCCATTAGAAAGGAGTGTCCCAAGAAAACATACTGGAGAGAGTTTTGAGGTCACAGTGGTGGTGTCTCCTCCTCCCCTCAGACCAGCCTGTGGCCATCACCGTCCTGGCCATCGTCGGCAAGTTCACAGCCACGACCGCTTTCGCCGCCTCCTACGTCTACACCGCTGAGCTCTTCCCCACGGTCGTCAGGTGAGGTCTCCCAAAACATCTGAGCTTCCCTCTGCCACGGCTGGTGGTGGGGATGGGACAAGAGCCCAGCTGTCCCCACAGCCGCCCTCAGTCCCAGGGGATGCTGATCCCGGCCCACATCTCCCACTGCCCCTCACTCCCACAGGCAGAGCGGCATGGGGCTGTGCTCCACCATGGCGAGGGTGGCCGGGATCCTGGCCCCGCTGATCATCCCGCTGGACCAGTATCACCGGGCCATCCCCATGGCCGTCTTCGGGAGCGTCCCCCTGCTTGTGTCACTGTTCTGCATCCTGCTGCCTGAGACTCGTGGCGTCAGCCTGCCGGATGACACAGGGAAGGGCAAAACCCCAGCTGAGGTGGGTACAAGGAACTCGGAATTTAAGGAAAAAAAACATCCAAAGGTGCAAATTTAAGGTAAAGGAAAAAATACCAGAAACCAGGATGAAAACAGTATTGACTCTTCCTCTTTCCTTCTTCTCTTCAGAAAGAGAAGACTGGAGAGGTTCTAAGAGAGTTTTCTAAGAGAGACGCCAGAGAGGATGAAGCAGACTTGGAGAAGGACAACTGAAGGTGCTCAGAAATCAAGCCATGATTGGACAGGCACACACTAATGGTCTAGTCAGAGTCAGTCTTTCTTGAAGCAGGCCAGGGAGGCACTGCTGCCTGGAAACTGGTCTTTCAGATGATGAACACAATATCCATGGTCAGAGGGAGAGGAGATCTGTGTCACCCTCTGTTTGGGAAACACGCCCTTCAGACTGTTCCTCAAGCCTGGTTCTGCCATGCCCGGCTGTGCAGAGAGTCCTCCCGACGTGTTTTCCCAGTCCTTCGCAAACTGGTACCCGTGGAACCATCCCTGTCGTGTTTTACAGCAATAAAGAATCGCCAGCAGAGTGGTTGTACTGGGCAAGCGGGCGCCGGGCTGTGTCCCTCCTGCACTAACGGCCTGGGCCGGCACCTCCTCGCCGGCCGAGCCCCCACGTTTGATCAGGATGTCACTGAAACCCCGTCACACACGTATTTAGCTTTTCTTTCTATGTGGTGTTGAAGTTGAGTTTCTACATGAATAATATAAATTATGCTCTGAGTTTGATAAGAGACACTTGTAATGCAATATGTGAATAATAAATGGTGTTGACTCTTTTTTTGGTTTCACAGTTGGCCTTTGTAACTGCTCTTGGCTCTGGAGTGTTTTCTACACAGAAATCGTTAAGTCTGTAATTTAGCACGCAGATGGAAATGTGTTTTGTTTCCATCAGCCACAAACAATGCAGAAGCAGAGTGTTAAAGCAGAATGACTGAGTCCAATAAGGACTTTTTTCTTTTTTCAAAGTCTTCTGACTAACAACCTGTATTTATTTTCTCTACTAGCAGCTGTGGAAGCTTTCTGAATTGTGTGGATTAACACTGCAGTTCGATGTCAATTAAACTGTGTGGGCATCTGGGCAGCTTTCCTTATCATGGTTAGCCTTTAATAGTGAGCTTGGTTGGCTGATGACAGCTGAGTCATGACTTTTTAGTGTCATCTATTGCCATGAAAAGAAAGAGAAGAGTGAGCTCCTCTCCTGTACTAACTTGTTTGCAAGTAGAGAACATATTTGGAGTCCTTTCATGAAGTCATCTCCTCAAACAACATCACTACTCTTGGTTGAAGAAGGAGTCTTGTCACACAGGTTTGATGCATCCTTTTGTTTCTATCACTTTGTGCTGTAGTAAGTGGTGTTTTGAAGGCCAGGGTGTCCCAAGTACAGGCCAGATGTGCCTGAAGGTGATTTTCATTTTGTGTCTTGGCTCTGGTGCACAAAATCACCCCACAGTCACATGTAACCTGGTCAGGGCTGGAGATGGGGCGTTTCCAAGACCTGAGCTTTGGCACTGAAGAGCAACAGAGCTGGGAAGGGTCTGGAGCACAGGTCTGATGAGGAGCAGCTGAGGGAGCTGGGGGCGCTCAACCTGGAGAAAAGGAGGCTGAGGGGGCACCTTATTGCTCCCTACAACTACCTGAAAGGAGGATGTAGCAAGGAAAGGGTCAATCACTTCTCCCAGGTAACAGGACAAGAGGAAGTGGTCTCAAGTTGTGTCAAGGGAGGTTTAGATTGGATATTAGGAAAAAAGTCTTCTTCAAAAGGGTTGTCAAGCACTGGAATGGGCTGTCCAGGGCAATGGTGGAGTCAAAAACCCTAGAGGTATCTAAAAGACATGTAGGTGTGTCACTTAGGGATGTGGTTTAGTGGTGGACCTGTCAGTGCTGGGTTGATGGCTGGTCTCAATGGCCTTAAGAGTCTTTTCATAAGTTCATAAGTGAACTTATGATTCTATGACTCCTTGCCCAGACTCAGAAGAGCAGCTCAAATGCTCATCTCCTCACCTCACCCATTCCCTGTTGGGTCCCTTTCTGCAAACTTTGCTCTGCTCACAGACCTGCAGTTTTCCAGCATAGGATCAGGTAAAAGGAGAGGGCAATGTCCTCTAGATAAAAGGGAATATCAAGGATCCTGACACCTCTGCCCCACAGCCAGGAGTCAGGGTTGCCTCACAGTTGGTTGGTGTCACTGACGCCAAGGGTGTCCCAATTATCTCCATGGTACTTGTGGGGCTCCCCTGGCAACAGGAGCTGCTCCACCCCACAGCTCCCAGCAGGTTCTGCTGCCCCTCCATGCCTGAGATACCTCTGGGTCTGCCTGACCAGCTTCCTCAGCAGTGGGGAGGCTCTGATGCATGAATTTGGGTCTCCTCCAAAGGGAAAATGGAGGTCAAGAGGTTGTGACCTGAAATACAGAGAGGCCTAAGTGAGGGCGTAAGAGCAGGAGCAGGGCCTCACTCCCATGTCTGATACAGGAGGGCCTTAAGAAGGCTTGGACATTAATTGATATGTCTTGGCAAACCCTTCATGGAGTCTCTGGCATGTGCTCAGTACTGGGACCTTCAGCACCGTCCCACAGCCCTCCAGCCATGCCTTGGTTGGACGAGGTTTTGACAACTGGATGGTCTTTAAGGTCCTCACCAACCCAAAACACTCTGGGATTCTATGAAATAGATCTTCAGCCTACTAGAGGCATGAATGATATGGAAGCAGAAGCACATCAGCTCTGCTTGGATGCCTTTATTTATGAAATGAGCTAAAACAAAGAATCTCAGAGCGCAATTCCCAAAAGAAGTCGTGGTTCCCTCAGTAACTGTACATTTGGCTCCAAGCTCTTCCCCCAGCCTTTACATTCAATGCCTTGTTTTCCACAAAAGCCTGAAGGAGGCATTCCACAGCTTTTTCCAAGGAAAGAGTGCCCTTGGGCAAAGGACTGAGCTCCTCTATTCTCAGGGCACTGCAGAGGAGCACCACAGCACATCCTCTGAAAAGCAGTCCCAGAGAGAAGAAGGCACCACAGCCAGTCCCTCCTGGCAGGACATTGTCACATGGCACCAATTTTATACAAAACTCTGTCTTCATGAAACTGCTTATCCATGAGGTACTTTGGTCCATCGAAAACACATGGGCATGACAACAGAGAGAAAAATATTCTGGTTTAAAATCTTCTTGACACTACCAGAAAATAGCCTTTGAGCTGTACAGGCAAAGATGGAGCACCACCATGTGCAACTTCCACGCTTGATCTGTACCAAACCAATGGGAAAAGAAAGTTATCTTGAGGGACAGAAGAGAAAAGGAAGCACAGGAAAAACACCTGTTTTTTCTTCACGATATAAGGCAAAAGTGGTCCTAAATCATTTAAAGACAGAAACGGATCCACCAAGAAGGAATAGACAAAAACAGAGTAGAAAAACCTGATATTTCCCAGGAAGATTTGCACTTTCTTCTAAGAGCCCAACTGCCACAACATCTCAGTTTCCTGAAATGGACAAATTAATTTGGTCCTACACTGCAGCCCAACAGCACCATTTCCCATGCCCAAAGCACCACGACAGGCATCAATTCAAAGCCACCATCACTAAGGTGAGAATTCATCTGCCTGTTAGATGTCCTTGTTGCCTGCTTGCTGTTTCTTCCATCACACCATTTTTTTTTCTCAGCTGAATATCTCAAATTTTAAAAAATAAAAAGGAGTGTTTTTATGAGAGAGAGGGATAACCTTGCTAGACAGTCAAGATAAATCACTCCTTTTTGCAAGAGTGAGAATGTTCTCAGTGCTGCATCTGCTCTTCTCCTGTTAGTGAGCACAGTTCTCTCCTGCAACTCTATTCAATTCAGGTGTCTCACTGGACAGAGTTTACAGTCTCACCTTCCTGGAGACAAGACAGGAAAAATTAAGAGAAAAAACGTCCCCATTCTGGTTTTTGATTTCTTTCTTTTTTTCCCTTAAATGAAAAGCACCCTCATATTCTCCAGCGGGAGCACTGCTCGACACCAGTGACAGGATGCAGTGCCTGAGGACAAGCTATAGAGGGAGATACAGGAAGGCAAAAAGGACAAGGAAAGCCAAGAACTGGCAGTGATGGCCTGAGTGGTGGTGCTGTCCTGTGGTGCAGACCCTGCCTGCCCTCAGTGCCCACACAGCACCGGGCTGCCTTCAGCTACAGACCCCTGCAGACCCAGCTAGAAGTAAGTGGTCTTCGTGCACTCATTGACTTGGACACCATCCTTTCCTTTCACCTGTCCATTCTCAGAGCTGCTGGTGCCATTTTCACAGACCTAATGAAAGGAAAAAGGGTGTAAAATGGTGTAAAAGCTAAGAAAAGTACACTGTGAGCTGATGGCAGTCGTCCCTGAGACAAGCAGCCTTCAGCAACCTGGATCCTAATCCCGCCTTGATCTCTGGGTGCCTGTGGACACCCTTCTCCCAGCAGGGCAACAAATTGCATTGGAGTGCAATTCCACCTGATCCCATGGGAAATGGGGGTGGGAGTTATGAGAGGGTGAAATCCAGAGGACATGGGTACAAGGCACCAGCCCTTCCCTGAGGAGGGCAGAGAGAGACAAGTGGAGCACCAGCCATTCTATCCCGCGGGCAGGAATGAAGGGATGACAACCATGGGCAGGGTTATGGGGTCTCCTCCCCTCCCTCCACAGTGGGAAAGTCCCACTGCCTTGCCCTCCCACCCCTGTAGCCCCTCTGAGAACCCCCCAGGCCGTGCAATGTGCTGGCACCCCGTGTCCCCGCCCGAGAGGCAGCACCAGGTACCCACCTCAGCCCGGGTTTGGCCGTCCTCCGTGTCATCCTGCAGCTCCATGCCGCGGGTCTCAGGCAGCAGGACACAGAGCAGCCCCCCCAGCACGGGGGTACTCCCAAAGATGGCCATGGGGATGGCCTCGTGGTACTGCCCCAGGAGCCGGACCAGCGGGGCCAGGATCCCGGCTGCCCGCGCCGACATCGAGCACAGCCCCACGCCGGTCTGCCTGGGGAGCGAGGGGCAGCGGGGGGTCTGGGCAGGGACCAGCCACCCCAGGCCACTGTGGGACTGGGCGTGGCCATGAGGATGACCTGAGCCATCAGTACCACCAGCCATGGCAGAGGGAAGCCCTGGTGTGTGGGGAGACCTCACCTGACGACCGTGGGGAAGAGCTCTGCCGTGTAGACATAGGAGGTGGAGAAGGAGGCTGAGGCAGCAAACTTGCCAATGGTGGCCAGGATGGTGGTTGCCAGGGGCTGGTCTGAGGGAAGGAGGAGAGACCACTGCTATGGGACAAGGGAGGGCTCAGCACCACTCACAGATGGCCACTGGGGATGCACAGTGACAACTGTGTCACCTGCAGGGACCATCGCCTCCGGCAGTGCCTGAGCATGGACTGAGCAGCTCTGGCCTAGTGGCACCTTCAGCACACTCTGCATCCATCATCTCACCTCCCCAGGTATTAATTTTCCCAGAGGACAGCTCTGCTGGCAGGTGGCCTACTGGGCTCAGTTCTACCCTCTGCTTTAATGATTGGCAAGCGCAAGTTTGCTGGTTGGAATGGTCCCTAGGGGATTAACCAAGGCCCACATGGCTGTGGCACCAGGGACAGTTCAGGCCCTGAGGAATGTAATCCAGTCTGGTTGGGAGGACAGGACCTGCACCAGCAAGGGAAGGGCTGGGCTCTGTGGCTCCCTGTCCCAGAGAGTGTCCTCTCAGCACAGAATGAGGTCATTCACCTTCAGGAATGCCAGTGATGATCAGACACACCAGGCCACTCAGCAGCAGGAGAACAGTCTGGGTCTTCCTCCTCCCGAACCACTGCAGAGTGAAGATACAACCAACACGGGCTGGGATTTCCACTGCTCCAAAGGCAAGCTGGGTCAGGTAGATGTCCAGGCCAAAATTTGTCACGTTCAAACTCAGCCCGTAGTAGACAAAGCTGTTCACAAACCTGAAATCAAGGCAGAGTGGTTCTGAATATATCTATTAGCCATGAGGAAATGCAATATTGATCTCCAGTGACATTTTGACCAAGCCACAGCAGTTCCAAGGGGATGCAAAACCAGAGAAATACCACGGGACTGCCAAGAGTGGAAATGCTATAACCTATCCCACAAACCACAGAGCATCTTAAATAGCCAGAAACAGAGAAAATCATCAATAACACTCTAAAACCACAAGGTGAATGACTATCAATCCCTTCTTTTCTTCACCTTAAAGTAAGGAAAGAGGGGAGCAGAGAATGTCTTACCAGGCACACGACATGATTAAAGTCACCTTCCGGAGGTGCTTCTTCCGAAAGAGATCCAGAAGACTTCCAGATTTGGTTTGTTTCTCAGGCTTCAACTTCAAAACAAAGAAGGTCAAAGAGTCAAAGCAGGCAAAGGTAACCCATGGCCAGCTGCTTTCCCATCTGCAGTCAATGGAAAGCCTCAGGGGGACAGGCTGGTGACCTCCACTGCTCTGGGAGGAAGGGCAACCCCACGAGGGGCTCCTGCCTCTGTGCTCTGGGTGCCCAGCAAGGGGTTGGTGACCAAGACATTCTGTGGGATAAACAGTGTAGGAGCTTTGGGGTGGACAAGGAAGTAACTCCCCTTCTGGCATTTATGCATGGAAACCCACAGACTAAACAGAGTCCACATGCTCACGACCCACACTCCTGCAATTCTCACAGGAGAAAAGCCAGGGAAGCATTTCAGTCCCTTCTGTAGCCCAAAGGGGACCCCAGAAAGCTCCAGGCTGAGCCTCAGCAGAAGCTGTGCCTCTTCCCTGACCTCATCTGTGTCCATTGCAGCTGGAGCTGGAGTCACCCCCGCTGCATCCCCAACTCATCCCCAGTGGGCATGGAAAGATGCTGCTGGGCTGAGCTCAGCTCCAGGGGCCGTGCAAGCCCAAGAGCAGAGGGAAGTCTCTGCAGACAAGACACGGTTCCCTGTGCCCAGACAGGTACCTGCTCCAGGAGTCCTTCCGGGAGGCTGTGCTTGTTGGTGGCCGCCGCCTTCTGAAGGAGCTTCTTGGCTTCCTCTATCCTGCCTTTTGTCACCAGCCACCGAGCTGACTCTGGGAGCACCCTGCGGAGGAGGGGAGCTCAGCACATGCTGCTCTGACCCGCAGAGTTCCCCCCCAGCCCTTTTCTCTGTCACCACGTCCCGCAAGCAGTGAGCATCCCATGGGAGGGATGGGTCTAAATGCCCTACATTTAGGTTCCAAAGGCCACGTTTGATGACCTGAAGCAAAGCAGCTGCTGGTCTCAGCAGTCCAGTGCCGCAGGGAGATGTGCTGAGCTCTGCAGAAGCTCCTCCAGCATCTGCACGGATGGGAAAGACCCATCCTGGTGCTGAGCTGCTGCTGCCTCCTCACTTCCACCCCTCACACTGCTGTCATGTCTGCAGGAGCTCTGTCCACACCCCACTTACCCAATGTAGAAGAAAACGACCAGTATAGGAGCAGATCCTACGATCTCCAGCAGCCTCCAGTTGCGAATCCCATAACTCAAACCAGCCAAAATCATCTGTCCAATGGCGAAACAGCAGTGAGAGGTAAGCACTGCCTTAGGCCGGGAGGAGACACCAATCCATTCTGTGGCTGCAAAGAAGATCAAAGGCTTAGAGTCAACAAGGTAATGATTTCCCCTGTAAAAAACAGAGTATTTCCCCTGGAGAAGAGCCCCCCTGGAGGTGAGGGTTAGAGATCAGCAGCTGGAGCTCTGGCATCAGTCACACATGCAAGTCACCAGTGATGGGATGCATCACCTCTCCATATTGTCAGTGTCCTTGTCCTCTGCAGAAGGATGTTAAGCTCAACCATGTCACCTCTTTGATCTCAGAGTCCACAGAATCCCTGACTGGGGCAGAGCTGGAACCCAAACTGATCATGTCCCAGAGACACTGGGCTCTCTCTCTGCACTGGCCTCCTGAGCTGGGACACTGTCCCTTTTCCCTCCTCTGAGACTGGCAGGGGAGAGATGCTCCCTGTGGCTCTCACTCAGGGTTGAGGAGATGCCAAAGTGCCAAAGAAACAGTACAGAGCACAACCTGCCCTTGCTGCAGTGTTTTTCTAGTCATCCATGATGATTTTTATTTCTTCATAGACATTTCCTATTGCACCTTGACAGGCCACATCTGTTTGCCTCGGGGCAGTGGCGTCCCACTCACCTAAGGACAGTATTGTCATGGTGATCCCTGACACCGAAGCCCCCACGACACACCTGAAGGCCATGTACACATAGAAATGGGGCACAAAGGCAATTCCCAGACCAAACAAGGCCTGGAGGATGACGGAGATCAGAATGACTGGCCGGCGGCCGATCCTGCAGAGAAGGGAGACACAGTTGGTATCTGCAGAGACCCCGTGGAGATGGGGAGGAGCCCAGCAGGTTACGCAAGTGATTTTATCACCCTGGAGGGTGATAAGGCTCAGACTACACTCTGGGCTGACAAGTGAAGGACCCTGTGCACACATGCTGTGTCTCCCTCCCTTCCCCTCCCCATGTGGCCATGTCCTCATGGGACCCGAGGACTTTGGTCAAGGTCCCTATGAGTGAGGAGCACTGACAAAATGCACAGTGTGCAGCATCCAAAGAGGCTCAGACCAGCACTCTGGCTTTGCACAGACCTGGGGTGGGTGGTTGTGTCTCCTCACCTGTCACTCAGCGGCCCAAAGATCATGGATCCCAGGAACAGCCCTGCCATGTAGATGGCCTGGCCAATGTCGTTCAGGTCCTTCCTGTCACACACCAGGTCAAACTGGAGAAAGGACAAACAGAGAGGTGCTTTTGGATCCCTCCCTCCCAGGATATGAATCTCCACAGTATGCACAGGGCACACAAGTCAGAGGTGGGACAAGTCCCTGGGATACTCTTCTGAGCATACAGGAGTCTCCCCCACCTAGTCCAGGCACCCCTAAGGGAACCTCCTGGTTGGCAAATTTTGCTTCAGGAACAGAAGTCCCAGCACTTTGATTCCTCCCAGGCCACCTGCCCTCCCAGAGGAGAAAGGATGAGTGCAATACAGATTCCTGGGACAAGCAGTTCTGCAACTGCCAGTGACCAGAGGGCATCTATGGAAAGAGTGACACAGAGAGGATCATAGAATCATGGAATGGTTGGGGTTGGAAGGGACCTTAAGGATCATCTAATTCCACCCCTGTGCCATGGGCAGGGACACCTTCCACTAAACTAGGTTGCTCAGAGCCCCATCCAACCTGGCCTTGAGCACTTCTAGGGATGGGACATTCACAGCTTCCCTGTGCAACCCATGCCAATGCCTTGCCACACTCACAGGAAAGAATTTCTTCCTACTATCTAATTTAAATCTACCCTCCTTCATCTTAATTTAGCTTCTTCCTCAGCTACCAGCTTCTATGCTGGGGGTTGGACTAGATGATTTTTAAAGGTCCCTTCCAAGCCAAACCATTTTATGATTTTAAGTTAGAAGGTTACCCCCTGTGTGCAGAGGGGTAGGGAAACCCAGAAGGTCCCACCAGGAGTGATTAATCTCTCCACTGGCTCTGACACTGTATGACAGCCTCTTTTCTCTACAGCTTCTCCAGGACCACACCTGGGGCTGGGTGGTGGAGCCAATTTCCCCAAAATACACCTGATGTAAACCTCAGCCCAGCCCAGCTGCACCATGGTCAGGCACCAGCTTTTGGGGAAACTGCAGGACAGGGCGGCTGTTTGGGTGTCCCATCCCTTCCACATCCCCATCTTCTCAGAAAGGCGATTACAGACCTCGGTCAGCAGGGATGGTGGCTCTGCTGAGGGGTACACCCAGCCACTGCTGCACTTCTGCGTGGCGTTCAGGCCGTGTGCCACGATGGAGTCCAGGTCCCAGTCCACTGGGGAGTACATGGAGCACTGCTCGTACTCCCCATCCGCATCCCGGGGCAGGGTGAGGTTCAGCTGCTCTTCCTGCGTCAGGTTGGGGCCGACGGCGCGGATCCAGCTGGTGTCACAGTGGTGGGGCACATCCAGAACCATGAAAAGCTGGCAGAACTGGTGGAAAGCCACGCTGAGGCAGGGGATCAGGGTGAGCAGCACCAGGCATTTCTGAAACGGCCCAAAATCCCCAATTGCTTTCAAAATTTCCCCGACACCTGACATTGGTAACTGTGTCTGGAGCAGGACAGTGCTGGGACAGACTTCCCAGAGGGCTGGAATTAATGTTTAAACCTAAAGATAAGCTCTGCACTCATAGGCTGTCACCACAAGTACACCATGTAATATATTAATCATCCCTGTGCCACCCACAAACATCCAGGGCTGGCTGGAGCAGAAAGACCCCGTTTCAGGGAACTTGGGCCACCCCTTCTGCCAAGTGGCATTGACAGGGGAACAGACTCTTCTCCACAGTGACTGCAAAGGCTGCATTTGCTGAACCATTCAGAAAAGTGAGGACCAGAGGGACCAAAAGCCCAGAGGAATAAAGGGACTGATGATAATGCATGGCCAGAGTCACAGACGAAGAAGGGCAGTTAGTTCACTGTGGTCCCAGGTGACAGGAGTTGCCATTTCCTTCATCTTTTGCAGCTTCCCTGTGCAACCACAACTAAGTCAGGCACAGAAAGTCCACCCTTCCCACCAGTTCTGGGCCACCTCACAGAACAGTCATGGTTATATGCAGGAAGACTTGAAGAAGGAGTACAGGGATTGGAGAAATTTGACACAGGGCAACGCTGCCTGAGGCAGGTTTGGCAAATCTCAGCTCAAATGCCTTGAACTCATAATTGAGAACATGAGTCCAGCACTGTTCAGGTCATTCCCTGATGTAGGAACAGCATTTGCCTGGGGCTCCTTTGAGATGTCCGTAAGGCAAAGCCTCCAGAGGTATCCAAAAGCAATTTGGATGCTTCTTCTCCTGCCCACAAATCCACAGAAAGACCATTGTATAAACAAGATGGAAATCAGGCCATGGCTGCCCTGTTGGGGTTGACCAAGACACCCACACAGGTCCAGCCTGGAGGCAGAGCAGCTCCCTGGGGAGCCAGGAGAGAAACGCTGCCCTCGGGATAAGCCCAGCTCAGCAACAACAAGTGGGGAGTACCAAAGGCAGGGATAATCAGGCAGACACTGATCTGGACAACACAAATTGGATCTGTTCAAGTCAATTAGGAAACTCAGGTGGAGGATGAAATCGTGTCCCTGTTCAGCTTGGGCTCTGCTTCATCAGGAGACAGGTCAGGCCAAACTTTGCTAAAAGCAGTCACACACGGCCAGGAGTTCAGGAGCCTTTCCCAGCCCTGGTCCTGCCATCTCCCCTGGCTATCTCTAGCTGTGTGCTAGATGGGGTTTGGGGCACAAAGCAGCCTCTTCCACTCTTCTCTGCTACGGGAGAACCCAGGAGGGTCAGTCAGGCACCAGTCATGGGTCTCACGGATCTGGAGAAGGAGAAGCCAGAGGACTGGCATCAGAGAACTTGAGCTGGGCATCACATTTACAGGAGACTGGAGCACACTGAGGCCCTGGACCAAGGGAAAGAGCAGGAAGCCACTGCTGGGGGCTTCCAACAAGAGGTGAGGAGGCAGCAATAGTTGATTGGAGCTGAGTGACATCTCTGGGCTGGGATCATCTCCTCGGGACCTGACCAGGGCACATGTCCATGACACACCTGTCCCTGGCTTTTCGTAAAAGTCAGGAGGAATTAATCTGCTGCAATTTGAGACGTTTTTGTGCATCAAAGTCAGTGCACAGGAAGAGCAACGCTTCCAGGCACCTCAACCATCAAAACACCGTTTACAACAGCAGAAAACAATCAGAAATAAAACAGTGCTACAAACCTGAGTGACCTGTTCCATTAAGTGAAATTTCAGGAGGTGCACACCATCATGGGGAATTCCATTTGAAAATTCATCATCTAGGAGGAGAGACTTGGAGAAGGTGATCAGGATGCAGTTAGGAAGAGCAGGGAAGCCCACAGGTATGGGCAGTATAAGCACTCAGAAAGGGAAACCTCCAAGGATGAAGGGAACTGTAGTGGACTTGATAACCACAGGAGGACTAAGGAGGAACTGAACTAAGGCAGCATGGAAAAGCTTTAGCAGTGTCCGTAAGGGGATTCCCTACAGAGGCTGGAATGGGAGACATAAGTGATATATAATTCTCTGGGGCTTTCTAAGCAGGGTTTGGCAAAATACTGGGAAGATTTTGGCTTAGGTGTAGAGGATGGGATTCCCTAACCCTGAGCATCCCAGACCATCCCATGTCTCAAACCTGTAAGTTACCCAAGGTAAGGTTTTCTGGATCTGTGGGTAAAGAGGAACACCTTAAAAGGAACAGAGCCAGAAAGTGACAAACTAAGCCCAAGAGCCTTAGAGAGTCAATGGAAGAGGAAGTTTAGGAAGTGCCACCAAGCAAGACCAACACTTCTTTTTTGTTTGTTTGTTTTGGTGGGGGTCTTTTCTTTGGTTTTAAGCAAGAACATGCTCGTTTTTAAGGAGACGCAGAGGGGTGCATCCCAGCCAAAAGGCCTGGTGAACATGGCTGGAACTGGACCATCCCTATCACCTCCTAAAAGACACACACCTTACCCTTGACAGTCCCTGACATTTTAGAGAAACTTCTCTGTTCCCACAGTCTGTTCTGTCTCTCCTAATGGAGACACTATGACCTTGCTCCAACAAAACCCACTAAGCTCTCCATAAGTCAGGTCAACAAAACTTGGAATTTGAACGAACAGGGCACCTTGGAAACAGGTTTTATGTATTAGGAAATATATTAGGGAAAAATTTCCAAAAGGACCTCCTGTGAGAAATACTAGGGATTTTTTTTACTTCTCAGGCAACATTTCCCTTCATTCCTGAAAATTTGTGGAAGGTGGACAAGAAACAATATTGAAGGAAAGGAAAGTACCTCTGGATCACATCTGCCCCAGAGCCTCAAATTCAGACAGAACAATTATTGTGGAGGTGGTGAGGAGGGAATGCAGTTCATGCTCCAAATGCTTCTCAGGGTGTAAATCATCCCACTTTAACACCAGCCCGTGTAACCCTGAGGTGTTTCTGGACAGGGGAAGCTCATTCCCAGCTGGCACAAGGCATGCAGAGCTTGGAGCAAATCTCTCAGCTGCAGACAAGGCCTCAGGACAACATGTTAAGAGCCCTCCTGGCTCCACTTCTGCACACAACTCCTGCAGAGCACAGAATCATCCAACACAGTTGAAATGGACCATAAAGATCATCCAGTTCCAACCCCGGCCATGGGTTGGGACACCTTCCTCTAGACCACATTACCCAGAGCCCCATCCAGCCTGGTCTTGATCTCCCTTTCCCCACCAAGTCTTCCTGGGGGTTGTCAAACCTCCCACCACCCCAAACAGAAATGCCCCAGGGGTTGCAGACACCACTTGGACAAACCCCTTCCCCAAGACACACCATCCAACCCAATGACATATAAACCACACACCAAACACCTGGCAATGGACAATTTGTTCTTTATTGATTAAAAATTAGAGACATGCAGTAAAATACAAAGTCCAAAAAAGGAAAAAAAGCCTGAATATTTTACATCTTTCATTATAATCTACAATACACCAAAGTTGTGAAGAGGATCCGTTTTCATTAACAGAGCATTGTCCTTAAAAGTAGGAACTAACTTAAAATTACCACCTGCTTCCAGGTTCAGATTTGCACAAAAACCAAATTCTTAATGACACTGGAAAACAATTATGAACAGCATTGGCACTTACTGGAACAACATCAGAAAAGACAGTTGTCTAGCACTGTAATAGCCCAAGTAAATACTTTGGATCCCTACCCAAAAGATCTGGAGATCTATAGAGCAAAAACCATCAGTTTCTTCCTTACTTATTTTCTCCATTAAAGAACTACGGAGCCTTGGGTTAGTGTGAGCTCAAGCTCTCTAAGTCCTGGCTTTGGGAAGATGAGGAATAACAATAAATAGATGCTGCATTGTTCCATTTGAGCAGTTTGAGTCCTACCTTCCTCAGCACCAGTACACAAATGAACAAGGAGGTCCCCATGGCATGCAGGCAGAGGGGAAAATAATACTGTACCACAACTACCTCGTCTCTGTATCCTAAAGGTTTCCAGTAAATCCATACTGAGCACAGGGTGACATGAAAATCACGGTGCCAGCCTGCTCTTCCCAAGCCAAGCAGCTCGTCGGGGGATGCTGTGGGGAGTGCTTTGTGTCAGACAACAGGGAATAGTGACAGAGGTGCCACATGCACTTGGCCAAATCCAGCCACCACCAACTCCCTGGTATCGGGCACTCGTCTCCTGGGCTCTTGAGAGCATCTGCTCAACACCCTGGGATGCTCTCGCTCCCAAATCCTTTTCCTCCTCTCCCTCCCCTTCACACTCACCAGCCATGGGGCTGCAAAGAGCCCATGGGGACATACCCAATATCCACCCAAGGCTAAAAGCAACAAGGGTGGTACAAAAAGAACATGCACCATTTCCGGAAGCTTCCACAGCTGCTCATAGAGAACAAGATATAAATACAGATTGTTCATCTGAAGACTTGGAAATTAAAATAAGTCCTAATTGAACCTAGTCATTCTGCTCTGTTTCTGCATTGTTTGTGGCTGATGGAAACAAAACACATTTCCATCTGCGTGCTAAATTACAGACTTAACGATTTCTGTGTAGAAAACACTCCAGAGCCAAGAGCAGTTACAAAGGCCAACTGTGAAACAGTAGGAAAAGAAAAAGAAAAAAAAAAAGAGTCAACACCATTTATTATTCACATATTGCATTACAAGTGTCTCTTATCAAACTCAGAGCATAATTTATATTATTCATGTAGAAACTCAACTTCAACACCACATAGAAAGAAAAGCTAAATACGTGTGTGACGGGGTTTCAGTGACATCCTGATCAAACGTGGGGGCTCGGCCGGCGAGGAGGTGCCGGCCCAGGCCGTTAGTGCAGGAGGGACACAGCCCGGCGCCCGCTTGCCCAGTACAACCACTCTGCTGGCGATTCTTTATTGCTGTAAAACACGACAGGGATGGTTCCACGGGTACCAGTTTGCGAAGGACTGGGAAAACACGTCGGGAGGACTCTCTGCGCAGCCGGGCATGGCAGAACCGGGCTTGAGGAACAGTCTGAAGGGCGTGTTTCCCAAACACAGGGTGACACAGATCTCCTCTCCCTCTGACCATGGGTATTGTGTTCATCATCTGAAAGACCAGCAGCAATGCCTCACTGGTCTGCTCCAAGAATAGACTACATCTAAGATGCAGGATGAAAGACGTTTCGAGGAAGGACTGCTTAACGTAAATTAAAAGGTTCAGCCCTCATGCCACGCCTGGCACTCATGTGGAGAGAACCAAAATGGTAAAAAAAAAATAAAATTAAGGCAGTTTACAAAGGGAAGCTGACTTCTAACACCTCAAAAGTCAAGGAACTTCTCAAAAGCACAAACACAAGGGAAGGCGGCTCTCCCTCCTGTGGGTTAAGACTCAGCTTGCTTTCTCAGGTGCAAGCATTCAAACCAGCAGTTTTAAAACACACAGCCAAAGAGAAGCAGATTTCTCAGCACTCCAGGTGACCCAAACAACATGTACATTGGTGTTTCAGATAGAAGGAGAAGCAGGTAAAGAACAAAAAAAAAAAAAAATCCGTTCAGTATTAAAACTTGTGCAAAAATAGCAAGTGAAAAAAAATGAAACCACATGTAAGCAAACATTTAGGCAAGATCATCAGAGCAGTGGAACCCCCTGCTTCGTACTCAGTAGTATTTTTCTTTAAAGTAAGGCAATAATAAAATGAACATGCAGGCAATGACGTGTTGGGTCTGCATGTTTGAGATGACAGATACAAAAACATGAGAGTTGTTTACAAAAGGTGTAAACGTCATCGGTAATTTCAGGAAGGTTTGTGATCCTATTAAGGAAAATGTTAAAGCTTCTAGGAAGGGGGCTGTAGTTCAATTCTTTGGCAGTAGTGGTTTTTTTTTTTTTAGGCTAACAGAAGCATTACGAATATGCACATGTGGGTTCTCAGTTGGGAAACATCTCCTGGGACCATTGTTTAGCTGATGCTGAGCTGTGCAAATCCTATAAGTTTGCCATCATCTGGGATATCCGAGCCTTCGACACCAGACGCCTGAAACAAGGAACAGAGATCCAAATAGCAACACGCATGCTCTACCCTCCAGTGCAAACCACAAGAAGGTGTATCAGGGCGTGGGGAGGGAGGAGACAAGGGACAGCTTTGCACTGTATTCAGCAGCTCACACTGCCCAAAGTTAAAATTGAGTACTTTCATTTTCTTGCTTCTTTTTTTTGAAGCTACAAAGGGCTGGGACTGAAGTTTTGCCAATGTCTGCTCTGACTTGGGCTACCTGCAATAACTGAGGCAAAACAAGTGAAAGCTCCTTACAGAAAGAGCAAAAGATAATGGCACCTAGTGCTTCACGCCCAGTAACCTGGTTACACCTTCTCTTTGCCACTGTAACTACCTCCGAATTTCATTTCCTCTCAAAGAGTCACCTGCAGTTCTCTCAGCTCTCCAAGCCTATCTGCTGTCAGTTTTGCCCCACAATTCTTTGTTTTCCTTTTTTCTTCTTCATTCCCTCATTTCCTCCTCAGGAACAATGTTATCTGGACCCTCCTCATTCTCCTCCTCCAAGAAAGGAGTCCATGCAATTCTTAGCCCTGAAATATTTCGGTAAGTGTAAATTCCAAGTGCCCAAAACACCCCTTTGTAACATTTTGATACGTTTATTAGCCAGGATAAGGCAATGCTTGTATTAGCACATCATCTCACGCTTATTTAACCCAGGTGCTGCTCAGAGGATACAAGCAGGGAGCCTGCACTCCCTACAGTCAGATAACCAGTAGGAAGCTTTGGGAAAGAAGGGAGGATTTAGAGTGCATACATCAGATGCCTGCAGTAGACATCTACATGTAATGCCTTCTCCTTGAAAGGGACAACTTGTTCAATTAGGGAAAAGGAATAAATACCAGTTTGAAAGTGACGGATCTGTTTGCTTGGGGCTCTTCCACAATTTTCTGCAAATTAGCTGCAACTGAAATCACACACACACACACACACATAAAGAGAACAGGCAAATATTAGGACAGGCTAGAGAAAAACATCCCAAACTCATCACCCCTCTTTGTATTACTTAGCAAACTTTGAATTTTTACAATGATTAAAAAATGTTTAGGTCTCAACTAGACTCTATCTCCTTAAATCTAAAGCTTTAAACTGAAAATGCTGTCATTGTTACTCTGCTACTTTTTCAGAGGTAGTTATTTTTCTCTGGATGTGGTGGGATTAGTAGTAATAAGCTGCCCAGCTGCACCTGGAAATCCAGTTAATTTTGCACTACTAGCCTTTCCAGATCCTGCTGCCCGTGCATAAGGAACAGTTTTGCTTGCTGTAGCTGAAATACCCAGGCAGTGCTGTTGTGTTTAAAAGCCTCAACTGCTGCACAGAAGGACAGGTTTGTTTAGCAAACTGTTGTCTGAGGTAATTGTTCACCCCCACATGACTTGTGCTGCTGCCCCAGAGCACGTGCACCTCGCACTTCCTTCCCCAGCCCTAATCAAAACCCCAAAGCCTGGCTGATTCCAGTCTCAGATTTCTCTTGTGCAGGACCCGTGAGCAGGACAGGCTTGTGCAGCAATTTGGCAATGCATCTATGTCAGATGATAATGATTCAGCTAATGCACCAATTAGACTTCATTCTGCATTACAAGGAACATTTGCTTCATAACGTTTCCAGTTAAATCATATTCTTGTGAACTGGGGGTTGCCTACACGTACTGGCACACTACTGTCATCAGAATTGACAGCAGTTGTGTAGAGACACTGGAGTACAGAATTAAGACCACAGCAAACTCTCCTAGCACCCACTGATCAGGTCATTTTAAACATGCAAAAAATGACTGAAACGGTTAGAGTAGAAAAAATAATATGTAGTTACCTATTACCAGATCTCTGCCATCAACAAGCCCTGCTGAAATGAGCTCCTGGGACACACCGTCCGCAGTATCTGTTGGGGAGAAACCCAAGAGCCGTCACCACAGAGGAGAGACTGTCCAGCTGATGGAGGCATCACACACAAACCTAAAGGAGCTTGTACCAACCTGACAGCAAAAGTGTTCTTTACAGAAGACAGATAATAGGGTGCACACCAGGTGCTTAGCTCTGAGCTAAGCTGTGAATTCACTGGAATTCATGGAAGGGCTGCACTTTGGCCATATCCATGAACAGTTTTATAGGAAGGGTCTTCTCAACAGCAGAGCTCCAAGCTCAGCCACAAGGAGCCCTTTAGGAAGGCACCATGGACAGACACTAACACAGGGGTTCCATACACACAGCTGCACAACACCAAACACAAAACTTCCCCTTCACACACACTGCAATTTCCCACCAGCTCACCTCTCCCTGGGGTGAATTCAAATCGAATATCATTGAGCTCTTTTTTTGAATTCCTGTGGAAAGAAGAGAATTTTATGGAGAGAGGCCATTTTATGATCAGTGCCCACAAGAAAGTGCTGTCATTGGATAATCAGCCTGTGAAATGAATTCTTTGCATCCTTCCCCCTCAAAGGCAGAAACTAATCACCTGGGTTTGCATATGGAAGCAGCACAGTCTGCCTCCAACCTGACAGAGCCTGATCAAGTCCAGAATAGATGAATGCCACCTCTCAGGTATAACGCCTCGTTGTTCCACTGTCTCAGCAACTCGTATCCATCAGTAGATATATCCTTGGAGCACATGCTTCAGAGGAGGGAAGCACCCACTGTCTGCAGATGCACACCCCCTGTGGAACTGACTGGGAGGTGATGCCCAGAGGCCCCAGGCCAATGCCCACCAACAGGGATGAGAGCCAGGTTCCTCTAATTAGAAATTTCAGTGTGTGAAATGAGTAGATTTTGAGAAAGATTTTGCCTATTTCTAGGGACATAGACCAGAACCCACTCCTTAAACTGGGTAAAAGTTGAACTGACTGAAATCTGAAGTTCTGCCCAATGATCCAGCACAAGGTCAAAACCCCTGGATCCCTGATCCCCCTAGGGAACTGTGATATATAAATAATTGTGATTCATGAAACAAACGGCTGATTACATCAAAATAAAACAAATGGATTGTAAAACTTAATTACACCCCCATAAAGAAATAAAATAGACCCTTACAAGGTCAAGAGGCCTAAAACCTCCTTACTATCCTAAGAATAAAATATAGTAGAACTTTAAATCTTTTAGGTGCCTGTTCGTCCAAGAATACGGGAATTATGACTGGTTGGAACGATAAACATTTAGCTTTAGCTGTAAGAAAACCCATATATTAAATACTTAGCAAAAACCTGTAGAATGTATATGATATAATTAATATGCATGAAGTAGTTAAGATAAATACTAAATGTACCCTGTAGTAGGGGTGTGCAGATTTGGGAAACTGGTCCCACTTCTGTCACCCAGCTGGCTGCTTGCTTTTACCATATAATAAACTATTATTCGAAACTTATAGAAACTCAAGACTGTTTATCACAATTGGTGACTTTTCTGACATGATGTTCCTCAAGCCCTGGTGGGTTAATTAGTACTCAAAACAGGGGGGCCCCCACTGAATTCAGCGGCCTATTTCGGGTGTAATTTTCCACAGGACTGGAGTAACACGTTATGTGGTTATATGGTAAAAGCAAGGATTGCTCCCGGATTGCTGCAGCAAAAAGGGCCCATAATTCTCGTGCACGAAGACCCAGGGAAGAACAACAGACTGTGAGTGTTCCCTGGTTGGGCGGATAAGAGGTCAGAGTGAATGAGTGAATGAGAGGTAGCTTTGCTGCAAAGTGATTGAGGTAGCCCTTCTAACTTAGGAAGAAATTCTTTACAGAGAGGGTTATCAGGCATTGGAACGGCCTACCCAGAGAGGTGGTGGATTCACCATCCCTGGAGGTTTTTAAAAAGAGATTGGATGTGGCCCTTAGTGCCATGATATAGTAAGTGGAGTTGGATCAGGGGTTGGACTTGATGATCTTGGAGGTCTTTTCCAACCCAATCTATTCTATGATTCTATGATTCTAACTGCGTTTCTGTCTCCGTGCAAACGGAACAGCCAGTGACTGGGCGAAGCAAGAGAATTGGTGATTGGACCTCTGGGGTCAGTGGAAAAGTCTTAAGGAGAAACCTTTGTGTCAGTGGGGAGAGCTTAGAAGGATCCCAGAGAGTCTGTGGAGAGATTCTAGAAGGGACCTCAGAAAACTATGGGGCAAGGATTCAGTAAGAAAGGTAGCCTCAAAAGGGAGCAAGTAGGCATTGCCCAAGCAGGCATTGCTGAATATTACCCCTACCAGTCCTTTGGGGGTAATGATATCAAATTGGGAAGATATTGAGAATATTAGTAAGTTAACCAAAGAAAGGCCAATAGAAAAGAGATCAAAAGAAGCGAAATTGGAACTATTAGGTAGCCTACCTCTCCCCTATAACCCTTCTTATCATTTACAAACTCCCTCGGTTGTAGTGCCCATAGCCCCAAGAAATACTCCCCCTCCCTCTCCACAACTCCCCTCGGCTGTAAACCTCATGGCCCTGTTAAATCAGGGATATGGAAGTCTCAAAAGAACTAAAGCCCAAAGGAAAAAACAGACAGCCCTAAGAAACGTCAGAGCCGTTTTAGTAGATCAGGAAAGCTCTGGTGAAAAAGACGAAAGTTTAAAAACAACTAAAGAAAGAGGGAAACTGCTAGAAGACCTCTTGGGAGTAGCTGAACAATTAAACAAATTCTTAGGACTCGATTGGGAATGTAACTCAGCCCTGACTGAGTACTGTACTTCCTTGACCCAAAGAACCAAAAAGGCTGTTCCCCAGGAGAAAAATGTCAAAAAGGCATTTAAAGATCAGCAAGAAAAAAATAAAACCCCTATTACCTGGTTAGAAAGACTAAAGAAAAATTTACAGCAATATTTAGGGATTAGTCCTGATACACCAGCTGGCCTAATATTGTTGAAAGTCCACTTTATAAATTATGCCTGGAGTGATATTAAAAGAGAACTAAAGAAATTAGATGGATGGGAGAAAGGGGAGCTCAAAGACTTACTGAGAGAAGCCCAAAAAGTATATATAAGCAGACCCCAACAAATTGTTTCAAGAGTCCAGGCAGTAAAATGTTTTTATTGTAAAAGAAAAGGTCATCTAAAAAGAAATTGTCTGAAAAGACAGAGAGACTTGAAACTATTTGAATAAAATAAATGAGATTAAAAGTGTCAAGAGCTCTATTTTCCAAGACTAACACACTGTAACCAGCTCTTGACAAAACTGAATTGAAACCTCAAGGTGAAAAATATAAATTCATAGTAAAGACTGAATCTAATCGAAAAGATATAACCAAAGTTCCCCAAAATTATAAAGCCAGTAAAACTACAATCAAAGTGATTAGAACAAAGAAAAAATTCACAGTACCTCTCGAAAAACAAGTTTAAATTTAGCAGTTTATTTCAAGTACTGGAGAGAACAACTAGACCTTCCCTTTTGCACTATCAGCCCACACGAAACACGCCGGGATCAGCCCAGCAACCCGTCCGAGCAGTGCCCCAAACCCTGTGATAAACAGGCAGATCTCTGTAGGGAGTGGGCTCACACTGCCAGTGCCCCCCAACGCCAGACCCCTCCTCAGCCCGGCTGCCGGCGGCCTGCCCGTGCTGAGTCATCTACCTTGCCCTGGCACACGAGCTAGGGGCACACGAGCTGGGGGCACCGTGTGCCATCGCAGGGTCGGTGTCCCCTCCCGACACACACCCCGGAGACTCCGGAGTGAAGTGCCAGCTTCAGCTCTTGGCTGCTGCTTCTCTGTCTTCCCCGAGCGGGAGGAGGGGGGAAGGGGGGAAACTGAAGAGGTGCCCTGAGAGAGCAGGACGAGGGAGTCTATTAACTTTAATTTTGGTGACTTGAGAAGAGGAAAGTTATTTCTGTAATATATTTTGTCCTTTAGAACAACAAACACCAGGTCCTAAAAGTATGTATATGTATGCAGTTGAATGTCTTCGCTCATATTTGCAGTTAAATTTGGAGAAGGTTTTGAACAGTGATAAAGAGAAAGGAGGATGAAGAGAGAAAGTGATTGATTTATGCTGTGTTGGAAGCCCTGCTGTAGTGGTTGTGTTTGTCAATGTAGTAGGAGAAAACGTGTGAGTTTTTTACTGTTAAAAACTTGATTTTAGAGGAGCTGGTATGTGTTTGCAAGTGATAAAATGGATTATTTTGCTTACCTGTGTCTCAAGTTTGGCACTTTTAGAGATCCTCACCCATTAAACAAACTAACACGAGAAAGGGGGTCTACAGTGAGATAAGAAGGGGGACCACTGCTTTACTCTCAATATGGGTTGGAAATTAACTATTTATAAAGAAGTTCATTTCAACAGACAGACCTGGTAACCAAGCAAAGACACCAAAACTCGGACTGGAGGTGGTATGGATGAAAAAGATTTCTGTGCAAAAATGAACAAATACCAATCTCCAAAAAGTGATGCATATACAAAATTAAAGTGCAATTTTGAATAATACTGTCAGAACACTAGATAATACCATGACTATTATATTTGTGTTTTGTTATCTTCTGATTTGTAAATATTCTGTCCCAGCAGTTTAACAACCTTTTATACTTCCTGATTACTACAGCTATCCTGGGGAAACGGGTGTTAGACCGAATCCTAAGAAGCTGTGCTGAATCCTAAAAGGCTATAAATAGCCCCAAGATCCCCAATACAAAAAAGTTAAAGACCAAAAATCAGGAAGCATAATTCTAATCAATACAAGAGCTGTATTTTAAGTATTAATCAAACTTTAGTACCCACTGCTGTAAGTTTTGTATCGATAAGGGGAGCCATGGGTCAAACAGAAAAAGCTCATTTCTTGAAACCTTTAAAATACTAATTAGGAAAGCAATTTGAAATCCACAGATTCTTATACATGCCAGACTCACCAGTTTGTTTACTGGGAAGAGACTTACTAGAGCCATTGAGAGCTGAAATTAAATTTGAACAGAACAAAATAAAATTCAAAGTAAAAAGGAGCAATTGATTGAGATTTTAAATCTTGCCCTAATAGAGACTCAAAGTTCAAGCAGCATACATGAAGAAGTAACGGATCAAAGTATGAGCTTCGAAAACTCCAAGAAGAGCAAAAATAACAGTGTTAATTGAAGTAAAAGTTAAATTAGGGGCACAGCCAATAAAGATTAAACAATATCCCCTAAAATAGAGAATCAGGAAAGGATTCGACACAATATAGAAAAGTTTATTAAACATGAGTTATTACAAAAATATAAATAAAAATATAATACTTCCATCTTACCAGTAAAGGAACCTGATGGGAAGTATAAAACAGTGCAAGATCTTAGAACAATAAATGAGATGGCTGGGGGCTTGCACCCCATAGTGGCAGATCCATGTACACTGCTGACTAAATTGACACCAGAGCTAAAATAGTTTGCTGTCCTACATCTGGAGGATGCTTTCTTCTGCCTGCCCTGGAGCCCTGAAAGTTAATCACTGTTCGCTTTTGAACGAGAAAATCCTCGCACGAGAAAGAAAATCCAAAATAATGTGTATTGGGTGAACTGTTAACATGCTAAACTGCCTCAGATTGGTTGAGTACTAAGAGCTGTGCAGCAGGTCTCCTACCTCGATTGCGAGGTCGCTGCAAGACAACAAACCCCAAAAACAGCAAAGACAGAAGCTGTCTGCTGGACTCCTCGGCCACAGGAGAAGGAAGAGCTCCAAACATTGCTCGGAGGGACCGAATAATGTCGTTTGTAGATCTACAGCTGTGGACTTCTGGTGGAGCCCCTGTGTGAACTCATAAAGGTGAGTCCAACATACTCACTTGGGGTAAAGAAACTGATAAAGCTTTTCATAAGCTAAAACAAAACTGATGAGGGCTCCAGCCCTTGATTTAAATCACTGGCTTTCACCTCAGCGCTTTCTGAAATACCAAGCCACACTGATTGACCAAAATAATCAATCCATCTTTTTCTTCAAGAAGCCACCAAAAATACAGTTGCACATGACTGCTTAGAGACAATAAGAGCAACGTATTCCAGCCGAACAGACTTGAAAGAAGAACCCCCTGAAAGATGCTAAAGACTTCTGGTTCACAGAAAAAATTTCGTCTAGAGAAGAGGACGTAAAGCTAGATATGCAATAACCACGATAAATGAAGCAATAAAGGCAAGAGCCCTCCCTGTCAATACCTTAACTCAAAAAACAGATTATAACACTTCAGTTGCCAGAAAAGTTGCTATTATGCATTGAAAGGCTCACCAAAAAAGGGTGTTACTGGCCTTGAAAGAAGAAATGCCATGAATGATCGGAGGCAAAAAGGGCAGTAAAAGAAGAAGAAAGCAAAATCCAGTATTTGATCCCTGACGGTAAAATTCAAATTCAGTAGTCAAAGACAGAGCCTAGATACTCTAAAGAAGACTGAAAGTTAATCCAGAATTTAAGAGGAAAAATAGAAGAAAAACAAATGGGCCAAGACACCACAGGGTAAGTTAGTAATATCCTCTTCTATTTTATGAACACTTATCATAACAGAACACAAGAAAACACATTAGGAGCAGAAGCTCTATACAAATATCTAGGCCAAAATATAGTAACATGAAATCTCTATACCATTGTGAGACAGGAGACACGCAGTAAAATTCAACTAAGACAAATAGAAAAAATAATTATCCAAGACAGAAATGGCAAATCGATTTTTAGAACTACCCTGAAAAAGGGGGGTATAGATATTTGCTTGTTCTCACTGACACTTTTTCAGGTTGACCTGAGGTGTATCCTTGTCAAACTAATGTAGCCAGAAACATGATAAAAGTACTATTAAAAAATTATATTGTACATTTATAAAAACAAGTTAAAAATGTTAAAGAGCTAATCCTCTAAACAAGCTTGTAACCTCGAGAGGCCAATTCATAATGTTGTACCTAGAGATTATACATATGTAAGATCTTTTACAGGTGAACCCCTGGAGCCACAGTGAAAAATCTATATCAAGTGATGCTAATTACACAAACTGCAATCAAAATTAAAAAAGGCAACTTCCTGAAATACATTACACCAAAGTCAAGAAAATGCCAAGATCTGCGTAGACAACATCGCCAACAGAAAATTTAAAATAAAATTAAGACATAAACTGACGAATGGACACTTAAAGACATTTTTGAAACCTTTGACTCTATTACTGTATACAATAACTAAGACAAAATATACAAAGTTGATATTATAAAAATCAAAAAGTCACGAATCAATAAGTTAATAATAAAAAAGGGGAGGGAACTGTGATATATAAATAATTGTGATTCATGAAACAAATGGGTGATTACATCAAAATAAAACAAATGGATTGTAAAACTTAATTACGCCCCCATAAAGAAATAAAATAGACCCTTACAAGGTCAAGAGGCCTAAAACCTCCTTACTATCCTAAGAATAAAATATAGTAGAACTTTAAATCTTTTAGGTGCCTGTTTGCCCAAGAATACGGGAATTATGACTGGTTGGAGCAATAAACATTTAGCTTTAGCTGTAAGAAAACCCATATATTAAATACTTAGCAAAAACCTGTAGAATGCATATGATATAATTAATATGCATGAAGTAGTTAAGATAAATACTAAATGTACCCTGTAGTAGGGGTGTGCAGATTTGGGAAACTGGTCCCACTTCTGTCACCCAGCTGGCTGCTTGCTTTTACCATATAATAAACTATTATTTGAAACTTATAGAAACTCAAGACTTTGTTTATCACAGGAACCCAGCTAATCCCTCCTTTCCACCCCATTAGTTTAGCAATTTTTATACAAATACCAAAACCTCTTCCACACTACAGGTTTTGCCAAACTGAAGTGGCTGTGATAAACTGCTTTTCTGGGTCCTGGTTTCAGAAGAGCGGTTGAAATCCAAGCTGAGACAACATATAACCACCACTCTATTAATTAACAGGTACAAAAGGCTGCCAGTGTCCCTCTGCACACAGGCTTGCTTTGACAGAACAGGCCAGTTTTGGGTCCTTACCTTAACCTTAGTACAAGGCTGATGGGGACTTTTGTGTCTTCCTGTACCGGAGCTGCAGCAGCTGCAGGTGGGGCCTGCAATAGAATTACATCATTTTAAAGCAGATTAACAATTCCTGGCTCTGGTTTTAAAACTAGAGATAACCTTGATCAACTACAGATAAAAATAAAAGTTTAACTCGCTGTTGGAATCACTACAGTGAAAATAAAGAGAGACTAATGAAACAAGAGAACTTCACACAAATAGTATCCAAGGAGGGTCTCTGCAGTAGTCCTGAAAAGAACAAAAGCTACAGAACTTTGAGAAATGACAAAAGGGTAGGAGACTACAGAAGTGCTAATTGTAAAAAGATTGCTTTGCATTAAAACTTAAAGCTTTTGGTTATTTCAAGACCTCCTGTGTTTTAAACCCTGCCCCAAACATCTGATTTAAAAACCTGATATAATTGTGAAGAGTACCTAGGAAATAATTTAATTGCCAGATTAGCATAACTCTCAGTTACTTTTTTTTTTGTGAAACCAAAGCCTTTAAGAGCATCTAGCAGCAATTTTATAGCTGCCTATTCTCGCTTCTAAATTACATCTGAATAATTACATTTGGAATGTGCAATCAAAGCATTTTATATTGGTCAGCAGCAGTAGGAAAGATCCAGGAGTTGCCGATCTTTACAGCACTTATGACAGTTCCAGTAAAGGACTAATTGTTAATCAACATCCACCAAAAAAGTGAAACAAAACAGAGAAGGGTTGGTCACTCTCCCAATTGCACAAGTCACCTGCACATGCTCAGGCAGGGATTTTACAACTGCAGTAACAAGACAGACACAACACCAGTCTGATAATTTAAGCACAGAAGTCTTGACCAAGTTTTTTTTCATCTAGATCACTTGCTTTTTCAAGTATTTTACTCCACGGTGCTCTTGGGCCAGCAATGCAGCTCAGGGCTTCTGATCACAACCTGGTTTCTGTTGAAGCTTTATCAGGTCAGTGAAAACAAACAAGGGTTCATGGAGAAGCCCAGAGCTCTGCAAAACAGTAACCAGCGAGCGACAAGAACCAGAGGAGCCATAAAGAATAACACACTGACATAAAGAGCTGTAAAGAAGAACCTATTGACAATAAAGAGGTATAAAAAAAGCACAGTGATACTAAGAGCTATAAAGAAGAACTCACTGACACAAGTTCATGAAGT
This sequence comes from Corapipo altera, assembly GCF_003945725.1. Classification (NCBI taxonomy): domain Eukaryota; kingdom Metazoa; phylum Chordata; class Aves; order Passeriformes; family Pipridae; genus Corapipo; species Corapipo altera. The sequence goes on from NW_020884937.1 coordinate 487,688, forward strand.
TTATCTTAGGACAAGCTACCAACAAACAAGCTATTGAGCACCAGTGGCAGGGAGGAAGACACACTGCTAGTGCAAATCAAAACACTGTCAGCAAGACCACCACTGCTGCTTCATTTTACTGAGGGTCCCAGCCTTCACTGCTGTTGGTGTTTCAACTGCTGCATTAAATTCAGGGATTAAACAGTGGACTTTTTTCAGGATATCTGAAGGGCTTTAATTTAAGTATTAAAGCTTGGCTATATTGAATAACGTAGAATGTGTCAGGCCACAACTCCACTGTTTCTGTGTAATGGCTAATGGATTGTCTTTAATGGGTTTGTAATCAGGAACACAGAATCACAGAGTGGTTTGGGTTAAAAGGGATCTTGAATATCATTTAGTTCCAACCCCTTTGCCAGGGGCAGGGATGCCTTCCAATAGAGCAGGCTGCTCCAAGCCCAAACCCCATCCAATCAGGTCTTGAACAATTCCAGGGATACGGAGTACACAACCCCTCTAGGCAACCTGTGCCAGTGCCTCACCACCCTCACAGTAAAGAATTTCTTCCTAACAGATCTGACTGCAGTGATATATGACACTTTCTACATTCTTTAAAATAAAGTTAATGAAACACAGGAAGAAGTAAATCTAAGATTTATTTCTCTGATCAGCACTGTCAAGTCTCTTCTCTTTGGGTCTGCCAAAGGCTGATGGCCCCACCCCAAAGGGACAGGCTCTCCCCACAAGAAATGAACAAACAACTCCAACAAGTATGAACATCAGTGTCTTTTATAAAACATGTGCCATCACTCAGAAGCCAAGCAAGCTCTGCAGTGCTTTACTCCAGCAAGCCACAAGACATGTTCTAAGTGTCTCAGAAATTATTTGGGTTGGTCATTTTTCTCTGATCATTTTGGAGAACTGAGGTCCTAGTTTCTCCCTCACTTTTCTCTCCACTTTTACCCACAGGTGCCAGTGGTGTTGAGACACAGAGTCTGTTTGTGCTTCACCTTAAATACCAGGAACAAGCAGCTTCCACTTAAATGAGACTATCTTTTTTTTCTTACCTTTGACCTTGCCTCAAGCCAGAGTCTACTCCCTGAACAGCATAAAAAGTCACTGCTCACCCACAGAAGAATAATGAAAAACTGCCACACCCACACTGACCATCTTCCTTTTGCAAGCACCAGCTGTCCTTGTGCAGAAACTGCAGCACTAAATCAGCTTCAGACAAGAAGCTTCCATGGCTTCAGATCATTCTAGCATGTCTGGAACAGAACAGCTAAGTGCACCTGAAAGGTGGTAGGAAGGGCTTCTGCTCTTACCTGGGCTGCTGCTGGGGCTGCTGCTGGGGCTGCTGCTGGAGCTGCTGCTGGAGCTGCTGCTGGGGCTGCTGGAGGAGCCTGACTAGGTGGAGGTACAGCAGTTTGAGGTTGTGCAGGTGCTTGTCCTGCAGCCTGAGGTAGTTGAGTAGGTGCCTGTGCTGGAGCATTGAGTGAAGGACCTGGAGGCTCAGCTGACGGAAAGAGCTGCAAGTAAAAAGGAGTTTTAATGAGAAAAGGAACCCAAGAGTTCTGACTCAAGCACCAGCTTTCCCAGAAATGCTTGTTCGCCACATAAATCACTTAGAGAAGTTCAATGCCAGGGGCATTCCCAGGCCTCCAGGATGCTAATGCTGATCCCAAGCTGGCATTCAAGGGGTTTAATGTGTCCTGACATTTGCAAGTTTTACCCATCTGTAAAGAAGGATAAGAAACCAAGATACCAGCATGAGCGTGGATCTTGGACAAAAATTACACTCTGTGGCAAGGCTGGATGCACACAGATCATATCCCAGGTTGGACGAAAGCACCCTATCCTCCAGTTTCCCTCTTTCTCGGAATCCGAGTCCTACTTACAGTTCCAAGCAGCCATGCTGTCACAGCAGAAAAACCCTGCTTTGACTTGTCTTTCCCTTCAGAGAACAAAACCTAGCAAAGCAGTAAGATAACTATCGACAACTGATCCATTCACAAAAGTCAGAGTCAGAGCAATCTGGATATTCAATGAAAAGTGAATTCAGCGTTCTTCAAAACACACCACACAAGGTTTAGGATTGGACTTTAATAAAGTCAACCTCTTGGGGGAAAAAACAAATTAAAAAAAATTAATTTGAGTGTAGGGAAAAGAGGTAAATGAAAGTTCAATCTTTTTTACCTCTGGTTATTCAGAACAGAGAAAACGATTTTGGCACTGGAGCCAAGGAACTGTCAGCTTGCTGGCACTTCAGTGTGCCCCTCAGCTTACTCTGACGGGTTGTAGGAAATATAAATCACCTTGATTGTTGAAAACTTTGGTAGGAGACCTCCAAATCACAATATATATTAAAGGATGTGTTACAATGGGAAAATTCATCCCAAAGGGATTCTGGTTTTCAGTTTTTTCTTTGAATTTAGAATTTATGTCAAATTACAGTGCCAGAACTATAGTGTTTTTTAAGATCTTCCTCTATAAACATTTCTGGGAAACGAAGGAAGAACAGGAGAGCCCAAAACAAGATGAATTTCTAGGAGACAGCTCTGTTTATCTTTCCACACAGGTAGGGAAAAGACAGACATAGCACAGTCTCTGGAAGATAAGCAGTCCCTATCACTGAGAGATAAGATATACCAACATTCCTAACGCAAGAAACAGTTCAGAACTGAAGGAAAACTACAAATTGCAACTGAAGCCTTGTTTGCTATCAAATATAACTACAGATTCCTTTCACAGTTCTGAGTAGATTCTGAGTTCTCTGGTTCCAAACTAGAGAATTTGACTATGCAAATGAGAAATCTCAAAGTTGTGTTCTGTTGAGTTTGTGTTGGGTTTTTTTAAAAGAGGAAATGGAAACATAGCTGTTTTGCTTTAATTATTCTTGTGGCCAATTCATTACCTTAAAATATACTGACTTTTGCCATAGCAAATAAAGTAGACAAGACATACACCAAACTCCAGGAAGAGCTCTTGGCATTACACAGCCAAGAATTCCTTTTATAGGGAGCTCTTCAAACAGAGCTCAGCTAGATACACCAGCTTCTACTTCACACAGTATTGCTTTCAAAGGCTAATAAAGCATGTTCCTTGAAACAAAAGCAATAACTAGGAGTCATCATTTCAGGAAGCCACTGTCTATTCAACTTACCTCGGAATTCTGTACAGGTTCTTTCACTCTGGGAGACTGAAAAACAGAGAAAAAACTGTCAGTGCTTCAATGAAAGTGAAACCTATTGACTAGGACTTGTGAGAACCATACTGACTGTGAGAAACCTACATAACTGTTTGGGATTAAATACGTGTATTAGGAAGCACAATAAAACGAATACCACACAATTTGTTGTGATGTTGCTCCACCCAGAAACACAGTCAATGTTTCAGAATTTGCAATTGATACTTCCACGCTGGCACATGACACCCTAAGCTGCTATCATTGTTACCCATTAGCAAAATCCAGGACTCTGGAAGATCACTCAGATTGGATCAAATTACTTATGCACCAAGATGGCAAAATCCATTTTAAGCTACCCAAGTCTGGCAGAAAACGATAAGCCACACAAATCTGCCTGGCAGAATTCTGCTAGAAAACAAATCCTCTTTGTATACTTAGAGAAGTAGTTTGCAAACCAACTTGCTTAAAACATATAAAACCTTTGTGGGGTGGGAGGGGGGAATCAGCCTTGGTTATGCTGCTTTATAGAAGGAAATCCCTGGCCTGCTCTCCCTGCCCTTGGACTCTACATTATGCTGTAGCTCTTTGTGAGAGAAAGCAGAGAACTGACAGGTGTGCAGAGTTCAGCAGTGAAACAAAGAGATCAGTGGAACAAAGGAGAAAGTGCAGTCAGAGTAATGTGACCAACCTTTGCTTATCAGTAAAACAAAGATAACAGCATTAGGTGTTTCACATGAGCAGTAAGGAATTGCCAAGCAGGGAAGCTCTGCAATTAAGAGAAGCTGAGGCTTCCAACAGGTCCAATTATTATATGGAGATATGCAGGATGGTTTGGTCCATGCTGGGATTAATAAAATAGGTGTTCCTTTCTCCACACAATGGTCTAACAGACAGGTTGCTATTTGGACAGTAGAAGCTCAGGAGCAGAACATTAAGCCTCATCATGCCACTACCCTGAGCCAGTCTGTGCAGTAATCAAAGCCACTACCTCACCAAGCGCGGATCAGAGCAATCTGTAACATATTACTCAGAAGCTTCTCATGAGAAAAGGTTAAAAAGTCTTATTCTCAGAACAGCAAATTGCCAAAAGCCCTCTGGACAGGAGGAGAAGGAACATTTCCCTCACGATGATTGTGTGCAGGCAGTGTCAGGAAAAAAGTCATGCAGCTGGAAAGGTAAAGCCTGAAATCCATCTCAGTGTGCTCAGCCTTCACTTGACAGTTACCAGGCAAGATGAAAAACGTGGCATTGCTCCCAGAGAAACAGCCATGCTCCACATCTGCAGGCCACAGCTGCTGTGCTTTTCTTTCAGGCACAAAGCTCATATCCAAGAGTACCTGGATGCCTCAAGGAATTACGTAAAAGGAACTTGTCTGAGAGATCACAGTGTGCTAAACACTGTACAGACAAGTAAGGAAACACAGGCCCTGTCCCTCAGCTAACAGCTAACCCAGATAAATGACAACCAGAAGTGTTGAGAGCTGGTTGAACATGAGCCAGTGTGTGCCCAGGTGGTCAAGAAAGCCAATGGCACGTGGCCTGTGTCACCAACAGTGTGTCCAGCAGGATCAGGGCAGGGGTTGTCCCCCTGTGCTGGGCACTGATGAGTCTGCACCTTGACTCCTGTGTTCAGTTTTGGGTCCCTCACTAGAAGAAGGACAGTGGGGTGCTGGAGCAGGTCCAAAGAAGGGCAACAGAGCTAGGGAAGGGTCTGGAGCAGATGTCCTATGAGAAGAAGCTGAGGGAGCTGGGGGTGTTTAGCCTGGAGAAAAGGAGGGTCAGAAGAGACTTTGTTGTTCTCTACAACTGCCTGAAAGGAGGTTGTAGCCAGGTGGGGGTCAGTCTCTTCTCCCAGGTAACAAGAGATAACACAAAGGAAATGGCCTCAAATTACACCAAGGAATGTTTAAATTGGCTGTTAGGAAACATTTTTTCACTGATAAGGTGGCCAGACATCGGGACAGGCTGCCAAGGGAAGTGGTAGAGTCACCATCCCTGGAAGCGTTCAGAAAACATGTAGATGTGGCACCTGGGGACAGAGTTTAGAGGTGAACATGGTGGTTCTGCGTGAACAGTTGGACTTGACAACCCTGGAGGTCTTTTTCAACCTTAACAACTCTACGATTTTATGAAAAACATGGACAGAAAGAAAACAGGACAAACATTAAAAGGCATGAATAAGATGACTTGGGGGGTTAGTTCTAACTAATTTTTGCCTGTGTAATCAATGATGTGAGTAAGCAGTAAAATGTGACCACACAACTCACCCAGTGCACAGATTTATTGGGCAAAAGAACGTGAACGATTTAAGAGCCTGCAGAGCACAACTGCTTTAATTTGCTTTAATTTGAATTCAAGGTTTTAAATGCAGAGAGGAACTTCAGTAAGTCTTTATATTCAAAAGGTAATGCTGAGCCAACGAGTCACCATATTTAATGAATTGAAGAGATACTTCTGGGTCTGAGCATAATAAATATTTGTCTGCTTTCAGGTGCAGACCTAGCAAGAGACTTGTAAAATCCATGTTTGTCCACATTAAATTCACCCTATGTTTTCTGTAAAGTGGAAACAAGTAAAAAATACAAACACTTTCCATTTATGTAGATGCTTTTATGAAGGTTAATACTTCAGTATTTTGGCAAGTTAAGTCAGTCTGCAAGGCCTCACTTTAAGGTTGACAGCAATAAAATAGAGGTACAGATGGAATCACAGAATCACAAAATCGTTTGAGTTGGAAAAGACCTTTAAAGAGCATCTACTCCACCCCCATTGCAATGGGCAGGAATAAAAGGTGACACCTAGTTAACACAAGTTATTCTATCTAACAACTTAGTTGAAATTGCAGAGGGATTTACAGACAGGAGGACTTTACACCCTGTGTTTGAAATATGGCCAAAAACACAAGATAAACACCAGTCCTCAATAGCACCACCATATTCATGGCAAAAATCGGAAGTTTGTATATACAAGTTTTAGAATTGCTTGAAAAGGGATCAATTCAAGTACCCAGGCAGACATGCAGTGAGGTTTAAGATGCCAAGGTGCCCTTCCTGATATCCTGTAACATATGGGTTTCCCAAAGTTCTGTGGTATATATACATGGGGTGCCTTCAGAATGGTAATATATATCTACATTCAGGTAACTCAAGACCTCCTACACCAACACCCCCCTAAAGGATTGCTGAACAGGAGACTACAAGTAAAAAGGCCAAGCACAGCCCAAATTAGAGCAACCAGAACAGACAGCAGCACAAGGAAATATGCCAAAGCATCAAGAAAAAACTGGCTTGTAAAGGAGCTTGTAAACATGTGTGTCAATCTGCTTCTTTCTGCCTAAGAGGAATGAAACAAGTAAGTACTGTTCAAAACACAGTAAACAGGCTTAAGTCATAGTACCCTGAGCTTAGAGACAAGATACAACAAGTTCTAAGTAATCTCTGAAAGAGAATTAGGGTCTCTTACAGTATTGCCTCCTAAAATTTGATCATATTTAAACCTACAAAAGCAATTTAGAAGAATTCAGCTTATAAAGCACCAAAGCAGTAGCCACCTGGTACCAAGATCTTCCTTGACTGTGTAATATGAAGCTGGACACAGCAAGCTCTTTAAAAAGTCATGATAATTGTTGTCACAAAGAATGGAATTACTATATTAGTAGTGGCTTTTAAAAACCCAAGCATTTCAAAAGATGCTAAAAAGATGCAAAATCCTGCATTTAATATTTAAGTGCCTATTCAAAACACTTGCAGAAGGAAGACTAATGAAAGAGAAATTAAAAAATTTGTAAAGGAATAAATGCTTCAAACCAATACTGGGGGCTCTTTTTCCCTTTCACACCGAAAAGCTTCCTCTAAAAATCCTTCACTGTCTCACTAATTCAATTACAGGATGATTAAAACACAGGGTTTACTTCACACCACCTGCTGTAGTGAAAAGGGACCAGGCAAACCATTACAGTCAAAACCCACACTGCTGACTGCTGGGGGAAGACAGCCTGAAAATTCATTGCAATCTTTTAGCTGATCATTATGCATTACTCCTCTGTGCTCCTGGGGATTAGTCTGGGTTTGAGGGGCTTTGTGCACGTGCTGGGAGAGGGGAAAGTGGTGATTTTTTGAGTATTTTCAAGTGCTGGACCAATCACTCCTGTGACTTCAGGGATGCTGTAAGGTTTTCTACCAGGACTAATCGATCTCGGTGTAACTGAGGGGATGTAACCTTGTGTGCCATAAGCACAGGCCCTATTGATTTTAGCTCCATCCTGGAGAGGGCAGCAGGACAAAACCTCTCCTGACATCTCCAGAAGAAAGCATCTCAAATAGTCAGCACCCTTAAAGGGAATATCCTAGCTCCAGTGAATTAGTATGCTGAGCTGGGAGCAGAGCAATGTGAGAATGCACATTTCCAATCACACTGAACATCCCTGGATGAGACCAGCTGTGCCCCACAACGATGACAGAAAAGATCAATACAATTTCTTCAACCTTCAGTCTGCTTTTTCTGCTTCAGCTCCAAACTCCAAGGCAGGGATTATAATTTGCTGTGTATCACACTTCAGACCACGTGCTTCCCAAATATATTTAGACATACTACAAGTGGAAAACAAAACAGAGACAGTGAAGCTTGAGGACTCACCCTGAGCTGTGAAATTGCTGCTCTGCCTTCCTCACTTTCTTCATCTAGTTCATCATCACTCCATTCCCAGCCACCATCTTCAGTCTTATGAAGACGCCCACTGGAGCCTGGGACCCTCCGGACCTGCTCAGAACAAAGACAAAGAGCTTGTATCAAGCAAAGAGTTTCTACAGTTGGTCTTTTTTTAGGAGGTACAGCACCAGAGCATCTTCAGGTTGCATCACCTGCCAGGGTACCTGAGTATTTTATTGAAATGTCTAGTTTTGTATCTAGAAAATGCTGTACTACACTAATTATCATTAAAAATATGAATGCAAACCTAAATTACTAGTACAACAGTAACAGCAAGAGCCCGGGAGGTTTTCAGTACCTTTTTGGATCTTTCAGTGATTGTTGGTGCTCTCTGCAACATCTTCTCTTGCAAAAATTCTTTATTCTGCAGAAGAAAAAAATACCAAACATTTGCTTTGCTGAAAATGCCCTTTGATTCCTTCAGTGTCTCTGATAAAGTAACTGTTAAGCTATTTCTAGCAGAAAGTGCTTCACGTGTTTCACCCCCATACTAACTACTTCCTTACTCTCAACTACAGTATATGAAGTTTCATCCTAAATATCTTTTCAGGTAGCAGTGACACTTTCCCTTTGCAAAGTGATATGGAATTAACAACTGAGGAGTTGGATATTATTATGATTTACTGGGAAATACACTTATTATACTGCAGCATCTGACACCCTGCTGAGGCATTTGGCATTCTTCCACCAGCAGATACTACACCACCTGGATCCAACCCCTTTACTTTATCTTACTCCTAAATTTATGCCTGTCCAACTGTCAAAGGCAAACCTCAGATGTCAGGCAGGCTGGGATGCAGGAATCCCTTTATGCTGGAGTAGTAAGATCAAGGAATTAGGGCAGCAATATTGAAAGTGGATGAAAAAATGTACAGCATTTATGTTTAGAGAGGAAGTCAATGCAGCGATCATGACAGATTAAGTATTGGGAAACTGCTGTGATGCTTTATTGTATTAAACTTCCTCTTCAGCAAGATGCTCCAGACTGGAATGTGGGTTCCTGGTAGTATAATTTTCTGACTGCTGGACTGCAGGGCCAAACTTCAGGATGGAGAGGAGGTAGGAGAAGCCAGGTAGACACTGTGGCACTGGCACTGGGATTTAGCTGGGTATTCCACAGCACACGAGTGAGGCTGGAAAGCCCTGTTGTCTCTGGCCATGCAGTGCTCCCAAAACTCCCCTGCAGTGGTTGCTTGCAGGCAGGATGGGGAGTCTCAAGACACATGCTGTCATTCCTGATAAGTGGCTCTCAGCATTATCAAACCATACTTTCACATAACATAAACTGCATTTAAATATATGACTCAATATAGATGTGTAGAAGTTGGATTCTTCAGCCCTCAAGTTCCAGCTGTCAGCTTGGCAGTGGCTGATGTATGTCAGTAATTGAACCCTAAGTGTGAACTGGAACACGTTTTCACTTCAGATGCCGGGTTAAGTACTGCCTCATTTACAATAATGTTAATTTTCTATCACCACACATGCTAATATGTTACTCTACAGCAGCTTAATGAAAGCACAAAGGAGATTTAACACACAATGAAGTGTAATGTGATCCAGAACTCACATAACAAAACAGGGAAAGGTCAGCAATGTGTAAGCCATCTTGTCACTTTGGACACCAAGTGTGCATCCAGCATACAGATGTCTAAAATCCCACCACAGACAGTGAAAACCCAGTTAATATTGTCAAGAGCCCAGACATCAATTAAACGTGCCCTAAAGCAAACTGCTACATTTAATAAACTGGATCAATCTCTAGACTTCCTTAGTTCACAGAATTATCAAATCACAGAATACCCTGAGAATGAAGGGACAGGCAGGGATCATCAACTCCTGGCCCTGCATAGGACAGCCCCAAGAATCCCTCCAACATGCCTGAGAGTGTTGTCCAAACACTTCTTGCCCTCTGTCAGGCTTGCTGCCATGACCACTGGCATGGGGAGCCTGTTCCAATGTCCAGCCACCCTCTGGGTGAAGAACCTTCTTCCTAATATCCAACCCAAACCTCCCCTGATGCAGCTCCGTGCTTTTCCCTCGGGTCCTGCCACTGGTCACTAAGGAGATCGGTGCCCACCTCTCCACTTCCTCTCATGAGGAGGAAGTGCAACCTTCCCTTGGTTGCACCTGTTGGATTTCTGTCAGCTTTAATAGAACATCCAGCTCCTGAACAGATATCTGGATTGGCCACTTCCACTTAAGCATCTTAATCTGGGAGTTGAAAACTACTTTGATTAATTGGTGATGCAGCCGCGCTATCCCAAGCACCAAATCTCTTTTTGACAGTTTAATCTGTATTCTGCTACAAACCCTGTGCATTTTGATCACAAACATGCCACAGAAAAAATAAGGAAACAGAAAATATTTCCTCAGGCCCATGAAAATACAAATTCTGCCTTGTATTATTCCTGTCTCCCTCAATAAGACCCTGCACATTGCATACGCAGTAATCTCCAGGCAGTAATTACATAATGCTTGCTGGCAGTTCACTTCAAGGCTAGAAACGGGAGTTTCCTACTGTTTTGTATCACAGGATCCTCGCTTTCCATATGGCAACACAGGGTGAAATAGATTTAGGTAGTCCTGGCACAGTGGGCCTCATTCACCCCTTTGCATACAGACTAATTATAGAGTTTATTAAAATATAAGTTACACTCGCTGCCACAGAGACCTTTATGGTTGGACAGGCAGCCAGAATGGAACCATTACAAGAGAAGAACAAACCCAAAAGGCAAACTGAAAGACATTTAAATGCTGAAAAATTTCTAGATAATTTCTCTTAATGACAGCACACACAGGAGGTACAGAAGGGGGGTTTCATTCTGTTCCTTCACAATGACCCATTCAACTCACTCAGCTATGCTGGCCCCGAGTGAAACAGCCCACACTCTTGCCAACAAAGCTGTCACCACACCTATCATGCTTCTGAAAAGTCCTCTCCACAGATCAGTTTAGGAACTGTGTCCTTACCTTTGCTTTCGTGAAAAATTTGTGTCTTAAGAGTTCTGCTGCTGTGGGTCTGTCAATAAAAACAGATGCAGAAAAGACAATTATAAGTGCTCCCTTTCAACACAACGGTCTTCCAGGTTGCTGCAGCTTCTTGTAACATGGCATCTCTTAAGGGCATCAGCTTCTCCTGCACAATTCCCTAAAAATTAGTCAATGCATTCCAAGTGAATTTTATAACACCAGCAGTCTTTTAAACACTCAGTGTATTCTGACCAAAGCCTATTCTGTTCCAAAGCAATTAGTTACTTGGGACTGGGGGGGAGAAGTTGCCCCCTTTTTGATGCTGAGCTTGAGACTCTTAGTTAAGAACAGGATCACAGACACAATCTGCTCAAAATTGAATCACAGAATCATCACCTACTACAGGAGTGCAGCACTCACTGTGTGTGAGTAACAGCTATTTCAGAGGTACTTGATTAAATGTGTGTAATTAGTTCTATTAAACACAGACAGGATGATCAATCTTTGTCTATTGGAATAGACAAATTACAAATATTGGACTAGACAAACAATTACAAACTGTTTTCTCCTTTAAGTCAAACTTTGGAATAAGTACTGGAAAGTAAGAGACACCCCTTGGTCAGTTTAGGAGGAGTTTTCTAAAGATTCAAGCCCAAATGAGAAGGTAGCAGCTTAGAGCATTTCCCACACTGCAAACGGTGCTTAAACAGTAACAGAGTTTAATGAGTAACTTGCAAAGGCCATTCATCTCAGGGTTTATTTCATCTCAGACTACTCTAACAAAAAACAGTCATTTTATAGCAAGGGAGTCCCTAAAATTATTAAAAAGCAACTGCACTAAATTCTCCTCTTTGAGAACCCACGGAATATGCCTCCTGCTCCCAGAGTCAGGATGATGCCAGTGGCTGTTAGTGGTTCTTGGGGAGAGAGAAGGGGTGTGCCACGATCCAGAGTGATTATGTATAATCTGATCAGCACACATCCTAACCTGCAGGGATAGGATATGCTTTAGAAAGGTGAAAAAATACCATGCTGTGAAAAAGCCTCAGCTATCAGCATTTATCAAGCACTCCACTGGATTCATTAAGCATTTCAAGTGCATCACACGATGCGTGAGAAGCCTGTGCTCCTGGATCTGACACGAGAGGGAACTGAAAAATGTCTTCATTATTATTATTTTATGAAAACACTTCTTCCTTTCCAGAATTAAGTTTGCTTACTGAGGAGGAAAAGGAGGGGGTAAAAAGAAACCCTAAGAGATATTAAAAACGACACAACACACACACCACCCCCTCAGTACTATTTCCTACAACGCTGAGTAGTCAAGATATTGTTCGAGGAAGGTTGAAAGTGTCATCAGGTCCCTTAAGCAATCTGCATTGATGAAAACATGCTGGTAAAATTTGCCAGTGTTTTTCCTAATTTCTCCTCCAAATCAAATATTACTTGTAATTAAACAAGTCAAAACTACACTGAAAGCCTTCTTTGCACTGGCAAATTTTAAAAAAGTTTATTTACGCAGTTTTGTAAGTAAACACACATTGCCCAACCTGCAATTTCTAATTTATAAATACAGAGCAGTTTTGACTGGGAACAAAACATGAACTGCAGTCACCTGCTGGAGGTGGCAAGGGGAGAACAGCCCTGCCCACACAGTGGACTGGGATGCACTCTCATTAACCCAAATGGGGGATGTGTGCCCTGGCCAGGCACCATGCCAGACATTTATCCACAAAAATAAGGACAGCCAAGAGAATTTGTTGCCACACAGCAAGATTGTTGTGTTCATTGTGACTGAAAGGCTGGAGGGGCAGAGAGTGCATCAACTTCAAAAAAATAGGGAATACAATGAGGTATGTGAGTTTGTTGGGGGTTTTTTTAAATTTATTTTGGTGTCACCCATTCTTACCTTTTTTCAGGGTCTTTTTGTAGGCACGATGAAATCATCTTCCTAAATGATTTCCCATACTTCTTCAGCATCTCCTTATCTTGCACACCAGTTTCCAAAGATGGGGGATCATTTTGTAGTGTCAGCATTAAAACCTGAAAGAATTATGTCTATTGGCAATGAGATTTTTCTTGGCCTTTGTTAGAGACAGATCTTGGGAAAAATGTATTTTTAGATAAGCATTTTCATCAAGCATCTGAGTCCACCAGGATGTGTTAACAATTTAGGTTACTCTTTCCCATCCCATCTCCTGGCTCACAGGGGAGCCCGTGAGCCAAACACAAGGTTGGGATGTGATTTCAGGCCTGTTTAGTGTGATTAAAGGTGCAAGCAGAGCAGAACATCTACCAGCTTTCCTCCTTTGAGATGAGCAGTTGTGCAAGGCATTTGAATCAGTATACCTCCCTGCAGGTATTTCTTAGCTAGAAACCAAATTAATGTAAAGGCAGAAAGGCAACCTAAAAAAATACAAAGGTTTACTTCCATGTACCAGTGCAACAGCAGGTGAAGACATTTCTCACATAAGCACCCATCAAGCCAAACTGATTATTTCCTTCACATCACTTAGATATTCTGAAGGAAAGGAAGAAAATTGCTCATTTCCATTTCCACTTGTCACCTACATACAGATGAATATCTATTTTTAGAAAAGGAAGCAGCACGTAGCATATTTAAATAGCTTTCAACAGCTATATTGCTTAGGGCAGCAAAAGCCCATCAATCTAGCTGGAATTATACAGTCCATGACAGAATTCCCTGCTTTTTTCAGCACTCCTTGGAGGGTCACTTAATGCATGGGTAATTTTGCTACATAACAAAATTAATCTGCAGTGCAGTATGATTACATTCAATAAGTAAAAGAGAGAAGTCTTCTTTGAAGGCTGCACAACTGGAACCCAAACCTAACAGAATTAGGGACTCAATTTTATCTACCATATACAGCACATGATACTAAATAGGTGATGTTGGTATTCAAAGCTTCATCCCAGGCATTCAAACCACAATAAACAGAAGTACAACTTGCAGAAGCTGCTGAAAAATGCTACCAATAATCACAGCACAGAAGGAAATATCAATGAAAGCAGCAACAGCTAAACCAGCAACACATTTTCCTCAACTCCTCCCTGCTCTGCCACAGTCTGTAGGAACTTTGATGGCATTTCTGAACTACTCAGCTACACTCAACAGTCCTTACACGGACATGACAAGTCTTAAAATTAATTTTATAAGAGTTAAACCTGTGCAAAGTCCTGGCATTTAAAGAATATGTCCGTTCTGAGCTGGGAGTTACTGGATTTCCAAATGCTATTGTAATTGTGGACTGGGAGGGGATTTACCCAGGTCCTGAAGAGGTGACCCACAACTCATACAGCACTCCAGCAGGTAGGACTTGGAAAAGGAAAGTTTGTCTCATGGTATCATTGAATGATTTGGGTTGGAAGGGACTTAATTCCAATCCCCCTGCCGTGGGCAGGGACACCTTCCACTAGCCCAGGTTGCTTCAAGCTTCATCCAACCTGGCCTTGAACACTTCCAAGGATGTGGCATCCACAATTCCTCTGGGCAACCTGTTCCATGCCTCATCGCCCTCACAGGGAAGAATTTCTTCCTCGCATCTAATCTAAATCTCTCCTCTTTTAGTTTAAAGCTTTTCCCCCTGACCACGCAAAAGTCCCTCTCCCAGCGCCAAAAACAGAGGGACTTGGTACCCATAGGCTTCATATCCCAGGTAATTACTCTAAGCATAAGCTATGGGGGTGTCAAAAGGGGTCTCCACCCCCTCGTGTTTGATCCAAGGGAGCACTCCTCCCAATAAGAGAAGCAAAGTGGCCTTCAAGAGGGTGGGCCAAAGGAGCTTAAAGTTTTGTGATTGAGACAAGGCTTCATCAGATATCACAAAGAAGATAAGGAAAAGATCTCAAAGCTCAGTAGAAGGACAGCATGCTTCAGAACTCAACTGGTGAGTGTCAGCCCTTAACTTTAAGAGGTACCCTCCCCCTGAAAGGGCAGCATGTTGGAAGTAACTCCTCGTTCTGGAGTCAGAAAACAGGGAAAGTTAGCCAAACTATAAGGCACTCTGAAGTTCAAGGTATCTGACAAAGATTTTTGAAGTGTCAGCAAAAAGCATTTCCTTCACTTCAACCTTAATAAAACACCAGTGTTGCCAATACCACACCATTTCACACCGATGTGGTACTTTGTACTGCACGACAAGACTTTGTTGGTGTTAAACAAAATTAGAAATTCTTCTGGATAACTGGGAACATGTGAGGTATCAAGAGAATTTCTGAGAGGTGTCAAAAAGGATTATCAGTGCAGGAAAAAGAATGGCTGGCCATCCCAGTGTCACTGGATGCCAGATAACACATTCTGGATCATTATTTATAGCCCTAAAAACATCTGCTGCCTTCAGAGGTTCCAGGATTAAAACACACAGCACTTTCCTCAATAATGGTGAGACTCAGGATCTAAGTAAAAGCTGTGCAGTTTCAGGCAATGCTGATTAAGAGGTGTATTTTTAAAAGGTGACTTCAGATAAATCCAAGAACATCATGATCCACAGGTGCAAGTTGAGAGGACAAACTCTTCTATACAACATGCCAGCCGAATTCTTGGAAACACCCACAGAACACACTGATGCTTTATCTTGCTCAAGTATTTGGAGACCTGCTCACCTTCATCGGGGGGTATTTATGGTAAGGAGCTGCCCCTGTAGCCAGCTCGATAGCAGTGATCCCAAAGCTCCAGATGTCTGCCTTGAAATCATATCCTCTGACCTGAAAAATACAAAGAGGATGTTAGCCTGTGCCTCTTATTGTCCTGTATTACAATCCCTTTCACCCTTTCCTTCCATTCCCCTCAAATTTGGAGAGATCAGCACCACAGAGATGAAAGGAAGGCTTTCTCCCTCCTCTCCCTCAGCTTCTTGTACCTTGAGGAGCTGTTTTAGAAGTGGCAGTCTGAGGAAAATCGTGGTTGTAGAGTGTACAACTAAGACAGCTCTGCTGTAAACCTCTACATGCGCAGAACATAAAGGGGCACTGGGTTAAACCAGGCTCTGACTTGTACACAAAGACACAGAGAGTCATTAAACAGCATAATGAAACTCTCATAGTTAATAGATAGGCTGCTACCCCTCGGGACACACGGCTCACTACACTTTTAGTCAACCGCTTAATCAATCTGACTGCAAACATGCTCCATCCTGGAACTTCAGGACACACCAGCTCAGTAAAAGCCCCCTGCTCCTGCCTGCAGACTAATATTTCCCTCCACTAATTAACAGTAGCTTCTGCACTTGACATTAAACACAGGAAAATTTATAGCATTTACTTCCCCTCCTGCGTAGGAAAAAATATTTCATATGCCAAAGCAGTTACTTCCTCATTATTATTAGGTAATATTTTGGCACTTGCTTTCTCCGCTGCAGGGGAGAGACATTATGTACTAACTTCAAGAGCAGCCATGAAAATCAAAGCACTTTGGTTGCTCAGGATGGTTTGTATTCCTTCTCATTAGACTATGGAAAAAGGAGAACTGAATCAGAGCAAAGCTAACAGGGACATTGTGCTCAGCTAACCTAACGAGCTTAAGAAAGACACTCATTGTGAGGAAACCAAACGACATTCCCCAAACTACCTTTAGGATAATCTTTAATTTTGGCAAACAAACAAAAAACCCTCCTGCACTATTTGTCATGTAATACTGTAGCTGAACTGAAACTTACTATAGCAACACAAATTTATATCTTGCAGTAATGCCTCCAACACTGTAAGCATCATTTTCACGAGGCTTAAATGTCTGAAATGTTTCTTGCAGTGCCTCAGTTTATGAGTGCCATGATTTTGAACAGGTTTCAAGTCAGTTAACTAAACAAGCACAGATATGTAGTATAATTTAAAAGAGCACAGGGCAAGAAGAAATATGCTGTAAGGGTGGGTTTTTTCCCCCCTCACATTATTTTTAGGTTTTAAGAATAACTTTGGGACATTTCTTAGCTCTGTTTTTCAGTTAATCTTGCAGCACATCAATACACTGTACAAAACCCCATTCCCCAATGGGATTTTAACTGTGTGGGGGGTTTTGAATTATTTCACATAATCCTGCTTGCAAGTGAAAACTATTAAGTTAAAAACTGTCTACAGCAGTTCATCTTGACATCTGTCCAACACATGACTCACTACCCTGCAGTTAGTTTATATCAACAACATCTATTTTTCTCTTTTTTTTTTTTTTTGCCATAAATCTGTGAAGTGAACATACATTAAAAGACAACGCTGGGCCATCACATATTAACATGGTAAAGGAAATCAATGATGCTGAAGCAAACCAGGTGCAATTGGGTTGATAATATCTACATATCTAAGGCCAACCTACAGCAACCCCTTTGTCCCTTTTCCCGGTTGGATCTAGTGGCTCAGGGTGACACCTGCTGGAAGGCAGCAAGATGATCTAATGGTCACTGAAGGATTTCACATCAGCATCCAAAATACTGCTTTAACATCTGATATTTGCATCCAGTTAGATGTGCACAGCCTTGATGGAGGTATTGCACTCCCTAGACAACCTGTCTCCTCTGGAAACATATCTGTGGGGGACCACCCCTCACTTTGACACTGAAACCTTTATTTCCCCTTTATAGCTCGCTCCTTGGGATTTTTATCCCATTTTGTCCTGAGGATTGCAGCTGCAAAGAGGATGGAGCAGCACCAGTAGTGCTGCAGCACCACAGGACACAACTGACAGAATATCAAGGGACAGAATATCAACTCTGATCTGGCTTTGGAATCACCAAATACTCTATTTTTATTTATTTTTAAATCAACATCAAATTAAAAAATCCAGAAGAATATGACAGTGAAGCAGTTCAGAATCAAATCTGTAAAGACAGATCCTGACTTGGGAAATGTGTCTTTCTTCTGCAGTGTTAGACTTACACTCTGAGGATGTTGCAGCAGTGCTGTAATGCACTGGCCCCTCAGTGCCACCATGGGGAGCCACTGGAAAGGCCAAACACTGAAAAAACCTTTAATCAATAATACATTTAAGCTACTCCGAAGTTATCTCCATTCCTCAAGAAGTTTTAGACATAGGAAAGGATGTATTAAAGTGCTACCACAGTTTTACCTTCACTTCATTTTATAGATATACAGCGGGATCTTGTTCAAGTTCCTCTTAAGCTTCAGAATATTTTATTGTGAACAACAGCAAGGAGAAAAGTAACAAGGTGGGATTACTTTAATAAAACAATGTTTTCCCAAAATATTTTTGTTAAAAAAAAAATGTGGAAGAAAAAATGGAAAAACATTTATAGTCTGTTATAATTCTGCTGAGCACACCTGTCAAAAACCCCAAGCCCAGCCCTCAGTCAAACTGATTTTAAGGGAATATGGGATAGTTTTCAGAATGCCCACGGCACTGAACATCAATGTCATCAACAGCTACTGCAAATGCCCTGTCAGGACTGAGAGGTAATTTTGTTTGTGGATCTTGCTCAGAAATGGGCAATGATATTTTACAGTAAACAGAGTTTCCAGGTGGCCTTCATCAGAAGTCACACGGACAATGCTTCTGAAGTTTAGTCTAGAAGCAGTGGAGGACAACAAGTGTCACATCTCCACCCAAGGGGAAGAACTACGACATCTTTTAGTGAGCCAAAAGAGCAGTGGAGGAAGGGGGAAATGCAAGCATTCCTCAGCTTTTACAGTCTGGATACTCACAAGCCAAGAGAAGCTAAATACCTGAATAAAGTCAACTGCACGTTATTTTCCTGTAATAACTCCCCACTTTGACACGTCCCAATTAACTACCCTAAACTGATGTTTGCAAATGCAGAAGAGCATGTTACTGAGCTGTGAATGTGCATATTTACCACACGAGAAACTATTTATATTCTACCTCATATTTATGCAAGAGGGAGGGGCAGGTTAATCTTCTTTATGCAACAGCTGAGCTGTCTCAATCTCACCTTAAGCAGGAGCCTGAAGAGAAGCAATTGGGCAAAAATCTACTGAACACTTAGTATTCCACAGTACAAGTCTGTCTGCAACAGGCAAACTGAAGAAAATCCTGTGGTTTTAGGAAAACCTTACAGGCTGCCAAATTATCATCTTAGTTTGAAGCAAATATAGCCATTGCTGATAACAGGGGATTCCAGGTGCAGATCAGCTCAGAGGACAGTAGGAAAAACAATTCACCTGCTCCATAACTTCTGGTGCCATCCAGCAAGGCGTGCCCACAAAAGTTTTCCTGACTTTATTCCTGGTAATGTCACCACCAGTGGCCAGAAACGCGCTAACGCCAAAGTCTGAAAAGAAAACAAAAGCAGAATTTAATAAGAATTTATTAAGAACACATCCCGAGCAAACTGAAGGGCTGTCCCCTCTTTCCCCTCATATTCCCAGCCACCTATTAAGTACCAGACCATGCAGTCACGCATGAGGAGTTTCCTAAGAAAGGAAGAATGATCAACAGTTTGCAAAGAGTGCTGGGACATGAACTGCCATTCAGCACTTCGCCATTCAGTTCCTGGGGACAGCAGAGCTTTCAGCCCTGGCCGGCAGAGAGGAAAATTCCACTTTCCATTACAGCCCACTGGCCACATTAGAGCCTGCCTGTGCTCCCCCAGCAGACCTGCTGCTGTACAGACCTGCCCCTGCCAGCCGCAGTTTATTTAATTTGCATACATTCATAATGAGAGCTGACCCTCCCTGAGCATCCCGGTAACATTCCCAGCAAGGAAGGTGGGTGCATAAAAAAATTACTTGATAACATGTAACTGTCTTAACTGCACCCTGCAGATGAGGTATCAGCTCCTTATTCTCGATGTTTTCCTTGATAATTTCCCATGGCCCAAATGCTCCTTTAACAGGAGCTTGAACTAGTTCCTGGTGACACAGCAGCATTAATTCACATGCCCCCCAACCAGCCCAACCAGCTCAGGGAAGCCTCACAGACAGGTATTCACACCCTGCACAGCATCACCCCCACCTGGAACATCTTTCACAAGCTGAAGGACGCTCAAGGATGCCCTTTGCACTCACTGGTAATTGTATTTCTTAAGGTAAATCACTCTTATGTGAAAACTATGCTGTCAAAGGTAACCGTGATGTCTTATGCAATTAAGAATTAAATGGAAAACAGGATCTGTTACCAGCAGCAGCAGTGTGCAGGGGTAGCTATGGGATACACTATGTTTGTTGAGAGAAGAGTACTACAAAAGATTTGGCAATCAAGTCATTCAGAAGAAGATGGCACTTGAGAAAAAAAAAAATCATGTGATGAGGAAACTGTAAACACAGAACTATGTAAGTATTTCTTCCCAATTTTCTCCAAAGTACATGCTTATGTATTACTGAATTATAGGCCTGCAATGGGCCACTCTCCATAACTCAACTTTTTTTTTTTAAACACACTACAAGCAATCAAAATCTTGAATGTCAATTTTAAGACTGATGACAGGCTTGGAGTGCAAGTCTCTGAAATTCCAGGGCTATTTCACATAAAACCAGAACATTATTGACCACAACTGGTTTGAAAATTCTTGAAACTCTGGTGACAGTTAACTGCAAATGCAAAAGCCTTTTCCCTCTGTGGCCAGAGGAGCCAGAGTTACTCCATGGCTTCAGGATGTTATACTAAGGCAACAACTGCAACAAAAGATCCCCCTTTACAATTTGCAAGGAATGGTGTCCCTGTGAGGACAGTCCCAGGCTTCCCTCTGCATCATACCAGGAGTGCAACGAGTCCCTTCCCATTAGATTTTCAATATTTCAGAAACACCACTGAAATCATCACTCAGAAAGCTTCCAGCTCACTTCAGTTAGAGACTTCCAAGGACAGGGACTCAGTGCTCACTGAAGTTACTACACATGGATAACTGCAAGGTGACATTGCAGGAAGAACCAGTACTAGCCAAGGTCTATCATATCATTAGGATTCAGCTTTAGAGATGTGCTGTCCTGTTCTCTTCCCTGTTCCCAAAGGCATCTTGGCCTCCTTCTAACCTTGAAGTTTTAGAAATCTTAGATGGATCCCTGTCCCATCAGCACTACAACCCTTATTTTTCTGGAAACACACTTTTTGCAACACTGATTTTGCTTTGAGATCTGCCATGTGAGCATCAACCATCCTTGCTTTTCTCAGAAACTGAAGGAGCTTCCTAAAAGACTCAAAGTTATTTGCCTCTTACTGCTCATTACAGGAAGTCTTGCAAGATCTATTGTTCTAAACACAAGAGCAATTAGAAGTTCTTTTAAATAAGATAATACCAACAGAAACTTGTCCAAGTGCCATCAGTATTTTATTGTGATGTGCTGTATTTGAACTTGCATGTATTATCTTACCTCAAGTTTCCATGCAGTCATTTTGAGGGGAAAGGAAATGCTATTCAGAGCAAAAGCATTCCAAGCAGTAAAAACACAAGTCCTTTAAACAATATTCACCACATCTCACATCAAACATGGGTTTATAAATTCCAGATGGAAACTGGGCCCCTACATCTGCCATCTGAGGTCAGCAAAAAGCTTAAATGGAATTAAAGTTTATTTCATTACATGGTTGATTTATTCAATGTTTTCCCAATCAATTTCCCTCATTTCCAGTGGGCTAAAACAGGCTCAACCAGCCTGTGCTACTCTGCTGTAAGGAATGACTTTAAGACCATCTTCTCAAATGTCACCTTACTAACTTTATCCAAGCCCCAGCTACTAAGAATGTGCCTGCTCTCAAGAAATATCTACAAAGCAATAAAATACAATCCTAACCACAAGTTGAGGTTCAGTTCTTACTTCTGAGCAGTTGGTACAATTCTGAATCTCCATTCTCGAACAGAAACAGGTTATTTCAAGTGAATTTAACTCTAGAAAAATGGGAAAAACCATGAAATTCAAGATAGCTCAGAAGTGTTTACATTTGTACTCTTCCTTGGCAGCTCATAGTTTATATTGGCTCTCTATGGTGACAACTGGAAAGGACTGAATCACCAGAAACAGGGAGGAATTGGAAAGGCTTGGACCTGGCTTGCAATACCAGTAACCACCACTGCTGGGGATCTGCCGACTGTCAGATACTCTAAAGGAGCCCAAATACTGCAGACTTCCAGCAGCCTGTTGGCAAATAAGTGTCTCCAGGATGTCTGGATGAAAGTGGTAGGATCTTTTTTTTTTTAATCGTTTTTCTGAAGCAGTGTAGAAAATAATCATCTGCTGGAGCTGTGTCAGTGATATAAACCAAAGACTTCTTAAAAAAAGAGAAAAACATATATATAGATAGATATAGATATTGATATCCAGACTCTCTTATCACAGTAAAATCAGACCAGGATGGGAATGTCAATTCTGTTGATGCAGACTTTGCAAAAAATATGGCAAATTTTGTCTTTTCCAGTAGAAACATCACATGTTTCAAACCACATACCCTACAGGACACCCTGCAGTGGCAACGAAGTTGCAGACCAGTGTTTGAGAAGTATGGCATTAGGCAAAAATTCCTGCTATTAAGGTATCCAAGTTATCAAACTTGAAAACTATCCTGGTCTCTCAAGAAATATAAAAGCTGAAAGGAAACACTCCATCTGAACAACTCACCAATGCAAGAATGCTGTGGCAGGACCACATCACAATGTGTATTACCACAGGAAGATACATTTCTACCATATTATGCATTGTTTTACCCAAATCTAGAAGTCAGCTTTTAAAATAATCTCTCCTTGGCCATCTCACATTGTAACATTACCTTAATCCTAAAAAGCTACTGCACGTAGCTGCCTTCAAGATACATAGAAGGGAAAGACAGGAAGAATGGGCACTAAGAACCAGGACAAAAGCTTGCTGATATCAGAAGGGATCCTACAGAGTTTGGTGGGTTTGGATCAGACCCTAAAGCAGTTCCCAACTTCAACAGGGGCTGAAAAACTGAATAATCCAATCTTGACTTCAAACCACTCAGAGTTGTTTTTAAACAAAAAGTATTTCAGAAGACAGCACTAAGTGTTTTTGTCACCAGTCACTTTCCTTCTTGTTCAGCTGTTCTCCATCAGAAAATATCTACAGTTGTAGTTAAGTGTTTCCCTGCAAACCTTACAGCTTTTAGAGCACTGAAGATGAACAAACCTGGCAGGAAGAGGAGGAAGGCCGTGGCAAACAGCAATTTTGTGCTGAGAAAGCAGTAGGTGATTGGACACCAGAGAAAAGGAAGGTTAGTGGAGAACAAAAATCAAAAGCTTCTTTCAAGTTTATATGGATATACAGTGGTATTGGATCTGTAAAAACACACTTGTTCTCCTACTGCACAAAGTAACTTCAGGATGACAAAGCCCGGGCTGGGTGAATCCACCCACTGCCCTTGGAGAAGTGGTTTCAACAACAAAACAGTGCAACATCTCTTCAGGAAACGCAGACAGTACAAGTGACACAGAGAAAAAGTTACTTCACATCATGCTGCTGCAAGAGAGGCACTAAAACTCTCCACTAGACACAGAAAAATACCTCTGGCCCTTTTTCTGAAAGGGAGAAGCAGCTCCTGATACAGCAGGAGTCATGATACAACACCGGCTGCAATCGACACGTCCCTCCCAAGTCAGATTTGCGCCTTGCCCCTTCTTAGAGCCACTTAATCTCCCAAAGTTAGAGTTTCCTAAGGGAAAGTGGGGAATGACACTGCCTGCACCATAGCTCGATGTTTATGTAGAGGGCTATTTTAGTACAATGAATTAAGAGCAGTCAGGAACACAGCGAACCGGTGACAAGCTGGCATGGATTTGTGGAAAGTTACACAAATTCAGTTACACAAGTTTTGCCTGGCCTTAACTATCCCCATTTTATAAATAGATAAAGCGAGAGGGGTTGGGCAATTTGCCCAGGATCAATTAGCAAGTCCTGAACAACTTTGTGAAATCTCAATCTACTTCAACCGCTTGGCAGCGCGGCCATCCCGGGCCATGCCAGGCACTCCGGGCACCTCTCGGATTGCGCGTTAATAATTCCCTGGTTTCAAATCCTGAAGATACTCAGCAACCAAAAAATCCCACCCACGGAGGGATGTGCGCTCTCAGCCCTCAGCAGGCTCTTCTATCATCACATTCAGTCACAGAGGGATGGGCAACAGCATTATTTAATACCCCAGTGGACAAAATCAAGGAAAAAAAAGATTTATTCTGTATTCCGACTCAGTAGGATGCTGATATTGTGCCATGGTTGGAGTGTGGCTCACACTGAGCAAGTCTTGTGCACCCTGGGAGAGTTTCCCCTCAATCTCTCCCATCCCTTTCCCATCAAGATGCTCACTTCATTTCACAATAATTTATAGGGCCTGCAAAGTTAAGTAAACTGACAAATGCTAAGTCTTGCTTACTGTGAGAAGTCATCTCCTGGTTTATGCAGCAATATTGGTGCTGATGCAGTTTATGTTGACAAGAGTGCTTTTTACCCGTACAGCTTTTAGACTCCAGGGAGCCAATAAATGCCAGGGCAAAGAGGTTTTATGCCCTGATTAAAAGAAATAACTGCCATGGAGAGGCTGGAACACAAAAGAACGTGGCTATCTCAATTTACATTGCAACCACAGCCCAGAACAATGGTATCTGGGAAAGAGTCCTGCTCTCTCCAGAAGACAGATTAATTCAATGTGCAGGAAAACACTTCAAACTGAGAAAGCCACACTGAATTGTAACAGGCTCCAAAAACCTCATGCCAAGCCACCAGCCCAAGCCAGTGCCCTTGGAAAAAAAAAATAAAGTGTTAAGATAGAAGCAAACTGCCTCAGTTTAGTTCTCGCTGGTCAGCTCGGTCTGTTAAAGACAATTTTCTCCTTGGTTCAGTGGATGCACATTTTGAAAGCAAAAGGAGCTACAGAGTTAAAAATAGAGCCATGAGTAAAAATACCAAGTCCCAAGACTTGGGGAGGAGTTTCAACCTGGGAATTTGTGCAGGCCATTAGAGGAATTTTTAGAAATCCCACTCCCAGCAAATGCCCCCGACTTCACAGATTTCTCCTCCAGCCCTTCACCTGCTCCCACAGCAGCTTTCACACCGGATGCACAACCACCAATTCAGAGTTACAAACAGAACCTGAGAAATGGCTGACACACTTTCATCAAGTTGCTTTTTCTGTTCAGCCTTAACAGAATTGCATGGCCCAAATTAACAAAGGAGGCTTTAATTTTCACTAGTTAGAACTGTAGAATCCTGCAGCAAAATTACTGCCATGAATTCTACACAGTGAAAGTTTCCCATAATTAAATTCACTGATACATTGTGGAGGTACAGCCCAGCAGTGAGGTTTCCTCCATTACAGGGATGAGCATTTTTTTCTAAACCTTGAAAGCACTTCTTTTCCTCTCCAGTTTGAGATATACACTCCTTATTTACATTTAAGAATTACATTTCTTCTGAGACAAGAAGCAGGAATTGTGTCAAGCAGTAGGAAACACAGAGGAACACAAGGTTGCAAAGGCCAAACATTGAATAAGACCTTCTTAACAACTGTTCACAGGCAGTGTGGCTTGAGGAATGGCAAGAGGGAAAGGAGTCATTATAAAAGAATGGAAGTCATTCTTCCCTGCTACATTATTTAAATTTTTCATGTACACCAAACCAGCTCCTAGCAGGGAGGTGCCCCATTCACTCTGACCCTCAGGCTTCATTCCACAGCTGATCCATCTTTTGGGTTTTTCCTTCTGGTGTAACTTTCCAGCGAAACTTAAACATGTTTGTTCCATGGGAACGCAGCGATGTCATCTAGCTCAGAACTGAAGCATTCAATCAACAGAATTATTCATAATATGCATTAATATTATTATCAAAGGCGAGTGCTTTGATCTCGTTGAAACAAATCTCATTTTATTGGGATTGGTTTGCTTCCAGTATTTTTTCCTCCCCAAAGAATTCACTAGAAATTTTGCTATTTCATCCTGGGTCAGGAGGAAAGGAAGCTTAAGTGTCAGAAATTCCCACAGAAACGAAATCTCGTGTTATGACCAGGTCAGGCTCTTCTCTATTATTCATTAATTTATTTTCGTTTCTTTCAAGTCATCAGCTGCCTCCACAGAATCGAAAGTGCTTCCTGCCACCGGGTGAACTCGCTGACCTTGGTTGAGTTTAGTGGCCCTGCTGTGGCTGATGAAAAGTCACAGAGCCTCACTGGACCTTCTGCATGTTCAAAGGAAGAGTCTGTAAAGAGGGAACTTTGCACATCTCACAATGCTGCTTTCACAGGACAGGCTGAGAGGTGGATTTCATCATTTAAATGTTGCACATACAAACCACAAGTAGTTCAGTCTAGGGGAGCATGTACAAATTACAGACAAAATAAATCCTCTGGAATTCATACAGTTAAGATCAGTCAACCTTAAAGTTACTTATCAACTAAAAATTACTCAGCAGAAAAAAGCACAAACAGGTACCTATTACCAGTGAGACTTAATATAAAAAAGCCAAGCCCTGGTACGCTTGTGGAAGAGAAACACAAGCAGCTTTCTCTAGGCTGGCAGAAATACTCAGAATAACAGCTATTTGCAGCCTCTCCCAAAACAGAATCTAAAGCTCCATGCAAGTACAAATCCAAAAAGTTACAGCTTGGTCCTATTATGGAAAAAAACCCAGGATTTTATTGTAAAAAGTTTCCTCCTTCGAGCGTTTTAGAAGCCACTCCCTACCTTCCATCAGCTGCCACACAGATTAATTATTTACACCTCATTAGAAATTATAACAGCAGGCATTAAGGGCACTGGGAGACTTAAAAAGGAAAACAAAGCAACTTCAGGTTTTAAACAGAAATAGGTGTTATGTTCTGTAAAAGGGATTATTGTCCTCTGCAGAGAGGGGAGAGCTACCTATAAAAACCGCATTGCAATGTGTTCTGCTTCCTGGTGGATAATCTACAGCTTTCATTCCAAGATGCAAAGCCAGGCATAGATATTCCAAAGGAATAAAAAATGCAACAGGCACTTCCCCCTGACACAACAGTCACTGCCCTGTCCCTTAACCCCCAGTACACTGGCTTGACCCACTGCTGTGCCTCCACTAGCAGGGCAGGGAACTAAAGAGACCTTATCACCCACAGATACGTCTCTTCCCAATTAAATATGGGATTGAAAATGTTAAACATTTACAAGGATGTTTGCCAAGATGGTAGGACCAGGCACAAGCTCTGCCCTCCAGCTAGAAGTGGCACAGGGACTGGAAAAGCACTGCGAGATCCACAGAAAGAATGGAGTCCTGAGAGAAAGGACAGCTGGAGAAGAATTGTACTCAATAGAGGAAAACAGTACCCTGGGAAGAGGAGGAAAAACAAATATCACAGGCTCTAAATGTACTCTCCAAAAATCTTGTCTTACTTAATAGCCTGCAATACTAATAATCACAAAACCACAGCCTAGCTCGGGTTGGAAGGGACATTTAAATGTCACCTAATCCACCCCCCTGCAGCAAGCAGGGACACCTTCAACCAGAACTGGCTGCTCAGAGCCCCATCCAACCTGGCCTTGAATGTTTCCAAGGATGGGGTGTAATTCTTGGTATCTGGAAAGAAGAGTGAAGTCTGTAGGAACATGTATGAAAGAAAAGGCACACCCCTTTTCCACAGACACACTGTCCACCCACACCAAGGACTGTTTCCAACACACTTGTGTTGCTGCAGCTCATGACAGCCCTGACTACAACACACAACTCCAGGCAGATCTGTATTAGCTAAAGAAACTGTCTTTACAGTTTTCCCTACCCTATTCCTAAGTTTGCATGACTGCTCCCAAGACTTCCAGCTCACTCCAGGTTGGGCTGGGTCAGAGCAGCCAGTTAAACACCCCCTCTACCACCCAGTTCAACTGGAGCAGACCAGGGAACATCCACATGAGCAGTTTGATCAGCAGCTCTTTCCATAAGGCAAAGTTGTAAGGGACCTTTACTGTCAGATATACCCATTTGCTTCTGATAAATCAATCCACCCTTTGCCACAGTCCTTTGGAAAACCACCTTACACACTGACAATAAATCAGTGAGGTCTGTGCACTCCACTTTCAAGCCTATAAATCTGCTGAGTTAAAAATCTGAGTAGCTTATGCCAAGAATTTTATCTGATCTATTGATTCTGAGCACTTGACAGTCAAATGATTTATTCCTGTTTATTGTCATTGTTCCAAATAAGAGTATTTTAAGATAACAAGATGTAGTAAATTCTGGTTCAGTTTCTTGTTTTGGTTTGTGGTTTGTTTATTGTTGGGGTTTTTGGTGTTGTTGGTTTTGTTTGTTTGTTTTAAGAACTGTGGGGCTTTTTGAGGCTAACAATTTTTTATAAATTTCTCCTTGATCATTAAATAATTTCTCTGGATATGCAGTTATGGCTAAAGTTTACTCAAAGCTCCCAGGAAAGTTACCTGCAATTTGCACTGAGCCATCTTCTCCAAGAAGAATATTTCCTGCTTTCACATCCCTGCAGAAAGATAAAGCAACAATAAGTGGAAGCCATTAAATATTTCCTTCAACCAACAAAAATACACAAAACAGTTATTATTTCTTATATTTTGTTTCTTGCATTAGCACCTCCTGCCTCTAATCATGCAGAAATAGT
This sequence comes from Corapipo altera, assembly GCF_003945725.1. Taxonomy (NCBI): domain Eukaryota; kingdom Metazoa; phylum Chordata; class Aves; order Passeriformes; family Pipridae; genus Corapipo; species Corapipo altera. Next base: position 516,043 of record NW_020884937.1, read on the forward strand.
AGGGGCTTAACATCAATTGTAACTTCATAGACAGACACTAAGTAGTATTTGTATGATTTATAGCTAGTAGCAATTCAGGTACTGTGTACAGAAAAAAAAATAAAATTACAACTTAGCAGAAGGCACCCTTAAAAATTTAAGGAAAGTGGTTTGTCCCAGGTTTTCAAACTTAGCTAAAAATGTGAAAACAGAACCTAGCACTGATCTGATCCTCATGCATCCCTTCAGCAGGAGCAACTTCAAGAGACAATGAGTTGATCTCCTGCTGAATGCACCATGTTCTCCCCCCAGCCCCATGTCTTGCTCCTCTCCTGCCCTGGAGGAGTTCACATGCTGCCTTAGGAAATCAGTTTAGCCCCACACACTGGTGAAACTACAGACAAAAGAAAAACCTTTGCTCGTGGCTTAATGAACAGAACCTCAATACCAAAGGTCAGGTGAGCAGAGCTGGTACAAGAGAGATGGTGAAAATGGGAAAGTGGGGTCACTCAACTGTCCTGTGAAGCCTCAGCTTTAGTGAAAAAGTCTCCTTGAATTTTTTTTTACCAGAGTCAATGAACACACAACAACATTCAGCATGTGCTGTGAAAGTTTTGTACTGCCCTCTTCCTAGACAAAAAAAGCTCTAAGCTTTTAAGTTTACAGCAGCACTTCTCCATCTTTGAGGGAATGCTACATTCACTCCAAACATTTCAAAGTTTTCCAGTTTGTTTTCATGGGCTGCTCCCCCCACCAAGCCAAAAGAAGCACCTTTATAGTTGACATTTGGGTTCACCAGCACTGCTGCTGAACCTGTGCTGCCCAGGAACCCACACAGACCCGGAGCGAAAAGAGGAAAACAACACCAAAACAAGCAAATTTTCCCTCCACTGCCTTTGACAAATATTCCAAATCATTTCACATAGAGAAAAAAGTCAAAAGCTATTTTTTCCCTCCTCCCTCGTGCATCATGAGAACAGAACTGGCTTGATGGTCTGGCCAAAAAGGCCCGGTCAGGCCCTGGAAATCAGCTCCTTCCTGGCTTTGCTCTTCTCAAGAGGAGGCTGGGCCACTGCCAGTTCCAGGCCAGGATAATTTTAAACACATCCTCTCCAGCATGAGCATTTATCACACTCTTCCCAATACCCAGTCTAGGATATTGGCATGGCAAAGCTTTCCCCCAGCATACAGTGGAACAAAACAGACCATAAGACAGTCCCACTGAAGATGAACACCAAACTGCAGCTGACAGCACCTTCAAACAAGTATTCCAAGCCCTGCCAAATGTACACCTTCTGCTAGCAGCTGGATAGATCTATATGGAAACTCTGAAGTTATATGACATGACAGAATTGAGGAGCTGACTTTCCCTCCAAGGAGCATTATTTTGTTCTCTTCCTGCAATTAATGGCTGTAGCAATTGGAGACCAGACAGCATCAGCACCGCACTGGATGGAGACTCTTAAAAGAGATGAAGGCCCTGAGGGGATTAAATACCCAATTAAGCATGTTGCTATGCCCCCCCCTTAGCATCCTCTGGCAAAATCCAATACAACTGGAGCTGTAGAGCTAGTTGCTGTGAGAGATCCAAACCTGACTGACCCCTGCTCTCCCACAAAGTGTTCATAGTCTGTAACAGGGAGGAATGGAAAAGCTCCCTGCCAATAGTTAGGCAGGTGATGCCTCTGGGATCCAACAAAATGAGCATGTGGAGGCACTGGAGTGAAGTGCCCAAGTCTGCTGCTGCTTCCTAGGTAAGGAACTGGCTCACACAGTGTGAAATGTGCTTGGCACAGGCACAGCCATCTCCAGGAATCCCCCTGTGCACCAGCACTAATTCAGAGGGAACAAAGGGTGCTCAGGAAACTCTCCAGTCCTACTGGAAATGTTTATCCACAGCTGATTCTCCTGCAACAGCCAGGATGCACAAGGCCCTTTCAGAGCTGCCTGCCAGTGCCAGGTTATAGGGAAAGGAATAGGATGCACTGAGGTTGCCCACTGAAGTTATAATTTCTCTTACTGGAGTAAGAGTAATTTCCTCTTCCATCTGTACTCCAGGGCAGCCCAGGATGCTGGAGCATTTCCCCAGTAGCTGGGCCATGTGGTATTTTAGGGCCTTTCCAAACCTCCCCTCTGGCACAACAGCATGTGTGGCTCACTCAGCCCCCGGAGCAGACCATACTCAGCTCTGAAGGAAGTGCCAGGGAAGTTTTTAGGCAAAACTAAGGATGAAGCAAAAAAAAAATATCAATCTGGCTTCACTGGTGTAGCAACAGTGGCCAGAAAACAGGACACATTCAATACCACCAAACCATCCCACCACAACAGAGCAAGCTGGACAGGCTCAGAATGCAAAAAGTAGTGAAACAAGCACTCAGATTGCATCCCATAGGAAAAAAGAGCCAAAGTACTCCAGTCCCTTAACCTCCCCCACCAATGCAGAGGCTTGTTTTCTTTTTAACTTCAGCTTGGATTAATTAAAATTTACATATTTTCTTGTTGGAAACAAAAGTTGGTAAATACGATGCTTAAAGCTGGTTCAAGAAATTAAAACAAGTCATTGCCACAATTCCAAATCCAGGAGGCCGAAACTGCCACTGCCAAATACCTAAGTCAAGCTGCAGAATTAAATCACCACTTCATGTGGCATTTCCTCACAGTGACCAGCCCTCTCCAAAGGCCATTACTCACCCCAGCCTGGTGCACTCCACCCTGGAGCAGCAAAACTGATGGGGCACCTAGATGTTTGGGGACACCAACTCCATTTTGGAGTTACTGTACCACAGAGGCAACTTCCAGCTTTCCCATTCCTCACCCCAGTCTATACATAACACTATAACACTGGCAGAGCAAAAACCCCTTTCCTTAGCATATACTGGCAGTGTCTTCAAAGTAGGTTCTCCTCTAAAATCATCTTTAAGATTAATTAATTGTGTTTAAAGCAACTGGGCAGGGGAGAGAGGGTAAGTGCTTTCCTGTTTATTCTCCTCAGGAGATGCTTATAAACTCACACACTGAATGGCGAGAAGTTTGTTACTCCAGGATACAGTTATTGCCAAGTATAACAATTTGAAGGTACTTCCTATTAATGTGGTAATGACCATATCCTGGGCTGATACACTGGGAATAAATGGTGTGCCTCTGGCACAATTACTACATTGGAAACAGGAAGCAGCTTTAGGCTTTAGCATAAACAGTAATTATACCACGTTTTAAATGAAGTTACAGAAGGATGGAGTAAACTTTCTTGTTGGTAGCTTTACAAATGCTACAGTAGTTCCGGACATTCTTGCTCTGTAGCTGTCACCTTCCCTTCTTCTAAAGCCTTCAGAAGCCCTTCCACAAAATAACAATTATGTTTCTATTTACTTTGTACTTCACAACCTGAGCGGGAAGAGGGGTTTGGACTTGCTCCAGTGCAAAGCTGGATTCTCCACATCAGCCTTGAGAGGTTTTGCAGCAGGGCAGAAATCCCTCCTCATCTGCATCCCAAACTGGTTTAGCTTCCCACTAATGTACCAGTTACATCACATGAATGCCTTCAGGTTGGGGCTGGGCCATAGGCATCATGTGCTGTATAACCAAATCTGACCCCAACAACAAAATTATAACCATGCTTCCAGCTACAGGAGGCTTGAGAGCACAGGAAGGCAATGAGATGATAGTCCCCAGTTTTCAGTGCTGTGTTCCCACATCCTCCACAAATTATTTTTTAGCAAGGTGGGGGGGGGGGGAGAACTATAGGAACTGTATCCTGATGGCTTGTTCCCACTATAAAAAGCCTACATAAGTACTTGAAATTCTGCTTAATGATCAGATCTGCCCTCATCCATAGCCCTCAATCCTTGGCACCAACATACAGTGCTTGCTAAGGATGCTTTGTTAAGGCCACAATACAAGGGACTTGAGCAAAGGGTGGCATCCCAGGAGCTCTGCAGGCCAGCACTGGGAAGAAAACTATCCCAGGAAAGGGGAAACAGAGATAAGCCCTGTTTACTCTGCCTATGCTTCCAGCCTGCTGGCATGTGCCTTTAGGATGCAAAGCTGGATGTCAGCACAGCCGTGAGTCATCTGCCCATTAGATGCAATTTACATCAACTGCAACAATAAAATTTCATGGACTGAGCTCCACAGCGCATAATTTGGCATGAGGAAGGAGTGGTTGGCCCTGCCAAGTTTCATTTTAAAAAAGAGAAGGTGCAAGATGCAACAATTACTATTTTCTGTTAATAGTAATGAAGAACTCAAAATATTTATGCTGAATGCAACCAGTTGCTGGAGCTGATGTAGTTCTGAGTCATGCAGAAAATGCTCCCTGGACAATATCTCTACATACAGTTAAATATGAAGCAATCTGTGACATTATACCAAATGAGTACTATACTCTCTCTACCGTGAAACATTCTTCTCCCTTCAGTGATATGCTGTTACCTGTGTCACCTCTTTCCTTTGCCTTATAAGCCAAGATATAAAAAGCTGGTGACATGCAAGTGCTTTACCATTTAGAGCTGGCAAATGTAAACTAGGCTTGGAGCGTGCAGGCAGATCAGTATTTTTACACCCTCAAATGTCAGTAAGTTCAGTACAACACAGTAGAAGGCATTCAAGTCAACACTGGAAGTGCTGTACACATTAACATGCCCCTGCTCCTGCTCAGGAAAGCTGTGTGCACTAATATTTTCCTGTGACAGAGTTGAGCTTTAAGTCCCAAACTCTTGTGTGAGGTGCAATTGTCTATTACTGTGCTGTACTTAACTGCAGAGCCGGCCTCAGGAACATCTCCCAAAGCTTGAAGGTTTTCCAATGGCAGAGAGCTGGCAGAGCAGCTTCCATACTCCTCTCCAGCCTCCCTGCTGAGCCAGGCATAAGCAGAGGGAGGAGAGGGCCAAGTCCACAGCTTGCTTCATCCCTGCTCATCCACAGCCCTCTCAGCAGGCCCTCGTGGCCACTGGCAGCCGGGCCCCGCGGCAGCAGCCAGGCTGCCATAAATTACAGCGGGGGACCAGCCCAGGGACACACTTTATTGCTCAGGATCAGGGAAGCACAGTGACTGCTGCTTCCCTCCTCTCCGAGCTGCTCTGTCAGCTGCTGGGCTGTGCTCAAAGACCAGGACCTCAGTGCAGGAACTCAATGCCAGCAGCACAAGGCAGCTCATGATTTACCCGAGGGCTCAAATGAGACAGACATTTTTAAAGGCACGACTTCACGGGGGCTACAAAGGTAGGAACACTTAAAAGCTTTTTAACTGTCATTTTAACGGCTGGGGAAAGTTAGATGAATAATCCAATGTAACCAGGAATTAAAAAGGTTCTTTTTGTGCTTTTAAGCAGTGTGAAGCAAGGCTTTGGCAGGTAGAAGTGACTGTTTGCAAAGCCACAGCCTGTCACAGTCATGTGTAGACAAAGCCCAATGGAAAGGACTGTCAGCATCCACCAAAACGAGCTATAAGAGGACATCAAGTACTTGTTTTCTCTGTGCCCTACCCTTAAGATCCAGGCAGATCACTCTGAGTGTAATGAAGAGACCTCTTGGGAGAGATAACTCCATCCTGTGTCTTGGCATAGGCAAACAGAAACCCCAGTGAGGGCTATATGAGAAATTAATCTCCCATTGCACTTTATTGTAGCTAAATCATAAAACACCTTTCAAGAGGCTGCATGATACCCTCTTGATTTTTTGCCTGCCAATGCTGCTTTAAGTAGAGGCTTTGGGGCCCAAGAAACCACAATGTGAACTGGATTTCTTTTAGGTTAAGTCGCTGTGTCAGCTCAGACAAGGGACGACTCACTGAGGAAAGCTGCAGGAGATCTGCCTGAAATTCACTGTCATCCTCCTTGACTGAACAGCTCCAGGGGCTGGGAAGATGCTGAGGCAGTACAGAATGAGTTGCAGACCTTGGGCTAACCCATTGTGAGTCTCTGTTATGAAGTGTCACATCCCTCACTGTGTCCCTGTCTGTCACTGTTATCGCAGCGTCTGCAACTTCCCTTTATCTCGGCAAGTTACGCCCAACTTACACTTTTCACTCCTGTGCCAACTCTGCCTTTGATGTTTTCCCACTCTCTTTAATTCCTTCTCTTCCCACGTGGTTACAGCCCAACGAGGGTAAAAGGGTGGTGCAGTTCAAGGACAGATCCTGTCTGCCTTGGACTCCACCACCCATCCGTCACCAAGCCAGCCCAGCATCATTGCTCAAGTAACTTCACCTGCACATCACTGTGGGGAAGTTGCTCCAGGTGATTCAAAACCTTAAAAAACACTTTTCAGACAGATCAGCTCCTTAAGCCAGAAAATAAAGTGCTACAAACACTGGATTTAGCACTACCTCCCAACATGGATATGATCTAACCATACCAACCTTCACAGCCCCACTTCTTCCTCCAGCAAAAGACTCTGTTGTTTCACACATTCACCCCAATGCATGTCACTGCTGTAACAGCAGCTCATGACAAGGAGGATTTGCCAATCAACCAGGGCTTCTGACACCCTTCAGCAGTCAATGCAAGACAGAAGCTATATCTCTAACTTCACATACCGCTTTTAAAGTTTCCCTGAGTCTGTCAGAACTTCAGGGTTTTTTCTATTGTATAAGGAAAGGACCCTGCCAGCAGGCTTTAAAATCAAGTTTTCATACTGTTGAACAGCAGCTAAAAATGTACCAGTATTTCTTCCACAAATTCATCTATTCAGCCCTTCCATTTCCTGATCCTACTTCCTAAGGACTGCAGTGGGGACAAGGCACAAAGACCCTTTAACAGCTGCAGCATGAAAAGCAACACACACATCGCAAGCTGTGGAGTCACAAGGTCTGTTCCTACCCCTGGAGGCCCAGATATTTTTGGGACACCCTGGCTTAGTCATTGGTAACAGAGGAAAACAGTCAAGTTATAACGTGGTCTTGTTTCAATATTTCATGTCAAATGATTTAACGTGCAAAGAGGCAGGTTTGCTCCATGTGGCAGTACCAGTGATGCACGTCACCATGCTGCAGTATCTCCTGCGTGTTATAACATGTTCCTAGTGTCCTCAGAAATAGGAATTTCCCAGAAATTACCACACGTAGATCACCCCAGTTTGAGTACAAGATGCATCAGGTAGCAGAAGAAATGGGACTATCAAGTGATTCGCACATCTCCCTGCTACGATGGAAGGAGGAAAGGTCATTCCAGTAAAGACAGAACCAATCTGGATCAAATAAGGCCCAAAAAATTTATATACGGTGGCTTAAAAAGGTCCTAATTTCCAAAAGGCAAAAAGCACCCCTCTTCTGGAGAAGCAGTATGTATATCTATACACACACAAGGTCCAAGGCATTCCCCTATGCAGCCAAGAGCTGTCCCTATCTACAAAGCCACCCACAGCTCCCGCTCAGCCATGTCTGCAACGTGACACAGGAGGAGAAATTCGAGACACCCAGAGCCCTGTCAGCCCTGTCAGCTCAACTTCCTCCTCCAAAATCTAGGAAACAACAGTTTTAAGAATGACCAGCATAGGAAGAAGAAAGATCTCCACATTTCATCCAGTAATTCCTATAAAATGGAGGAAGCAGTTATAAAATTGGGTATGTGTACAATGGAAACAGTGCTCTCTCAACTCCCAGTCTCACTTGGTGATGCTTTCCAGGCTACCACTAAGTGATAGATTTCTCTGTGGCAGTTCCTTATTTGTTGTCCTAAATGTGTGTGGGTTTTGTCTCACCTTTTTTTTTTTAAAGTATTAACTTTACTTTTTAATATCAAAGTTTTATTAGAACTCTACTAGGCAGGATATAATTTGATTAAGCAAACATACAAAAATAACTTCTGATGTAACCTTACAAAATTTTCAAGAGCTTAATATGTTACCACACAAATTTAGCAAGTGACCCTTTTTTCTCATGCTTTAGCAGAAGACATGAAGTGGTCTGGATAAATGCTTAAGGCATCTCCAAAAATGCAGCTTTTAGGATCTGTAAAGGCCAGAAAATCTGCTGCATCACAATAGGGGACAATACCCAAAGCCCCCTTTTTGAAGGGAGTTATTTACTTCATATATCACAGTGGAAAAGATGAACATGATTATTTAAACAGTCACTCTGCTGCTGGGTAGATGCTGCAAGAGTCTATACCAGGCAATCTCGTCCCAGTAATCTACACCAGATAAATGCAGTGACATGAGACAGATGTCAAAAGCTGCTGTACACAGGTGTGAATGGCACTTGGTTTCTGCAGAGTAGAAAGCCAAAAGAATCTGTTACATTTTCACCTGATACATTTAATGCTGCAGACAGCAGATGACTGTTCTCCCTGGAAACACATCAAATTCAAATGCTCCTGACAATTCAAAAACTACTGGAAACTACATTAGTTGAGTGTGCAACTCGATCATGGATCACTGATCAAAACCTGTCACTGCTTTTGGAGATCACCCCAACCTCTATCTCCTGCTTTTCAGGGTACTCTTCCCACTTCACATCTCCATGCAGCAGAGGGAAAAACCTAAAAACTTCCCCTCCTTCTAATGTCATGCATAGGAGTTCTACCAAAAGTAGGTTTTCCCCTGAACTACACCGAAGTTACTTTGAGTAAGTGCAGGACATTGAGTGACAAAGTTCAGAGGCAGCACCTGGGTCTGAGGAGAAAACACAGAGGCAAACACCTGGTTGCAACAGCCACACCTCCAGACATCACCCTGCAAACACACAGAGTCCCCTGGAGCTGCTGCAGGGCCCCCAGCACCCCTGTGATTTGAGCAGCAACAATATTTACCAGCAGAGGTTTCAATCCCAGGGTTTTAGGCTTCAGAGCAGAGACTGTTCTTTATCCACTTTGAGGAAAACTGTCTCCATGGGAGTTATTGTTTCTGGCTGTCTGCAGATTTGGGATTTACATCTGGTTCGGATTTTCTCTCCGCACCACAGTGGGTTTTTTTTTTTTTTGGTTTTGTTTTTTCTTTTTTTTGAACAATGAATTTCTGGATGATGCAGTGGAAGAAACAACCACCAGGAGAACATGTTGGTTTGCCAAACCACCACAATACACCCCCTCTCACTGTACAGAGAGTAGGATTTGGTGGTCCTTGTGCCCTTGACACTGCACACAGCAAGATGTTTGTTGAGGGAACAAATCACCCAGTACAACCCAGAGCTGCATCTTGCCCTCCTTCCCACTGAAACAGCCAAGAGTAACATTTCTATGACTACTGAACTATTTAAAAATTAAAGCTCTAAAATTTATATTAACTACCACCTCTAGGGGTTATTTCTACCCTTACCATACTTTAAAAGAAGAGACCAAAGTACACGTCTCTGAATAAGAAAATTCCACTTCCCACAGCTGAGCAATAGCCAACTTTCAAATTACCAGTGTCCTGACTTAAAAATCAAACTGGCAATTAGAGGTGGAAAGGCTCCACCCGTTATCCATTCCTCCCCTACCAAACTTCACTTCCAAAACGCACTCCCCAAAGTAAGATTACAGCACTGTGGAGAGAAGAGCTTGATGTTCTCCCACAGTATTGCTACAGAAACAAAAAAGTACAGTATTTCAGTCATCAAAATAATCAGAGGCATACTGGAATCCAGTTTAACCACAAGACCTGCCAGCACAGCTATCAATGCATTAATCAGCTACATGAAAATTAAGCTTGGATCCTGTAGGACAGCCAAGTTCTGCCAAAATATATCCATCAGCTCCTTCATCTTAAATACAAAACCCGCTACTGGGGCAGCACTCTTGCAAAAGCCCACACACGAGTCTTGGTGATGTGCTCACGTCCTTTTCTCAGAAGTTATTTATTCTTAAGATAGGTGAAGAGGCAAACAATTAAACTTTGATCCTCTGTCAAAACCATCCTAAGGTCCAAAAAACAATATAGTCGAATATAGTCGGCATAGAAGCGCAGCAAGAATATTCTTTCCGGGGTCTCCTTCAAAGCAACATTCAAACAGCTGCCCCAGCACCCTGCTGCCCACACCCTTGATTTTCAAAAGACACCAAAAAACCCCAAAACATTCTGTATGGCAGCACAGGCTGATATAACTCAGCAGATCAAATGTGCTTCTGCACCTCTCGCCCTGTAAGAAGTAGAGCAGCGAACAAAGTAACAGCTGGACTGCTGCCATGCCAATATTTCGAGTGCATGCAATCCTAAACCACTTTCCAGGCTTTTTTGTATTTACGAAAAAAGCAAGCAAGTATCACATTTATTGTGCTGCAATAGGAGAATCTGGTTATATTTGAGCAGCGTATCATTTCACCTGGACTAACTAAAATATTCAGTTACACAACAGCTAATCATGAACAGAAGATAAGCTCTGAGATAAAAATAGGGAGAAAGACAGAGAGACCTTGTAACAGTTAATCAGCATGATTCATTTGTCAGCCTGCCATACGGAGCACCACCTGAAAAAGCCTTGAACTTCCCTCCAATAAATCTTTTTAAGCAATAAAACCTCTTGGGTTGGTTTTACTTTAGTTTTATTTCTAAGTCGTTCATCAAACTCCTGCTAATCCCCAAATACACAGAGGAATCAGAGTCCAAATGGGGAAGAGGTACAACATACCCTGAGTGTCACCCAGACAAGATTAGCCCGGCAGCGACCCCTCACAGCACGTCAGGCTCGCTCGACTTCCATAAAAAAAAAAAAAGTGGCTGAGCAGATTCCTGCAGGACAGAGCTTCATCCAAAGGCTTCCGAGTCTGGCCCTCCGTCCTCAGCACACTGGCTGGTGCCCAGGTACTTAACTCACTCAACATGAGCCGGATCACTGGGATTTCAAATCCGCATTGGGATCACTGGGCTACGCAGGAAGCCACAATGGGGACAGCAGCAGCAGCTGGCACAGGAGAGATGGCCAGGGATGGGCACATGGCAGGGAAGGCAGGGAGCTGCTAACTCTGCAATACGGAGGCAGAGGTGATTTTGGAGAAAGATGGGCATCATTTGTAATCGTCACCTTGGTATAGAGTGTTTCATGAAAATAAAACTGATTTTGCCTTCTCCTTTGTCTTTCCCATAAGGCCTCAAGACACTTCCCAACAGCCTTTGGAAGATGAAAGCAAAAAAAAACATCACTTTGGGCAAATGTGAGAAACTTCAGCATTTGTTGCTGAACAATGGTGCCTATTCAAGTCTCGGACTTGCTCTGGCTGTTAATTAGGAAAGTAAACAAAAAAAAGAATTATAATTTAAGCCTTCACTAGATATTTGGCTTTCTAATCTCCTCTAGAGAATACTGTCAAACTCCTCTCCTGTCCAAAGCAGGGATTTACACTTCCACGCCAACCCAGTTCCCCAAACCTTAATTGGAAGTGGCACTAAGTTCAAGGAGGACTTATGCAGAGTAAGATTCAGCAGCAGAATTTCATTAAGCCAGTTTTTCACGTGTTAACTTCATTTACCCGTTTAAGATGATGAATAATTCAGAAGTATGAAGCAGCTCTGCTGTCAGACATATGTTCTCTGATCTCACCAATGATTTATGGTCCCACTTCAGGTCAGCAGTGCCCACAAAATCACATTTGGGTCCTGATATTCATCCTCTGGGCTTTGCCACCAGCCTGGCTTGTCCATCTTTGGATGAGCTAATTACAGTCACTCACTCATACTACGTCTCTAATTTTATCAAGTTGTTTTCTCCTAGGTGTAATATGAACAGAGATGGGATATTTAGTGCAAACCAGCTGAACACTTTGCTCTGCTGGACGGCTGCTGGCTTCGGGTTGGACCTTCCAGGTCTGGCCAAAGCCCTTCAATTTTGATCCTTCACAGCTGATCTTGCCCTGGCCTCAAGTTCACCCCAAGCACAGCTGCCCCACGCTGCAGACACGATACAGCAGTTCAGCCATCACCTGATGTGGTTTCCTTTGGAGCCAGATACTTTAAACTGACCCAGGGGACTGAAGTTCAGTTATTTTAAACGCTTCCTCTCAGAGCATCTCTGGCACGGCTTTAAGATTTCCACCTGCCTTTCCCATCAGGCATGGCCAATATTATGACCCCTGGCGTTAAGCAAAATGGGAAAACCATACAGATATTCCTATGGATGAGGAAAGGTCCCATTTGTGCCACATCTTTAAACTGTGTTTTCCTCAGCAGCACACACACATCTGGATAAAAGGGAACACAGCAGGACGAACTCCATTAAGGAAACATGTTTCATCCCTCAAAGGCATGTCAGCTTGCTTTCTGCCAACACTTAAAACCCATCCTTTGCATCACAGGCAGGAAACCTCACAACTTTCCTTGTGTATCCCACTTCTCCAAATTCCCCAGACCACTGAGCCCAACACAATGAGGTAATCCAAACGCTTTTCCATGATAAAATACTACACAATTGTTGGAGCAGCCCCAAAATACAGGGATGCAACACATGCAAAGCAGCTGATGCACAACCACAACCTTGAGCTGCATCAACGACACAGCTCTGATTTCTCTTCTGAAGTTCCCTAAATATGGGCAAAATGCTTCAACCAGCAAGATGAGAATGGTCACAGCAGGTTTGGTCCAGTTCACCTCCAAATGATTCAATGTGAATCACATTTTCTTCAGACCAAGCAGTTTAAACTTTGTGAACATGGTATTTTTGCTGAGAGCAGTAAAAAAACCCCACACCACCCACATGAATATATTCTCTCTAATCTTTACCACATTTACTAGTTTTGCTCTTCCAATCCAGCCAGCCAAATGGAGAACCACCACTCTTTCAGTACAGAAAACATTATGTGATACCTTCAGAAAAACTGAAATTTAACAGGTTACAGCTGCTTTAACATATACATTTCAGTATCACTAGACCAGAAGATGAACTAAATCAGCCAAGCACACCAACTGCAAGTCACAGATGAACACGGTTCTATCAATTACTTATGGCACAGTGAAAGGTTACCAAGTACTTGGCAACTAAGTTGGTTTATCACTTTTCTCTGAATTCCCAGAGCTGCCTGAAGTATTACCTCTAAAAAACCAAGTTAAGCAACCAGCTATGAAATCAAAACTGTCTTCAGTGAAGACAACGGTTCTTGTTGAAGGATTTTAATGGAGACTGGAAATTGAAATTTGACACTTCTTTCAGGGGAAAAAACTCCAATTAGTTCCATTTTTTTTCTTTTTCAACCCAAAATAACCTACAAAAGCCAGTCAGTTTGATTATAAATATGAAATAAATACTTACTGGATTTTCTAAATAAATAGAATTTTGGCAAAAAGTAACCTCTTCTTGTGGAGCTATAAGAGGACAGAAACTTACTCCAGCACAGGAGCAGCAATGCTTGTAATGGCATTGTCCCAGAAGACAGCCAAGCTCACAAAATTCCCAAGAAAGAAGAGCCTGTTCCAGCAGCAGTCTGTGGCTGGGATGGTGAATATTATCCAGAAGCAGCATATTCTATTTTCAGCACATATTTAGGATTGAAAATCTCAGTCTTTTTAATGCAGAATAGACTGACTTAGCATCTTCTCTTACTGAACTGCATCACACCTTGACACCGGGGGACAGGAAAATATGATTTAAAAGTATCTCTCAAACAAGAGAGCAGCACAGAAACCCTCATGTTTCAGTGATCTGTCAAATCACAGGCCATTAGTTAACTGGGCTTTGCCTACAGAAGTTGTTTTCCCAGTAATTTTGTTTTCATTTTCTTTTTTTAATGAAATCACTCAGATTCAAATTTCATTATGTTGATCTTGCAGTTAACCTTAAAAAGAAAAATCAGGGCTTGAAGGGGTCCTTATTAAATTGCTCAACACTGCTTATGCAGTGCTCTTGGTGATTTGCAGCTCAGCAAGAAACAAAACCAGTTGAAGTTTTCCAGCTCCAACAACTATACTTTGCAGCTGGCTGTTGACATTTGGAATGAGATTCTCTGTGTCAGAACTTTCAATATCCCAAAGTTTACCCACATTTGGCCTAGTCATAGTATACAGATGAAGTATATAGACTACAGACATTTGAATTCTGCACTTTGATTAAGCTCCCACCTTTACTTTCCTCTCTTCGTGTCCTCACGGTGAGTTGTGGGATGAGACTGTGTGTGCTCAGCTACTCTGCTTCAAGAACATTTTATGACAAAGGTGAGAAAAATGTAAAATACCTGTGGATTTGCCCATTTTTATGCAGGTAGTCCAGTCCCTCCAGCACCTCCTTAAGGATTGTGGCTATACAGGGTTCATCCAGGACACCAGTCTTGTGTTCTCCTTTGGCCACGATGTGCTTGATAATATCCAAAACAGAGCCTAGAGAAGAGAGTTAAACACCTTAGTTCAAACTAGAAGTATTTATTCACAATTAAGTGTAGTTTATAATCATTTAATACACAAGTCCAAGGAATTCAGGATCAAACTCAGTAGCTGAAGCCTTTGCTGCAGGAAAGCAGAGGCAACAATGCACACCTGGGTGCAGATCCTCAAGGTTGGCTACAAAACCCCTGTGATCACAAGTAACTGAGAAGTTATTTGAACAAGCCAAAATGTGGCATGTACATACACAAGACTCTTGGAAGGTTTTTAAGTAGATCCTGATGCTACAGCTGGTTTAGTGCTGAGGACTGGAGAAGCTGGAGTGGGGAAATGGAAAAAGCAGGGGGCTGCCAGGACTCACAAGCCGAAGGCAACAAGCTTGATAAAATTAAACTCTCAGCTCCTACAAATGCTAGGCAGAGAAACAGCATGAAAAATCTAACATCTTAAAGGGCTGACACCACCCTAACAGGAAAAAAGTGGAAATCATTAAATAGAGAACAAATGAGGCTGAATTCTGACAATAAGTCACTTCTTCACTGTGTACAAAACTGGACTGGCTTAGATCCTTCCCTAGAAGCATCATGTTTAGTCTCTCTCCCAAGCATGGTGTGAATGACATCATCTTCCATGACAAACCACACTTTACAGAGCAAACCACCTCTTTGAATTGCACCCAGGAATAAGCAGAACCAACGACTCGTTACATGCCTCTTGTGCAAGGTCCTGTTTTCATGATACACTGGGTACTGTACTCTTTGTATTTGCAGCTGGACTGAAGACAGTCTTCTCAGAACTTTTTATTGCTCCAGTATGGGATGTCTAAGCCTCTGCAGTTTAGCCCCTTCAAACTTGGGTTTCTATGGTTTAATGACTGAATAGGGACTAGTAGGATTTTTACAGCTATGGGCACAGAGTAATGTCAGCAGTACTGGGAAGTTCTTAAAGAATGAGAAAAGCAGGCACAGCTACACAGCACAAATTCCAGCTTTGCTTGTCTTTGAACGGGGAGCTTACAGGGAAAGAACATCCTGGTACGAACTCAGCTGGTTTAGAAGAGCTGAGTTCAGTTTTAGAGAAGTTTAGAGAAGTTCATTCTTCCTAATCCACAATCAAAAAAACATAAGTTTTTTTGTATCTGAAGAACAGAAACTTACTCTCACGAGTTTGGTCAATGGGGGAATTGCAAGTTCCACCCTGTAAATTCTTGAAGAAAGTGGAAAAATACAATGGAGGTTTTTGGTTTGATTTTCTTCTCATCCTTCAGGTTCAGGTAGACAAAACCCCCTTCCTCCTTTAATATTTATTTTATTAACTATCCCATTTGAATTTCTAGGCCAAAACAATTGTGCAGATCATTTTTACTTTCCTTTTGGATTCTCTGACAAAAGCAAAAAGGCTGCAACGTTTGAACACAAACACCATGTGGAAAGGCTCGTTTTGCACAATTCAAACTGCACAGGCAACAATTCCCTGGGTTCACAGTGTCCCTCAGTTTGTGTAAAGCAGTATGTGCTGAGCCAGTATTCCCATTTTCCATCTCCTCTGGCTCTCCAGCACCAGTCCTCACACTGTACACCAAGACACCCGCTAAATCCACTGAAAAACAAACTGAGGGAGAAACGGGTTGGTAGTGAGCATAACCTGTGGGTTTGGAGACAACAAAGAGGAAAAGGAAGGTAGGAAGGAGGGAGAAACATTTGTGAATGGGGGAGTAAAGCCCTTCTGTCAGCAGCAAGTGGTTAGACCAGCTCCCTGGCTGCCCTGAATGGTACCTCCAGCTTTCTCTTTGCAAAAAAATCTTTGCTTGGTTCAGGATGTTTGCAGAGGATGCAATCTTAACACAGAAGAAATTAACAGAAATAGGAAAAAAAAATCAAGGAAAACTTAAAAAATACAGAAATGTAGTTACATAGCATCCCTCCAACATTTTATGCAAGAACTCTTCAGCCTTCCTTTACCCCACCTGAGCAGAGAAACACACTCATGTTTAGTAAGTCTGGTCATGGGTTTCAACCAAAGGTTTCACCCAGACATAATTCAGGTTGTTTTGACATATACACTGGACTTCCTGAATGAGAGCAAGATTATCTCTGCTGAAGGAAACTGCAAAACCCCAGATGTCACAGCATGTTCCCCTTCACTGAAGTCTCACCTTCATGTTCTGAGAAAAGGATCTTCTGTTGTGTGCCATGAGGACTCGCGGGGACTTCAGCCTGTCACGTTTTCATATTTAAACAGTTCATGTTTACAAACCTCAATGCTTCTTATTTTGGACAAGAATTTTTGTGACACCAAGAAAAAACCCACCAAAATCCCCTCTTACTTTCACTGTTCAGGTCTTTCCTCTCAAATGTGCCTTTATCTGGAGAACAAACTGTCACTTGTTTTGGAAGTCCAGTGAAAATATGTGGTTCTTCACGTACTCGTTTTGTCCTCTTTCCACCCACAACTCTGTTAGCAGACTTTGTTCACAAGCATTTCCCTTCTCCTGCAAAGGGCTCAGGGAACATGAGGAGGCAGATCATATGGTGCTCAAATTCATTTGGTCAAAAATTCCTCTATTTAGCCAAGTCAGAGGTTGTATTTAACCCAGAAAAGGGGGTGGAGGGCAGACAGACAAGAGGGCACGCACAGAGCCAGCCTTGGTTGTGAAAGGGCTGATTCACACCCAGGCTGTATCTGCTCCCAGTCCTGCCTGCCACTTTTTAAGCACAATTTTTTTTTAAAACCACTTTCACATTGAGGTGTTCATAGAAGTGGGGGGAATTTGCCAGTCATCTACAGAAAGGAGAACAGCAAAAAAAGGGATCAGCAAAATGCTTAGTGCAGGAAACAGCAGAAAAGCAACACAAAAGCCACATTTCTGTTGGAGAAAATGTTATTAGGATCATCCCCACTTTGTCTGCTCAGGGTTTGGCTTACTGGCACCACAACACCATGAAGTTGGGATTTTTCCACCTCACAAATCAATACATTTGGGAGTTGATCTCAATTCCCAACTCAATTGCAACTTCATAAAGCACAGAACCACGGAATACAAAGAAAGAAGCCAAGCTGCACTTCCAAGCACTGCTTCGTGCCATGTTCAAAATCTTCCAGCATTCTGGCTCGGGAAACCTGGCACGGAGCAGTGGAATACCCAGAACTCCAAACAGAAACACACAGCCAAACAAGAAACTACTTTGAAAGTAGAAGTCATGGGAATTTCGCTGTTAAGAAAAACACCTTCAGCTAGGTCAGGATTGGATTTGAGAACCAGGCTGATAAACTCAATGCAGAGCTGTTCCCAAGGGTCCCAGTTAAGTGTGTGACACACTCACCAGGGTAAGAACTCCACTGCACCAGGATGCAGACAAATACTCACACCAACTCCACAAGAGAGCAGTGGATCAGAGCCCCATCCTGAGTCCAAGGGGGAAAACCAGATCATTTTGCACAGAGTGGGCTGTTCCCGGTCCACCAAGACAATAACTGCTAAAATTAACTGGAAACTAATTCAGCTGAACTGGAACCTTGATCTAAACCACACAAGAGCATGTGCTTTACAAACTGACCACACTGCTTGAAAACACCAGCATGACAGCAGGCACTGCCAGCTCCTGAGCCAGCTTCCAAACCAGTTTAGGAGTAACTGGGGAAGTGAGAGAACATCTGAATGCAGCTGGATCTCTGATTAAATGCAGTTTCACTATGGGTTTGTGCTCCATGTGTAAACTGTTCTATCTCACCGTGTAAGACAGAAGTCTCCCATAATCTAGTGGCCAGAAGATGGGATTCACACTGGAAATAAGGCACCTAGCTCTGTATTATAGAACAGTTGCAAGGTTTTCAAGGGGAAAACAAATCCACTGCAATGCCTCTAAAAGAAAAAACAACATCTTTGATTCCTCCCTAAAATAAAACTTCAATTTTAGATAACATTATGAAGCACTCTGGCGTGTATCACACATGGCATTAGGTTTGATTACAACAATTCCCTCACGATTTTCTTCATTAAAAATGCACAAGTAGCAAGTACAGACTCACAGTACAGGAGGGTCAGTCAGCCTTAAGTGAGAGAGAACAAAAGAAATTAGGTTTGGCTGAAGCTGACTGGAAAGCTCTTCCAAGCCCAGAAGGGAAGCATATCAGGAAAAGACAAAACAAGACACAGAGAAAAGGGCCAGAACTGGAGTCTAACCATAAATATAAACAATGCTGTCACTAACAAGGATGTTTAAAGAAATCTGGTGATGAGCAGCTAATCTCAAAGCCCAACAGAAGACAAAAGAAAGGAGACAATGTTTAGGGATTGATGGGGAAAAAATGCAGCTATAAACAAATTTCTGCCCATCAAACATGCACTGTGCAGCACATCAACAGGAAGCCTATGAGATGTTGTGCAATCTGATAAAGCATTTAGCATGGTTTGTCATTCATCACTGAAATGTCTCAGAGTACTCTGACACCAGTGGTCATGGAATACATCTCCTCAGTACTGCTGTACTCAACTGTACAGCAACTGAAACGTAAATGGTTTTCTGCTGAAACTCCCAAGTTTCCCAGTCTGCTCCAAAAGCTGCTAATGAAGTAGCTCCTAATGACAGCACAAGTCACCAGGAACTCCCAGGACACAGACTTACCCTCACCTGACAGAGCCCCACCTGTAACCAGTGCAGGTCAAAGGCAAACATACAGTGAGTGACTTTTTCTGGAGTCCTTATTGCTCACGCCAGCTCTGCAGACGGACAGACTGACGTCTGTAGAGCTGCACAATAGGAACAGGGGTCCCGCTGTTCCCTCCAGTTTCCCTCAGGAGTAAAGAGCAAGAAGCCCCACAGTTGTCTTTTCCCACTTTGGCAAGGCTGGAGACTACCTGATTAGGCCTGACTCAATCCACCAAAGCCAGCTCCAACCTTCCAGAAGCAAGTAGAGATGATTTCCACCCATGACAACAGTATCTGAACAACGAAGACACGAGTAACCCACGAGCAGATTAATATCCTGAATTTGTAAGAGACACATATTCAGTTTTTGTACACTGACATCAGACAGACCATTTTCAATGGACTGTCTTGGATCCCAGCAAATGCAGTCCTGTCTTGCACCCTACACACATACCCAGTAAAACTGTCTCAACACCCTGCACTATGTTCTGCTCCAAAGACATGGGGTTTTCTGTTGCAGCAAAATGAGACGACAGAGTCCCACAGTTCACCAGCTCCCTGTTGTGCCCATGCCCCAGCTTACAAAGCCATACTGTAAGTGGGATCACTGCAGTAACTGGTAACCCAGTTTTGCAGGCAGGGTGGAGACCAAACAGCCAGGAACTCCTTAAATCAGCTTTGCTGCTGAAGAAAACTTCCATGTAATCACACCCTCAGGGCAAGGAGTCCTAATTGTTCCACTGATTCACTTTCGACAGCAAACCACCACAAACATCAACACTTCCTCTTCCAAATCCAGAGCACGTTTCTTTGACCTCACCTACTCCAGCAAGCCTGTGGAATGGCATTTAGGAAGCCTGTTTCTGACATTCTTCCTCAGGAAAGGAAGAAAGTATCCACATGACAGTCTTCAGTGACACTGCTTAATGTTTCAGCACGTGGGGCTGAGCAGAGAAGGGCACGAAAACCTGAGCAGAAAGAAAAGCTGGTTTGGAACAAGATCACAGATAAATGCAGGAGCATTCCAGCTGGAATTTTACGTGTCCCCAGAGGCAAAAGAAATGTACAGCAGAGCTGGTTGCTGTGGGAACCATATCTTGCATGTTATAATATAACTTAGGTGACAGAGCAAAGATACAGGATAAGCTAAATGCAAAGAAAACTCCTCCTTTAACTTGGTCTGGCAAGCAAAACAGGAAAATTTAATGCCTTAATTTAATTTCCAACCAAAAAAAAAAGGCAGGTAACAGTACCTGCATTGATTTGCCATTTGAAGGCCTGGCACAAATAGGATGGAAAACAGTGCTGGGGGTTACTACACAACTTTGTGAGAACCAAAATCTGCCCCAAATCTGATGAACACTGATGCTGAACAGGCTGCATCTTTGAGAACTGGGAGTTGGCAGATTCTTTTAAGACATCCCAGCACTAGCCAGCAGTTTTGTTGAGCCTGACTGTCACCAGAGCCAGGAACTGAATCTGCACCTTGTCAGTCTCTGGCAAACAGATGAAGAAAATGCAAAAGGAAGAGCTGCTTGGATTCAGTACTTCTGGGGCTGAGAAATACAGAAACAGCAAGAGAACACTGAAGGAAGGGAAAGGACAAATTATATAAAGCAAAGGAAAAGACATTTCAGTAGATTGCTGGGGTTTCTAGTTTTGAAGTTTCTTCTTAACCCTGGTTAAACCTCCTGAGAGGGAAAGTTAAGGAAAATTCCATTTTTTGCCTCCTTCCCTCTAGAGCACTTGCATTGATGCCTAAGAAACATGACAAGATCAAGGCAGAAAATAAGGTAATGCAATAAAGGGAGGAAAACAGCCTATTGCAGTTGAGATCAAAACATTTATAGGAGAAAATCTGAAGACAAACTATTTATTTTTTCATGCTTTTCCTATTACAGAGGACAATGGTGATGTATCTACACACAATCATGTACATTCTGCAATCATGTACAGTCCCATCTCCTGCTTCTGACTTATCCTTAATTGTTTGAAATTAAGTTGTGCTTCTACAAATAAAATTAAAAACCCTCAGGATGGATTAAAAACAGCATAGCTCTCTCCTAAGAAAATAATTCAACATAAACACAAGGATTTCTAAGAACTCGTGGCTCATGCTTTGATCATAACTCAGTTGGAATTTGGAGAGGCCAGATCAGAGATTAACACAGCAGAAATGGAACATGATGTCCTGTGTCCCCAGTGGAGACCTAAGACTTGCCTACCTCCTTTTTGGTCTGGCTTGCTGAACTTGAGATCAAAGGTTGAAGTAAGAAGTTGATCAGATAATCTGTAAAACTTGTGGAAAATAAAAGGTTTAACTATTTCAATACAGTAATCTCCTTAGCAGATTTAATTAGAAGGCTTCCAGAAGGCAGAATATCCAAGAGCCCCATTTGGAAATGTTTCAATATTTAAAGGATTTGCACACAGTTTTAAAAATATTTTAGAGGTTTCATTGGCTGTGGGCTAGGACAGTAAAATTTGTTGTGTGATGTAGCAAGTCACCAGAGCCAGCTGTTTCATAGCAGCAACTGTTTTACAGAGTTATCTACAGCCCTGGGTCACCTGTGAAATGAGAGCTCTTGTTAAAAGCAGTGAGAATTTAGAAGAGCAAGCAGGTCACGGTCAGTAAAAGCACAAGAACAAAAGGACAGCTGCTCCTCTTCCTACTAAAAAGCCACAAGAGTTTGAGAGCAGCACTGGGCTTCAGCTGGCTTTTAAAAGGCATGAGTAAAATTCATGACAGGGGAATGCCAGGGAGGCAAAGAGCAGGTCAGCAGTTGTCTAGAAATAGCCATTGGAGTTTAGCTTGGAGTAACACCGGACCCAAAGGCTGGAGTGTCAAGTTGACATTGCTAAGCTTAGATCCCCACAAAACTTCCATCATTAGAGAAAAGGGTCTGAAATTTCTACCGAAGGGAACAGAAAACAGCAGATACCTCACAAAGCTGACACAGACACACGTCACCACATCTGAAAGAGGGTGTCACAGTAACTGGACACACTGGCACCTCGTGTCAGGACCAGCTGGATCTCATCACAGCCACGTTTCTGCCATCGGCAACTCCACACCTGCTTCGGTGTCAAATCTGCCAGTTCAAACTGCTCCCAGCAGTGATTCCAACCAGCCTGACTGGGCTCTGATGCACATCAGCAGCTCTGTGCTGCTCCCCAGCACATCACCTCCTCACTGCTGGAGATTTCCAAAGACACAAAACAGTATCTTCCAGGAACACAGCACTTGTGGAGACAAACAGCTCTGTTTCAGTGACAATGTCAGTCAGGTAATTAAGGTACCTCTGAGGGCACTGTCTGCTGGCTCAGAGGAGCCAGGCACTGTCAGACAATAGCACTCCATGGATTTAGAGTATTTTCCCTTAGAGACATTTCCGAAACACTTGCATGTATGGCTAGATTAGGATTTCATCAAAAAGACTGCAGCCAGAAAATAAATTAAACTGCACTTACAACAACAACAAAAAAGGCTTGCATTACAGACTGGGCTGTCTTGTGGGCTGTTTATCAAAGTAATAAGGTCAGAGTAAGTAGGCTGAAATTAAAACTAGTTTCAGCCTGAAAGCACACGCCAGCGTACACTGATGGAAAAGAAGCAATTAGATTCTGAACTTTTACCCAGAATAAATTCTCAAGTACAAAACTCACAATCAAGATACAGAATGGACATCAAAACATATTTCACATGTGCTCACTGGGATGTACAAATCTCAGTCCACACTTCCTGAGTAGTTCAGTGGAACGAAAGAGTCAGGCTGCATCCTGGTTTTGGTTTTGCTTGTTTGGGGTTTTTGTTTGGTTGGTTCTTGTTTGTTTGTTGTTCTTGTTGGTTTGTTGTGGTTTTTTTTTTTTTTGCTTTCTGATTTATAAACCAGCCCAAAGGTTTTTCCTGTTGAGAAACCCAGGTCATTATTTTTCCCACTGGATGACAGATGACAGCAAAATGAGACACTTTATTACTGATAAGGACTACGCTCAAAGGAATGAGAGGCAGTGTTAAAAGTGTCTCTTGTTACATAAATCACTCAGCCTAAAGCCAACTGAAAATAGTCTCATTAAAAGTGAATGAAAAAGCTCTTCAGTCAGAAAGCTCCAAACACAAGTTTCTTTCTCCATCCTTAAGACTGTCCTGTAGAATTTGCCTATGAGATCTGAGATTTCTCAAGCATAGACTTAAAAAAAGTATAAAGTGAAAACAGCTGAAAAATACCTCTCAAGGTACCCTCTAGAGTGCTTAGAAACTGCCAGGTCATTCTCAAACTCTTTCCATTTACTTTAGCAATTCCTCCAGCCCTCAAACGATTGATTTTAAGTGAGAAAATTTAACAGACTCCCAGAAATGTTGGGAGGGGGAAGAATTACACTAGTCTGTCTTTTATTGTCTGACCCTGGTCTCCAACATATGCAACAGAGTAAGAAGCAGTGAAATTTCCTAGCACTGCTTTACTGGAAGTCCCCCACTGAATGCCAGAGCTGAACAAGGATCAATTATCAGGCTGTATAACATAAAAGCCCATTAAAAAGGAATATTAAATGAGAAGCAGGTCTTCATTCACACCTCCAAGAGGCTGGTTCTGAAGCAGTGATTATTTTTCCAGAAATTTTCCAGCATAGTCTTTACATCTGTGGTGCCTCAGTAATGAAATGATGGTCCATAAAGAGCCTGACTTTTTCCCAGCTTTACATAAAAAAAAAAAACCATCTCCACACAAAATTGAGAACAAACAGAAACAGCATTTGGTGGCTCAAGGATGAGCCTCTTCGTGACTTGATTCAGACAAAAAACTGCTGTGAAATGACTGAGGCAGCTGTGCATTTTCTTCAGAGGTTGTGTACGCTTCTGGAAAAGGCCAAGCCCATTGCTGCTGCATCTCCAGCACCCCTGAAATGCCATTTCCTCATGTTGTGGAAACATTCCCACACATTTTATACCACACCAAAACTTGCTGTAAGCCGGCAGGGGACTCTTTTCCACACACAACCAGCCATCATATCTTTAATGACCTCCAAGAAAAGACAGAGTATTGCTGAACGACACAAGAGCACAGGAGACATTAAAAACCCTTTAAGACAGACTTAAGTTGGTATGAAATGAGAGTTCCCTCAAGAGAACTGCTAAAATCCTCTAAAGAACATCTTCAAAGACACATGTTTTATGGGCGCTGTTGAGCTCTTGTGGAAAAAGCCAACAGGTTTAGCCAGATTTTTCCACATCATCTTCTGGCATTTTACAGTTTTCAGAATTAAGCCAAGAATAGAGAAGCCAAGAAGTTTTTGTTTGAAAGCAAGAAAACAGGGATTTTATTTTTTTTTTCAGTTTTCAATTCCTTTTTACTAGGATGCCAGGAAAATGAAGTCTTCCTAAACACAGGCCTAAGATTTAGCAACAGTCCTTTGTGTTATTATCCAGAACTTGATTCCACTTCTTGTCTCGACTGTAACTTAAACAGGGATCCTGGAAAATATTATGACATCGAATAAAACATTACTGATAAGAACTTTTTAAACACTATCAAAAAATGCTGTTTCTCCAGTGTCAGAGAGAATAAACCCAGAAAGAGGAAATTTCACTGGCTCTGTGTAAACTGTGCAGTGATTTTAAAAAGCTACACTGCCACATATTTCAGTGTTACTAGTGATGTACATACCATGAGAAGCTAATTCTGAGCTGAATGGGTTCAAGTTAAATATTGTTATTCATGTATTTAAAATATTTATTTCTTTTATTAATATTTACCCATCCCCGTGAGCTGGAAGACAGGAGTGGAGAAGTAGAATGAAGCCCCCATAATCCAAGGGGAAATCCAAGGTTAGCAACCTGCTACACCACTTAGACACACACGAGACTACGTGTGGATGGGATTCACCCAACAGTACTGAGGGAGCTGATGGAAGTGCTCCCCGAGCCACTTTCCAACATTTACCAGCATTCCTGGCTCCCCAGGGAGGTCCCAGTTGACTGGAGGTTGGCAAATATGACACCCATCTACAGGAAGGGCTGGGAGGATCCACAAAACCACAGGCCTGTCAGTCTGACCTCAGTGCCAGGGAAGATCATGGAGCAGATCATCTTGAGTGCCATCACACGACACTTACAGAACAACCTGGTGATCAGGACCAGCCAGTGTGAGTTCGTGAAGGGCAGGTCCTGCTTGACCAACCTGACCTCCTTCTATGACAGGATGACCCAGTCTGTGGATGAAGGAGAGGCTCTGGATGTTGTCTCCTACACTGTTAGTCAAGCCCTTGACACCATTTCCCACAGCTTTCTGCCAGAGAAACTGGCTGGGTAAAAAGAGGCTGGATGGACAAGGTCAAAGAGTGGTGGTGAATGGTGCTACATCCAGTTGGCAGCCTGTCTCCAGTGGTGTCCCCCGGGGCTCACCCTGTTTAACACCTTCATCAATGATCTGGACAAGGGGATCGAGTGCACCCTCAGTCAGTTTGCAGATGACACCAAGTTGGGTGGGAGCATTGATCTGCTGGAGAGTAGGAAGACTCTACAGAGGGGTCTGGACAGGCTGGAGGGATGGGTTGAGGCCAATGGTATGAGGTTCAACAAGGCCAAGTGTCAGGTCCTTCGCTTGGGTCACAGCAACCCCAGGCAGTGCTACAGGCTGGGAAAGAGTGGCTGGGAAGCTGCCCAGTGGGGGAGGACCTGGGAGTGCTGGTTGACAGTAACTGAACATGAGCCAGGTGTGCTCAGATGGGCAAGACAGCCAGTGACATCATCCATTGGCTTGTATCAGGAATGGTGTGGCCAGCAGGACCAGGGAAGTGATTCTGTCCCTGTACTCAGCACTGGTGAGGCACCTCAAGTCCTGTGTGCACCTCTGGGCCCCTCACAAGAAGAAAGACACTGAGGTGCTGGAGCAGGTCCAGAGAAGGGCAGTGGAGCTGGAAAATGTCTGGAGCACAAGTCTGATGCAGAGCAGCTGAGGGAGCTGGGGGTGTTTAACCTGGAGAAAAGGCTCAGGAGAGACCTCATCACTCTCTACAAGGAGGTTGTAGCCAGGTGGGGGTCAAGCTCTTCTCCCAGGTAACAAGAGGAAATGACCTCAAGTTGCACAGTGGAAGTTTTGATTGGATATTATGAAGAATTTCTTCATGGAAAGCGTTGTTAAACACTGGAACAGGCTGCCCAGGCAGTCTGCAGGAGTCACCATCCCTGAAGGTATTTAAAAGACATGCAGATGTGGCACTTACGGATACAGTTTAGTGGTGACCTTGGGAAGGTTGGGTTAATGGTTGAATTTGATGATCTGAAAGGTCTTTTCCAACCTAAACTCTACAAGTCTATGAAACGTCTTAATTCACAAGTGGGAAGCTTAGGAGGCAAATAAGGGAAAGGTTACTACAGGAAGACAGGTTTTTACGTTGCCTTTTAGGGTAAAGAAATTGCACCACTCACCTCCACTAAGTAACTTCATCACCAGCCAAAGCTCATCTTTCACCACGAACGATGTGTAGTAAGATACAATGTTGGGGTGATGGCACTGACTCATGGCTTGAATTTCTTTCTGTAGAGAAAAATAAAGCATTAGCAGTTGGACCCAGTGATTATTACCCCTCGGGCACAGAAGTTATCTTCATCTTCCTCAAGACAAAGAGGGTGCAAAGGAAAAGGATAACTCAAAGTTAAACAAAGGAAATCCAGAAATACTCTAAACACTCAGACTGCATCAAAAGTATTTTAGGGTGCTCTGCCTGCCTGTCCAGAAGGAAGAAAAAACTGACCAAGAAGTCTTTGTCAAGGACAACCAAGTGGTGGCAACCAGAACACCTGCATGCAGCCACAACAGAATATTCCCAAGAACTCACACATCTCTGACCTAAGAAGTTCCTGTTGACTTCTCCTTTCATTAAGACATTACACAACAGATGCTTAATCTGTTGAAGACTATCATTTGGATGAGAAAGGGAAATATCTACCTCTGGGAAAAAAAGGCCTCTTATTCCTAATGTTTCTTCCCAGCAGGAAAGCAGATGGCTTAGCTCAATCAGGTTGAAGGCACAAAGGACAGCTGTATCCTTTGTCATACTGGAAGAAGAGGGAAATCACTTTGAGATTAGAAAGTCATTAGCTACTACAGATGGAGGACAACATGAAATATGTTCAGATATTAAACTGTTTTGAGTTTTGACCGTGCTTAGTCTTAGATTTGGTTATGGGTTAAGGGTCGAGGTGTTCCAGGGTTTGGGCAGCAACACCACCACAGAAAGCATTGACTGATTTCATTTTGCAAGCACAAATCACCAGTTTGGACAGAAACCCTCACAGTTTCTTGGCTGTCCATAGACAAAAGCCACCCCTTAAGCCAAGCCTGGCACCCTGCACTGCACCCAGCTGAGCCATTGTGCTTTAGCCAAGTTGTACCTTCAGCCAAGTTCCCCAACCTGTCAAGTTGTTCCCTCCAGCATCACCCACAGCAGACTTTCATACCCCAAACTTCAGCTCTCAGCTAAGACATTCCTTCACTGAACACGTGGATGCCACTCACTTTTCAAAGGTTTAATCCCTGCTCACTGCCTCTTCCCCATGACACAGACTTAGCTGACCCCATAATCCCAAAGGAGGGGAAGGATCCTTTCCTCCCTCTAGGCACAAGACCTCCCTGGTATGAAATACAAGAGAGAGCTCTGAGAAGAATTCACCCATGTCCAGGACACCCCACAAAAGCAGCACATTCTCCTGCTCACGTGCAAAGCTCTGCTTGTGACCGAGTACAGTGCAAACTGCTTCCCCTTGGCAAGGCTTTAGCTGGCAACCACAGCTCCAAAGGAACAGGCTCATGTTGATTTATCCACTTAATACTGCTTTTCAGGGAGTAGGTGCATTTGAGGAATCCAAAGCAATAGGTTCCTCTTTCTGCTTCCCCAGAAGAGGCACCAACTTTCCAGGAAACTTCAACAAGCAGATAAAAGAAGAATCCTTCTAAACAGGAAAGGATATTTCAGGAGTGGGGAATAGGCTATTCATCTCCATGTAGACACTCTTTGCCTAAAAACCACTCTGTGAAAATAAATACAGCCTAAAACAATATCCTCTGCTTACTCTGACAGCTCCAGCTCCCTTCCTTGCAAACATTCACTTGTATCAAGCCATTTTTCAAAAAGGAAATAAATCAGCAGCTTTGGGGTTTTCTGTGGCTTTCTATAGTTCTCTCTCTGACAACTAAAAAACACCACATGTGCACAAGTGGCACCAGAGGAAACTGAGCCAGAAAGCAGCAGGCAGGACTGGTGATCCATCCTATCAGCCAGACCTGCCCCAAACCCACCATTCAGAAATGATCTACAGGATCTGCTTTTATCTTTTTTTTTTAGCTAGACCATTCAAAATATTTTGAAGCAGCTCCCTGGGAGATCAAAAGAGTAATACAAGAAATATACACAAACATTGCATATTTTATATATATTAGTGTATTCCACTGCAATTCAGGAGGCAATGAGACAAAGTCTGGACCAAGTTTACTTCAGAGCCTAGACCTGGATCAGATCTTTGCCATTTGCACAACCTTGTAAAATGGCCTTTTTCAGGCATTTTGCGACACTTAGTTACTATTTTATTATTTTTCAAGAACTTCCTCTCTCATTCACTACCACAATCTGCTCCCCAGGCTGGGAAGCACAGTTAATAAAATAAATAAATTAAAGAAAAATAGCTCAAGCCTGTCATATGCTTTGGTGCACAAAGAAGGAAAATAAATAATCACAAACCTGATCTATGCAATTAAACACCTCTGTCAGCCAGAGGATGTGTAACACAGGCAGATTAATCCATTTCTCACACAGTGTAGCACAGCTCTGAATAATTAACTGCATCACAGCCCATGACTTTCAATGTTTTTACATTAATACCAATCAGAAGGAGCAGCAGCCAGGCAGACTTTTCCTCCCACCCACAGATCCCCACCTCATTTTCAGCAGTTTTCTAGGCTAATCTCACACCTACATCAAAGCTTGGTTCCTCTTCACCCCAAAGATGGTACCAACATCCTGAAGGCTCAGCACATACAATCATTTTAAGTGATGGTGGCAAATCACAGCAGGATTTGTGTTAAAATGCTTCCTGGCATAACTGAAACCCAGCCAGCTCTGCTGTGCATGCACAGCCTGTGCTCCAGCAGCACAAATGCAAGGGCTGAAGGGCTGCTCTTAAAGCAGGAATCCCAGTCAAGGATCACTGGGAAGCTCTGCTCAAATGCCTACTTACAGAACGAGGGAGCAGTTGGGGATAAAATGTAGCAACAGTCCTTCTGTGGGTAGTAAGCACAGCTTTAATACTATTTCTAAAGCTTTTTTGAGAGCTTGCTGCTCTTTAAACACAACAAAGTCAAAGCAGGCAGAGGTTTCCTCTCTTAACAGGACTGCTATCTCCCCAGATAACTGAGCTACAACTCTGCTTCCCTTATTTTCCCCAGCATCAAGACTACTGGAAGACTCCTAATAAAAATCTCAGCGGTTTCCACGCCTCTGTAATTATGTCAGTACTAAACACCAGCATTTATCTGGGCTGCTCTACGCAAGTTTTAAGCTGGAAATGTTGCTTTATTCCCTCTGTGCCAACAGTCATGGGTCACTTGACACAGACCCCCCCCAAGCCATGAGCAGATCCGGTGGGTGACGGGCAGCTCTTCCACCCAACACCCCTCACACTCCATGGCTGCAGTGATGAGAGACAGCCCTCCTGCCAATTCCCATAAAGTGCTCTGCTTTCTGCTCAGCTATGGAGAAATGAATTACTGACAACAACATGTCTAGACACAGGCAATGGTTTGGAAATGGTTACATGCTCACCCTGGGCAAGATATTAAAAATATCTGCATTGTCAAACACCAAAAGCAAATAGACTGGGATTAGCTCTAAACGCCTCCATGGCTTCCACTAAGGGTTCTGACAAATGTTTTCAGTACTGCTACGGGCAATAAAAGAAAGATTTCAAGGCTTGCAAAACAGTAATAAAACTGCTGTGAAGTATAATTTAGAATCATAAGAAACCTATTAGTCTCCTGTAAGTCAGACATACTTCTGGAGATCTGCTGTTTTGGAAGAGGGTTTATTTGCCCACTGCCTTATAACTGAAGTCTGAGTTAATAGGAGCAGGTAAGGCTGTTTTAGTTACAGCTCAACTTTCTTAATGGTGTTTTCTGTTCACATCATCACCTTCTACTCTTTGTGTTTATCTGCCCCTGAGGTTTGCTTCAAAGGCACTTGGCTCTCAAACACAAGGATAAAAATCGTGCTTTATTTAGTTTTACTTCCTACATGTTGACATGAACTCAAGAGATAGAGCACAGCAGCAGAATGCTTTCATGTGGCTACCTGCAACTTCAGAGGAATCCAGAAAGCTGCCAGCTTGACTGCCCTGTTTGAAGGCAATCATGACCATAAGAGAACTGGGGAAGGAAAAGCACAGCTTGGGGAGAAATCAAAGGAGGTCAGATGTGATCACCCCTTGAAAACACCAGTGCTTCAACTATGGCTGGCAAAGATCATAAACCATGAGATTTCAGCTGAGAGATAAGGCATTAAAGCTGCTCTTCATCCTTTTAAAGCAGGATTTATAGCCCCAGTCCTACAGGCAGCCATAACTGTTCACATTTTGCTCCAATTGAAATTCAAATGGTTTAGCTAAAAGGTTGGAAAATTGAGAATATTAATTCATTCCTCTTTCAAAACATAAGCATAACAACAAAGAAAAAAAACCCCAAATATGTTCTTCCATCACAATCAATTTGAGAGATGTTTTTATAAGGAGGTGCAAAAAAAGCAAAAAGCTTAAAATCAGAGATTCTGATTCAACTTCCACTCCTTGGATTATTCAACTCCTTACCTCAAGATGTGGCTACAAGAGCTAGAATGGCATGAGTAAAGAGGGGTTAGATAAGCCCTAGAATGATGTTGGAAAAGAAACAATTCTGAAAGGGATAAAGAGACTTCATCATTAATTAATCTTAGGTGATGGGAACAAAACACCCCCATGGCAAGTCATTCAGCAGTTGCCCATTTCAATGGCTACTCTTACTCTTCAGCATTATTCAGTGGATCATTAATTCATGCAGTATTAGTAACAACTTACTGAAGGAAGTAAACATTTAGGAGTTATGGTGTAGCAGCTCATCCACAGCCATTTTTATTGGTTTCAGCCACCAAGCAAATGGGCAAGTGACCGACAGCTTTACCCTCATCACCAACTAACCTATCACTGACCCTCAGTTGTTCAGATCAATGCTAGGTGCTTACAGCTCAACAAAGCTTTAAATGTGTCATTAGTCCCCACAGACAACTGTGAACTCACTGAAGTTCTTTACATGCACTATCTCATTCTCATCCAGTACAAGTGAAGAAAGACATTCTACATTCAGGATTTCGTGCCCCATTAATCCTGATGTCCCTACTGAACTTTACTAAAATAAAAATAAAAAAAATAAAAAAAAAAAAAAGGGAAAAACAAAACAAACAAACAAACCACAAAAAAACCCCACAAAAACAAACAAACAAAAAAAAACCAACTTCAACCAGCCCAGCAACTACTATTTCTGTTGTTGCTGCTTTGAAAAGCAATACAACCAAGCTGTACCCAGCGTAGGTTTAAGTCTTGTGCAAAGCTGCAATCCTATCATGCAAGAAACACACAACATGGCATATCAAATGACCATGCAGAAGCCACATATTATACATCAGATTCCCTGGCATTGACACTTGGGGACTTTTTCCCCTGGGGCAAGTGTAAAGGTCCTCAGACCTGAAAATGGAATTATAATGGCAATTCCCATCAGATGATAGACATGGATGAAAGGTCTGTACTACTACTACACCAGCCTGCTGCTTTGTTCCCAACAACCTTACAGTCTGGTTAATCCACTTGTAGGAACTGCTCTGTCAGATCAAAGGCAGCTCAATATCCTGTCCAAGTCTTCAAAAGAAGGTGTAAAAACCCTATAAAAAGCAGTTACACAGTTATCTGCCCAGAGGGGAGACTTCTGACTAAGCCTGGGCAGTTAACAGTTGGCTTATGCTTTAAACCAGGGGAGTTCATAATCCTTTTTTTAAATCCTATCTAATTTAACCTTCTCAACTATAGGTTGATTTATTTAATCTCACGCAATGTTTGATCTCTGTATTTTTGGCAGAAGTTCCCCAGGTTAATTCCATGAAATTCTAAAGGACATTTCTGATTTACTGCAGTTCAACTTGTTCCCTCTGCCTCCCCAACTACCCTCTGACCACAGCAGTGGAAGAGCAGTACTTTCCCTTCACCCTTCTTGTGTGTAGACCTGTCAGGCCCAGTCCTATTAGAATTTGGAATCTCTTCCTAGGAGCAGAAACACCACATCTGCCATGCTCTTTCCTGAACCTGTCTCCTGTTGAGTCACCCTAGCCCAGTGTAAAATATCCCATAGCTTATGTTGCCCTCTCTGCTGTTCAGCATTCCTGGTAACTGCTAAGGTGACAATCCACATCATCTGCTACTCATGGAGGAAAAAAAAACCACACAAACATTTGGATGAAAGAAAACTCAGCTTTAATTGCATGAAAATGAAGTGGAGTTTGTGGGCAGAGTGGAGGTTTAAGGCCTTTTAGATTATTAATTCTTTAAAACAAGAAAACACTCATACAAGAAAAAAGCTGGAGGCAGGGTTATTTTGAGGCAGATGTTACACCACTGTGTTTCAAGGATTGGCAACAGCAGCAAAGCAACCAGCATCCCACAATGGAAAAGAGTAAGAGCAAAACACAGCACTGAACAGTGTGCAGCTGTGAAGTACAACACGTGGGCAGACTGCTCTCAAACACACACCAAATGCTACATGCTTGTTAACTACCCTGGGCTGCAAGACAAATAAGAAGTGGAACTTCAGTCATAAATCAAGAAGTCCAAGATGAATTGTAGCCCACACTGTATTTGACCACCTCTCCTTACACTCCACTCCCAGTCACACCCTCGAGTAACAATCATTACAAGCTATGTTGTACTTTGCTGTCAGCTGAATCCCACATGCAGGAAGGATCCAGGAGCATTCAAAAACATACAGGGAAAAAGACAGAAATCAAGCACTGAAATAATTTCCTCATTAACATCACCTAATTCAGTAGCTGGGCTAGAAAAAAAGCACATCTGTGCATGGCACTACTCCTGCTGCCTACATTCTTTACACCAATTAGCACTTCAGCTGAAGAGCTGAATGCCCTTGACTTGGCTCGCTCTTAATTCAAAAAATTGGTCCTTCCTGCATTTTCCATACCCTGTAGCAACAATAAATTAATCCATTGCATTAACCTAGAATGTCATATGGGGTATGCAAAGCGTGCAGGTTATCCCTGACCACCCACACGGTTCAAGTGTTGGAATACAAGGATAAAGATCAATACCTTTAACAGGCCAAGTCATATCACTTAAATCACTCTAAGCATGGTATCTCCATAAGCCAGAAGGTGGTCCTGGATTTCCTGGCCTCTGGGAACATGCTAAGCTCAAGGAAGCTCAAGGCCACTCATCCATTCAGCTGGTGATAGAGCCACTTACTCTGCATTTCCTAACCCCACTCCAAATTAACCTTCCTCTTCTCCTCCATCCCAAGCAGTGGAAGTGCCAACCACTAAGCAGCACGGACATTGAAAGAGATGGACAAGAACCAAATCACCCTTATCAGGATGGCAGAAATGTTTGCTGCTCTCCCTACCCTCTCCCAGGCAACTGTTTTATCCTTTAGCTGGGAATAAAGAGAAGGCTATGGGTCTGAAGCACTGTAGAAAAATAATTATAAAATCATTTAAGCACAATCTTCCCTTTGCTACTTCACTGCCCGATGAGTGGGCACTGCTGTAACACCAGAGCACTGTCCTGACCCCAGGCAGTCCAGCAAAGTTCACAGTGAGCTGATTATTGTGCTCAGGTGCCTTCAGAGCAAAGAGAGCTAATGAAAGGCCAGCTCGTGTTTTTAACTGCACAGGGGGAGAGAAGAAAGCAAGGAGGGGGTATAACACACCCCAGTATGAACTCATCAGCTTTCTATTTGCATTTGCTGCTTTAAACAACTGTAATCTGCAAGGATTTATAGTTACCTTCCTTGGGGGAAAAAAACCAAAAAACACACAATCCTTCAGTAAGAAGTAGTTGCTCAAAAAAGTTAATAAAACTAATTGGGGAAACTGCCACGAAGGGAGACTACAAGACTGTAAAACTTGAGAATATTTACTTTAGGGAAGAAGTAAATATGGAAACAAGATAAAAAGAAGTGAAGGTAAGAGCACAGAGCAGAGAAATCAGGAACATCCATCCTTTTGGCTCTTGCACTGGGAATCAACATCCCATAAACTTGACAAGCTCAAAACAAACCCAGAGAAAACACTTTTTACACAACATGTCTACCTCAGCAGCCAGTGCCCCAGGAAGCTGCTACAGCTCAGAATCATCCTCTCCCCTCCACCATGACTTTAGGTTCAAGAATAATTGCATACCCAAGCCTAGAGAAGGACTCACTCTGGAGAGACCTGGTCACAAAACTGGAAGCTCCAGAGACCTGACAACATCAAGACACTGCAATCCTACCCATAACAGGAAAAATCCTTGTGAGGACCAGGTCAGCCAGGGATTTAAAATATGCAATTAGAAGTACTTATATAAAATTACATGCCAAGTGTGCACAGCATCTCTTTCTGAACCCAACCCTTTTAGCCAGAATTGGCAATTACTCAAAGACTGACAATCTCAATTACTACATCGTGATAATGCAGTCAGGAATACAGCTGAGAGCAGTATGGACAAGCCACATAAAAGGCTTGAAAAGGGTACTAAGGGTTGGTATCAGGACAAAAAGACCAACTGTGAAAAGGGAAGAGATCTTGAACTCCTACACCAGCATGAGCCATAAGAGGATTTGCACAGAGGCCACCTTAAGAGTCCTACACACAACCCTTCACAGAAGCACGAAAATGTGACAGCTTGGATGGAGCCTTTCCTCCTTACAAGGGCAGATTTGCAGATACCTATAATGATAAAAATAACATTAGTCACTAAATAGAAACTGGAACCATGGTTCAGGTGATTTGCTGAAGATCATACAGGTGTACAGTTCACCAGGACTCCCAAATTCTGCCCCTGTTTTACTTTCTAACTGCAACCACAAAAACAAGTGCCTGTGGTAACACTATAGAAGTTGTAAGTGGACAGACAGGCAGCATTATAAAAATCCTAGAGAGTTGCTTTAGAAGAAAAGATGGTACAAGGCCTCATCTCCCCAGTTTTTACTATGCCAATATTTTCTATAGAAAGTTTGACCCCAGAGAGCTTTCTCATTTTAGTGGAGACACCTCAATGTTCACAGGAATGTCCATTTCTGCCTGGTTTGAATCCAGGGATCTTCCACGTGTGAGGTGACAACTGCAGCACTGCAGAAGCACCAGGTCACACACACAGGGAGAGGAGAAAACCAAGCCCAGCAACATCCCAGCCAGATGAGAAAAGGGCAGTTTCAGTTACCACGGCTACCTCTGCAAGAATCTGTTTTTCATTGAGATAACCTTGAGAAGAGACAAACAGCAGAAGGAAATTATGGAGCTACAGCTCCAAAGGACTCTCTCCTGTCCTGAACTCGGAATTACGGGGGTTTCCATATGGCAGCCTGCAGTATGTCAGTGATCCCTTTAGCTGGCATCAGTACCAGAGAGAGATTAGGAACAACAGCTAATTCATTTAGTTTTTCTCTTTGTAGGTGAAGGGGAAAAAAATGTAAAGAACTGCAGGAAGGGAAAAGAAAGCAAAGCCATTCCCTTAAATTGTAAAGGTTCTGGAAGCATGTAGCTCTGGACCCCCTCAAACCACAGAGCTCTAGTGGGTACAGCTGAGCCTCACACTTGCACATTAACTCTGTTCAAAACAAAGGGATTATACAAAGTGCTTAGCTCTAAACACACAGTCTGAAGTTCTGCAACAGTTGATCTTTTTAACATTTTAAGTACCGTGTCCCACAACCAGGCCAACTGAGCTGCCTCTAGCCGAGTCAGTCAAGTCCCCTCACCTTCACCCCCCACCTCAGGAAGAGCTGTTTAAGGCACTCGGCAAAGAGATATTTCAGGGATAACTGAAATACAACTCCCCAGACAATTTTGGTTGCATACCAGGAGTTCATCCATGCTCGTCTGACACTTCTCCAGGTTGATCCGTTTAATTGCCACCTTCTCCTTCTTCGGAATGCAGAAGGCCGCCTGCACCACCGCAGTCGCTCCACTCCCTGGGGGTGAAAAAGAGAGTCAGCAACATCTTACGGACTTCAGCAGGAAGGGAGAGAGGCCAGACAACAAAATTAGGAATGCCAGAGAGTAAAGGCAGCAGAGGCAGGTGAAAACCCAGTGAAGGATCTCCAGGTCTCTCCACTCAGGTCTGTGCAGCCCCATGGGTCAGCTCAGCTGCCACAGCCAAGTGCTGGGCAAACCAAAGGAAAACAAGGGGATCTTTATGATCCCTTCCAGGGATCGTTCCAGTTGTGCAGACAAAAAAAACCATCCAGACTCCAGCTTCCTTATAACAGAGGAGTGATTCTACTCATGTACTTTTAAAAGCAATGCCACTGGGGTCACACACAGACTTTTAACCTGATGTATTCACCCAAAGTGTCAAAACAAGCCACAGTCTTTGCTACCAAAACTAATGAGATTTTTCAAATATTTTTAGGTACTAATTGCTGTTCTCATCTCTCCTCATTTCATGCAAAGACACGAGGTAGGTTTCATTCAAGCAGGTTCAGCTCCAGTTCTCACACAGCCTCGCTGTCTGGGTTGAGAACCACAGCCAGAGAACATTTAAATTCCAACAGGGAAAAAATACTGCATTTTAATGTACCGTTGTTCAAACTGCTACAACCAGGCATAAGAGTTCTGGATTTAAACTGCTCAGCAGTATCATACCCTTTGATATCAAAAGGAGATTGCAACAGTGAGACTTCAAATCTAGTTGATGTTAAGTCTATTTTTGCTGGCCTCCAAAAATTGTTGCAACATTCACGTCTCATCAATAGGACACCTTGTTACTTTACTTTCTACCTTCATCTTGGTTCCCCACATTTACACACTTCACTGGAAAAGAGTAAATCCAAATTAATAAAAAAGGAGGTAGGATAGGTGGAAAATAGTTCAAGAGCTTCCTATTGCCAATACCTAAAAAATGCTAATAAAAATGAACCCACAGCTATTTTGTTTATTATCCCAGGCACAACTCATGAGCCCATTTAGGCTGAGGAGAGAGATGAGAACAACTATTCTGCATTTTGCAGTAACACACCTATTTTACCAGATTCTCCTGTCCCTAACACTATAAAAACTGCTTCCAGATTCTGAAATCCAGACAAAGCGTATTTTTGCAAGCTTTGTGATTTTTGTCTAGTACATTCACATAAACTGGGGGCAAAAGTTTTCAATCTCACCTTCAAACAAAGGCTACTGAAGCTCCCTACAACCACCATCAATATTCTTCTCACACCAAGTTGCACCAAGATAAATTCAAATAAAGTTCCATGGGAGGGAAAGAGTTTGAAATCCAGCCTTGAAAGATACAGAAAAACTTCTCCATTCGAAGTCACACTGAAATAAATTGAAAAGTCCTGAACTGTGGGACACTGCTCCTCTAATGTTCAACCAGAACCTGCTACAGTGGAGCTACAGGACTTTGACTTCACTTTATATGGCATTGCCAGTGCACCCTGGACAACAGCATCAGCTTGCCAGGGATTCCCTGCACTCAGGAGTTTACATTTTAATCCCAGAAGGCAACAATGTGCAGAACACAAAATGCTAAGGTTGCTAAAGCCGAACTATTTCACAAAGCTAATGGGTTTTTAAGAAGTTCAAGACTGAGGCCATTTATTACTTGCACAAGTTTTTCAGAGCACGGAGCAAAGCAAAGCTTAGGTGGAAGAAAAGGACAGCAATAGTACCAAAAATATTTACAAGGGACTTTGAAAATGAAATTTGAGTGTTATAAGCAGGATCTTGAGCAAAAGCTGGAGATGATGTAGGAGTCTGGGCAGATATTTAACACAAACCACTCAAAAAGAGCAAAGTGGGGAGGTTTTGACAGCAGAGGTTGGCTACACTGCCAGGAGCAGGGCTGAGACACACAACATTAAGCAGGGGACAAACATCCCAAAAGCAAACCTCCACACACACTCCCTGTGGTGCTTTGCCTGGCAAGCAGCAGGTGCAGGAATCCAGCAGCAAAGCAGCAGTCCCAGCACAGACACATTCCCATCCACTGGGAATCCTGGGTGGCACTGACCTGCTCCTCTCCACACAGTACCTGCTTTCCTAAGTTTTTTCTGCAGCTTCTCTGGTGGGCAAAAACAGTAAAAACGCATAAAGGCTCAAGATAAAGAGGGCAGAGCACACAGAAATGCTGGCAAAAGGCAGAAGTGAGTTTGCACTTCCTAGCACTGCTGGTCTCCCTACTGCAATCGCCTTTTGGAAGTCAGAATAAAAAACAAACACGGTATAATTTCTTTGGAAAGTGTTAGATCCCAGAAGAAATGTTGCTGCTGACACATTCAAAGCACCAGTATTATGATTTCTTTCTTTGGATGTCTTGGTGCATAGTAATAGAGACTGAAAATACAAGCCAGATGCTGTTAAGAATATACAACTCTGCACCTCAGAGGATTGTCTTGTCACACAACCCTTTTCACTCCTCAGTTAGTTCTTCAGTGTGTATTTTCATCTCTAAAGCTGCCTGCACAGCCCTCATTGATATGAGAGTATCTGTGCTCAAAGATTATCTCAGATGCTCAGCAGTGTCAGCACACTCCTGCTTCCCCCCACAGCATAACATCCTGGGATTTTTGTGCCACTTAGACCCAGCTGCTGTAAGCACAACTGGCAGAGGTGCTTCTTACAATCCCGATGCAATACCACTCCTGTAGACCAAACCTTTCACAGGATGAAGTCCAGAGGGTTATAGAAGTGACTACACAAGGAATAGCTTTGTGTTTTATTCTTTTAAGATGTTACTACCAGAAACAATAGATGCAGACTAATTAAAAGCAGGACCACTCATGCTACAGATCCTTCCCACTCCCTGAGTCTGCAGGATCAATGCTCACTAGGACTTGAGGGCAAAAACTGCTTTTCACTAAGTGCTTGGACAATGCCCCAGCCTGCAGGGACCCGATCTGTTAGGAGCGTGTGGCATTATTTTAACAGTAATGAAATCCCAAACTAAATCCTTCTGGGCACATGGCAGGGAATCATCTGAACTCGAGACTCCTCCCATTTAATTCCCTGCTGCTCCTACTTTTCTGGCAGCTCTGTTTAGTTCGATCACCACCTGCTCTCCCCACTCCCCCCTCTCCCGTTAATTCATCATTTCTTTCAGCTCCTCTGTAGCACTAATTATAGAGAAACAATGAAATCTCAAAAGCGTATCAGGCGAGGATTAAGCCAAGCTGCAGCACGATGTGCCACAAGCAAGCTGCTCTTTGGTGGCAGCGGCAGCGTGCCGTGCTCCTGGGACCAAACAAAGGCGGGTTTCCGTGCTTCTTGGAAGAGTACAGAAAACATGGCAACACGGGCACTTCAGGCTTTGAAGCCACACAATTTGTTTGTTGAATGCCAGGATGGCAAGAAAAGGAAAGGAGAGAAGCTGCAGCAAGGATGCTGAACACACTGCTAAGTGAAAACAGGCATAGAGAGAGATGATGACACCAACGGAGAGGAAAAGAAAAGGCCCATCAAGGAAGTTTTCTAAAGTTTAAGAGCAGGTAACAAATGTACGGGGAATGGTGGGAAAGAGAGGAGATTTCCTGGGCTGCTATGAACCACCTTCAGTGAGGAAAAAACCCCAAGGGCAATTTGTGCCAGGGCAGCACTGCTTGGTCACACCAACTCTCCCAGCAGGTCAGAGCCAAACACGGTCCCGAGGGCGTGGGCAGCACTGGGTTAATGTTCCCGGGCTCAGTTCACACTCACTCCCCAACTCAAGACTCTGATCAAGGTCAGCGCTGGGGCTCTTCCCTCCGCCTCTCTCAGCCTCTCTCAAGATCAGCTTTCGGAGAAAATTTGCTCCCCAGTTAATCTCTTCCAGCATAACAGCTTAGCAAAACAATAAAACTGGGCACAGCCAAATGCTTGCTGCTTTATTCCTGAAAAGCAGGAGATGGTTTTGTTGAAGGCTGGGGGCGGGGGGAGGACAGAGACCCCAAATGGGTATTAGGATCTGCTTAATACCTCCTGTTTTCACCCCTGTAGGCTCTCATATATAGTTCCAACCCTTAGGATAGCAGCTGCAAAATTCCTGCATAAGAGGGTCACGACCTACTTTAGAAAACATTGCCTTAGGAGGAAAACATACCCTTTCTAACCCCTGCTTCTTTCATGTTTCTACAATTAAATGGCTCTTTCTGAAATAAAACCAAGCTCTGAAAGGATTAAAACAACCCAAACCAAAAACTCCCCAAGCACTCAGTTACTGAAGCATCATTTTTCCAGGGTATCTCCTCTGCTCCCCTGGATCCATTCTCCCTGTACCTTTAGCATCCACAGCTCCAGTCTGAACTTCTCCTTAAACTGAGACAAACCCCCCATGAAAGCCCAGCATCAGCCTTCAAGGGAGGCTGGACACCATCTCTTCTGCAGTTGCATAACTTACATGAAGCTTCCATTTCTGAAAATAAAGACAAGCCCAAGGAGATCTCTTGTTAGAGTTAATGGAAACCAATTATTTCAAGGCTAATTGGAGAAGCAGAAAGACAGGGGACTGACCAGAGGACACAGCATGTTCCTACACACTTTCTCTACAAAGATAACTCAATCACTGCAGCCACAAAAGGACTTTGCAGCTCTCCCAGTAAGAGTGGGATGAATTGCACCGATGCCTCTTCCCAGGCAAACGCAATTGAAGCCAGAAATCCTCTTGGCAGAGGCATCTGCTTAAGCAATGGGAACAGTCGTGCCAAATGGTCACAAGACACACACCAAATCCTGGCTCTAGAACAGAATTCTCCTACCACGTGCAATGGTGATTTGAAGCAGTTACATGGAAAGAGGACTCACAAAACAGTGTTTCCCAAGCTCTAAATCTGCTTCAGGTACCCCGGGAGATGTGAAATTTTCCCTTCATGGTAACTCAGTTGCTCACGAAGCTGTTAAAATCAACAGGGGACATGTTCCATAACAGCCTTGGAGCATCAGTCCTTATCCTAATGCCATATCAAATCCCCTCTGGAGAGGAAACATGCTCTTCCAGGGTCCAATGCATGTTAGAAACCACTTAGGTTTGAAGGAACCTCCAGTGGCCTCTAGTCCACTCTCCTGATGAAAGCAGAGTCAAATCTCCACTTAGATAAGGTTCCTCAGCATCAAACTCAGTCTAGTTTGGATTTTCTTTAACAAGAGATATTTCTGCAACCTTTTTGGCTGTTTCTGTGTTTGACCACCCACACGGTAAAAAGCTTTTTACCCCCTGGATAGCTGAGGACAGCAACAACTCTTCTAAGGCTGAAGAAATCCAACTCTCCCCACAAGTCATATTCCCAAGTCTCCTTCAGCATTAGACTATGCCCAGCCAAAGACCTCTGCACAACCCTGCCCTCTGCTTTCCACCATTCCCCAGCACACACACGACCTCTCTATTTTTAAGTGAGATCTGGAATCCATCCTCCCCTCTCTGGAGTGCGGTGCCAGAAGCCGCTCGTGACGCAGGCTCTGTTTATAAATTGTGCCCCCGGGTTTTCCTCTTATGAACAATGCACACAAAACACTTCCCTGCAAGGCTGCTCTGGACCAAGCAATGTCTGTCAGGTTCCAGGTACCCCAAAGCCCAGGAGAGACCTTTAATGCTTCACAACACAGACTCTGTGTCCGTGCCTGCAGAGCAGGCGTGGGGATGGAATCCTCCATCTCTGGATGCCTCGACTCTTTGACAGCCTCATGCCAAAGAGCTGTGGGAGCCCTGCTCTGTGGTTACTCATTCCAAGGACAATACAGTAATAAAACTAGAAGCTACAAGACTGGGAATAGAATTTCTTAACTGTTCTTACAGAGCACAGTGCAGATACAGATCTAATTAAACCAGAAATTAAATACCATATTGCAAACTCTGACTGATCTTGCATTGTTTGGTCCATTTGCTATGAAGGCAAAGTGATGCCTCTATTTTCTGCACATCATTTGAGGCTTCTGGTGAGAAGAGTCCTCTCACAAACAATGAGCCTCTTCTAAAAACAAGCCAGCAAAAAAAAAAAGCCTACTCTCAACTTTCTAGCCAACTCAGTATGGAGTGGGAATACTCCACTCCCCAAGGAGGTCTTGGTAACAAGAGTCCACTGGATGTCAAAGTCTTCCTGGCAGAAGCCCCACAATTCAGGAAGAGTGAAGTAATTCAATTTTAATGGTCCTTGAATACGGTTGTAGTTCTTCAAGCCATCTCCCCACTATGTGTCACATTCGTCCTACAAAATGGAAGACGCAATTCACAATAACAATTACAAACAGCATCAATAAAACCAAAGGGAATTCGTGATGGGACTCATATCTATTCCTAGTACTGTCACAGAGGGGACAAAAACATCTGCTCAGCTGTGGAGAGGAAAAAGCTACCACAGTAAAGTGTCATCTACTCAGCCTGGTACTGCAGGAAGAGTATTAACAGTGCCAGAAGTGAAGTTACAGCCTCAAACCAGGAGGGTCACTCGGGTGCCTCGAGCACTGCTCAGAGCAAACCCAAACAGCAAGGTGGCTCTGAATGCTGTCAGAGACACTGTGAGCAGCAGCCATACCAGTAGGGCAGAACTCAGTTGGTTTTGCTCTGTGCCTGGTTGGGAAACCTACAGGAAACTAAAGCAGCAGCAGAGAACCCATGGCCAAGACACAAGAAAGCTACAAAAGCACAGGAGTGTGTGGAGCTGCCCTCCCACAGCAACACAGGGAGTGCAGATGTGCATCTACCACCAGGAAGCTCCCAGAGCTGTGCCAACACATCCACACTCACTCCCAGACACCCTTCCACCACTCATGCCCACTACGGATTTACTATGAATAGTATTTCCCACAAAGAGAAGAATCGGGGTTGTACATTTATTTCTTTACAAGCTGCAGCACAAGATGGTAACACCCTATTTAGAACACTGGTGGAGGTAGTAGGAGGCCAGGTTTAACTTTGTGCACTTTCTCTGCACTCCAGTCATGCAGCGTTTGATCCACAGCAGAGACGGGAAGATACCCTGTAAAGAAGAGGTAAAGCAATACTTGCTGATACAGTGCAGGGAAGAAATAAACCAGAGAAGCGAAAGCAAAGCCAGAAAGCAAAAGCAGATTTAACTGAAAAGTTGTGAGGGGGACAATTTTAAAGCCCATATTGGAGGAAAACCAGCAATCCCCACTGACTACACATCACAGCCTAAGTACACACTACACATGAAGACACCTGCACTACGTGTGTGCAGCAGTCCTGCAGGCAGGTGTAACAGCTGAACTCCCACATTTAATAGACAGTGGCCATGCTCGTATTTCTGAGGAAAAAGCTTTAAGGAGAACAACTCAACACTATTTTAAATAAACTCTTTCAAAACTTCATACTTCCATGTGGTCAGTGTCAAAATGTCACCCCACCCCTGAGCACAGCCTAACTCACACCACCCAATGCAGCACGGTCATGGCCTCGTTCAGGCTCACCTTGAGCACAGCCGAGTGCTGTGAACGTTCAGCTGGGCTCAAGCCAAAGGTGGCTGCATTAAGGTACATTAAGGCACAGGGCATGTGCTGCACAACACACTGAGAAAGGGCAAGGATTGGGAGGTAACATGTTCAAGCACAAAACTAAGGCTTAAATACAAATGACTCCTATTTTGCACCAGCACATCTGATGGCAGCAGCCTAGGCCTTTTACTGAAAGAGTTGGAAACAGGAATGGGGAAAAGCAGAGTTTTCATTTGTGAATTCCTGTTTGTTTCATTCAAATTGCAGGTGTATCTTTGCAATGACCTCTGATCATTTATTCCAGTACAGCCAGAGCTCAGGCAGTTTGTGATTCTGTGCAAGTTGCGTGGCCAATGATTTCAAACAGTGCTCACACATGAGGGATTTCTGCTGTTAAGTCTCCATCACGTGTCTTCCCCAAAGCCTGGGTCTTTGCTCAATTCATGTCAGCACCTGCAGTGTCCAACAGACAACTGACCTCCCAGTGTTAGCCCAGCATGTTCAAAGAA
This sequence comes from Corapipo altera, assembly GCF_003945725.1. Lineage (NCBI taxonomy): Eukaryota > Metazoa > Chordata > Aves > Passeriformes > Pipridae > Corapipo > Corapipo altera. The sequence continues at coordinate 560,099 of NW_020884937.1, forward strand.
TTTCAGAAAATAAGGAGAAACATATTTCTGAAACTCCACTGTCCAATTAGAAATAGAGCCAAAATATTTGAGCTGCATGTAAACTTGCTGACAGTGAGTTATTTGCCATCCTGACAGAGCTCTCGCTGTTGACAATACCACTGAAAACCACACATTGTGCCCAGAGCTCAGAGGTTTCTGCCCATGTAAGACAATGCATTTCTCAAGATTCCCAATGCTCTGTGTTCAGTGGAGAGGGATGATAAGCCAGCAAAGATCACACAGTGCTGCCAGCACTTGTTTAAACAGCCTTCCCATCCAGTGGTCCATCAATACAGAAACACTCGATGCCACAGACTTATTGTCCAGGTCTTTAACTTGCATCTCAGACTCAGAAGGAAGAACACAAATCCACATCCAGGCACTTGTAAGAAGTCCAACTTGCAGAGCCATCAGCAACTGATGGGCAACACCCACAGCTGGACACATCTCCCCATGGCCCCACTGAACTCTACACTATAAATAAAGAAATGACACTGATTTCTAAGCTGGAGGGAGATCTAGCTACTGTAATCTAAATGACTCAATGCCAAGGTTTCTGCAGAAAGGAAGGGGAGCTTTATGGAAATTTTCACCCCACCCCACACTGTATTGTTCTCTCAAAACACTTTCGATATCTCCTGGGCCCTGAATGCAGAAAAACATCATCTGCTTTCCACCTTTGGCAAACATTCCGGTTGAGAATCCTCACAGACTAAGCAAGGAAGTGACAGGTTTGGAGAGCAAATGATCATCAGCCTGTCAATATAACACAGGCCAGGACTGGAACAGAGGGTGAGGAATAGGGTCGGTCACACAGAGCATGTCAGAAAGATACCTGACCAAGCTGTCACTGGGTCACTTTGCTGTGTGATTTCACCAGCAGTCACCAGCTGACAGCACATCCAGCTGAGCCAGGCTTTCCACTGCCCCCCTACGACAAAGAGCTGCAGCCCCCCAGCATCACACTCCACACCAGAACAAGAGATGCCAGGAAAAAAAACAGACAGGAGGAAAAGCCACTGGCCACAGAAGGTATCAGCTGAGAGAAGGATTACCAGGGACGAGCATCAGCCCATCTGACACTCCCTCAGCATTTCCACTGCAAACACCAAAGCATGGACACAAGGGTGCTGCTGTTGGCTGTACGCCCAACCTCCTGCAGCCCCAGGACATCCCAAGTTAGTCCAGGCTAGCACACATCTCCATCATGTCCTTAAGGACACACCCTCCAGTTGCCCAAGGTGCCCAGGTGATTTGGGGAACACCTCTGAGACCATTTTCCCCACAGCAATAACTACAGTAAGCTCCAAGGGCCAGTTACACAAGTCCTGCGTGACCTGCCACATTTACTTAAGATGCTATTAGCATGCCTAAATTAGATTTTCAGTTTGAAACCAATTATATTTATTTGATTTCGTGCCAACATCCCTGCCTAATTTAAAGGGCACTGCAGCTATGCAGTGTTAATTCCACATGATGGAAAGCAGGCTCAAACATCTCGTTTCCAAACACAGCAATTTTAGTGGAGAAGGTTCATCCTTCCCTTTTAATCACTGCCAGTTACCTTTATGGTATATGCAGCAATGTAAATATCATGCTGTCTGTCATCAGGTATTACCAAGGCTTAAAACATAGAGCTGGTACAGTAGCCAAGCCAGCACTCTCCTTTCTTCCCTCCCAACCTTTATCTCTGAACTCTGTCTCAAATGTAATTGTCAGCTGTAGAGGATATTTTATTTGGCCAGGATTCCACTTAACAGAACAATCTATCTGCACACAGTGCAGATGTTTGATAGTACCATGGTTATTTTATGTAAATAAGCTTTTAAGTATCAGATACGTCCTCTCTCGAAGGCTATTATCCTTTCTTTTCAGGGAATATCTACTAAATATTTTCCATATTTATTAGTCTGTTCAGCACACAAGATTAGCCCACTGGTTCAAAATTACATTCTTTAACCAAGAGTAATGAGAACCATCCTGAGCCTTAGGATCTGGACAAATAACTGTGCTCAGGCTGCCAGTCCATCAGCCCCTCAGCTGTTCAAATAAGATTTGCATTGGTGAGTGGTTCAACAGGAAAAAGATACTTCATGCTCAAGATACTTTTTCCAGCAAAGCACAGTTTGCTGGAAGTCAATACCAAGGTATTTCTTAGCTGTTAATACCAAGTTATTTATTAGACAGCACTTGGCATCCACAATGACAAGTTTTACTTTGGTGAAGGGATGGAACTTACAGCTTCACCTTTCAACTTTCCTGGGGGAACCTTCTCACTCTCTACAGATCCCTGAAAGGAGGAGGCAGCCCAGTGGGAGTCAGCCTCTTCTCCCAGGTAACAAGTGACAGGATGAAAGGATAGGGCCTCAAGTTGCACCAGGAGAGGTTCAGGTTAATTATCAGGAAGAATTTCTTCACTGATAGGGTGGTCAAGCATTGGAACAGGCTGTCCAGGGAAGTGGTGGAATCACCATCCTGGAAAGTGTTCAGAAAACGTGTGGATGTGGCACTTGGGGACGTGGTTTAGTGGTGAACATGGCAGTGCTGTGGTAAGGGTTGGACATGATGATCTTAAAAGCCTGTTCCAATCTTAATAATCTCATGAATCTACAATTTTTATAACTGCCTCGTATGGTGAGAGACAGAAAGGTTCACAAAGAAGTGGTCTAGGACGTGAAGACATATAACACATCAGGTTTAAGAAGGACTCCATTTTCACTGACAGATCTTAAGGAATCACAGATTGGAGACATTTGTAGTCAACACCTTTAAGGTTTGGAGACAGCAGGAACACCAAGCTGCAGCTCTCCTGTGCCTTCACGGGGAAGTGTCCTTGCAGATACGGCCTGAACGTACAGCAAGCAGTGTAAGAAAACCAGAGCCACAGACACGTGCTAGAGAAGACAAGGCATTGTTGGTTCCCACTGTCGCAGGGAATCCCTGAAGCAGCTGTTTCACAGAGCAATGACAGGGTCACAGGGAGGTTCCAGTGTTTAACAGAACGTGTGCCGGTAATTCCCCCATGTGCCCCTTCCAGCACAAGCGTTCGTTAATTCGGTGCAGGGATTATACAATTTGGCATCAGCTGGAGCACACAACTGAGCTCCATGACCCTGGGAGTCCTTTCTAGCGCTGCCTCAGCAAAATAAGTGACAGTAGCTTTCTGGTTTTGTTCTGAAAATTTGCATCATGAAATCCCTCCCTGTGGATTTTGCAGGAAAGGTGCTTACTCCATGACAAGAAGCGTTGTCTTTAATTTAGGAGTTTTCAACCCATCGAGATAAGCTGATATTGTGTTGCCTGCCTGAAGCTGGAGATGGCCTGAAATTCCCAACTGCAGTTTCAGCTGCCTCACTTCCCTCAACAGGTATCAGCTCGGAGCACAACCAGCTAATTTTCTTAGGAAAAATATTCTCTAAGTGCTCTCATCCCACAGCCATTAACTCACTCTCTCACTTCTCAAATACCATCATTTTCCACTACTCCCTGCACTGTTTTCAAAGCTTCCTTTTCAGAAGAGCTGGAATAAACCCTGGAACCTAAGGAAATCACCCTGAAGACTGAAAATGAGCAAGAGACTAATTTAAACCCAATTGAAATTGAAAATGCACAACCTGTCCAACAGTAACTATGGAGCTTTCGTCCAGTGTTTAGGAAAACATCGGTTTTACAAAACATACGGCAAATTGCCACAAAATGCAATAATCTCACACCCTGACCACGAGCACCTCAATACAATTCCACATTCACAACTAGTTTTTTAGATGTTTTCCTACCTGACAACACTCTTACCTCTAATGAACTGCAAAACTTTGTCAATTAACTGTGCTCCCAGAAGAAAAACAACTTCAATTCTTCCACGCAACAAGCCAGCAGAGGATACCACAGGACAAGCCACGTGCTCAGTCAGATCTCACCAGAAGCAAGGTGGGTACTCAAGGTCAAATTTTCACTCCACAGTTTTAACTTAACTCAATTCTGTGGATGGATGAAAAGAGAACACCATCCTCCCACACAGCTTATTAATAGCAAGGTGCTAGCAGGAAAAAGAGTCAAGTTTGCTCTTAAATTACCATTCATGACCATAAAACAGTAAAATTTTGGCAAAACCCGAGGAGAATTTACTACAGTAAGAAATGATCACTGAAGTATTTCAACTCACACTATTCTTTAACAGCTGCTTGTGCCTTTTCTTTCTAGAATGAATTTACATAGGCTCATTTCCTGCCTACCCATTGGGGAGAATGCTATAAAGTCAGCTTAGCATGAAACAGTGAAACGCAACAGAACAAGAATTTTTTTCTCTCCCCCACCCCAAACTCTCAAGACAAAGAGGATAGAGCAGAAAATTGAAATCTGGCAGAAAATTCAAACTTAATTCAGAAAAGCTTTTTTGTATTCCCTCAAAAATGCATTTTAATTTGGCTGAGTTATAAGAGTTTGAAGGTGTTGTTTCATAAGCACACAGTACAAGTTGTATGAAACTGTAATGGATGGGAGGTGGAAGGAAGATTTGGCTAAAATGGTAATTTTGTGAGAAAGTGAATCAGTGCTCTGAATTTACTCCGTGCTTCATTCATGGGTGGGATCTGTGAAGCCTTTAAGACTTGAAGACAGTTGTCCCCTGCAGACTTCACAGTGTGCAGAACCAAAGAGGCCTCAGAAATCCTTGCAAGGCACGTCAGACTCTCGTTTGGTAGAAATTTACACAAAACCAAGTATTTTTTTCAGGATGGAATTTCTCGCAATGACGAGAAAATCTGTGTTAAGCAAAAATTCTGCGTGAGGTGATTCACATCAGGAAACAACAATCTTTAGGAACCTTGGGAAGTGGTGAAGGGACTTTGAAAAAAAAAAAAACATTGCTGTGCAGTAGTGGTGAAAAGAAACACTGGATTTTTATTTTTTGCACTCGGGTCACCACAAATCCCTACCTCTTGCACTGTGTGACAGGGTCACCTAATACAGTTAAACCCAAGGAATATGCAGGTTGTGATGATCATCATGAGAACCCCACACGTGAGCAGAGTTTCAAGGCAAACAACACTCTCAGACAACCTAAGGGATCAAACTTACAGCTGGCAGAATCCCACACTAAGGTCAGTCCCTTCCCTTATGTTCATGCACGAGAGGAACATGAGAGAGGCTGAAGCAGTACCACAGACCCAGACAGGTACCCCTAGCCCTGCTGTCATTTAGCTGTAGTCACACCATTTGTTGAAGTGATCTTGTCTTACTCCAGTCAGACAAGTGTGATTTTGTTCTTAGCCCAGCTCCCTTCATTAGCACATGCATTATTTTGCATACCAGAGGCACCACATCCCTTCTCACACACCAAGAGCGATAATGACCTTCTGATAAAGAGCGGGGACTGCCTGTCAGCCAGGGACCTAACCCTGTCTCCGAGACTTTCCCGTGTGGCTGCCAGGAAGAGAGACAGAGTTTCACGTGCTTTTTAGAAATGTCAAGGCTGAACTCCCTTAGGTCAACTCACAGGAAACTGCAGCAACTTTGAGAGCCAAGTTCTCCATATCTGCGTCTCAGCTGTTTGATTCTAAAGGCAGCGCAGGATAATGGGCTCAACTCATCTGGAAAGCCCCGGCATCCTGATATTTCAAAGATTTTGCCATGCCAAATTCCACTGCTCCAACAGCTATTCTTCTACACCCACAAAGCCCTCAAGTCTGTCTCTCCCTATTAAGAAAGTTTAATAACACCGAGTTTACAAGCACTCCATTAGCATGTCCACAGCTAAATTTACTGCTGCGGAGATTTACGATGGATATCGTGCGTTTCTGGGGAAATCTTCCAAGAAAATTCGACCAAGATGTAGTTTTTTGCAACTCACTAACGCAATTAGCAACAAGACCCACTGTTATTGCCATCACTTTGGAGAGCTCCAACTTTTATTAAAAGATTACATCTCTAGACACTGGCTTGGTGGGCAAGCTGCTAACACTTGGAAAGAAGAGAGGTGCTGCCAAGTTTAAACAGACAAACATTCGGGGGAAGAGCTGGTTCTCCTCAAGATTTCATCAGCTGCAGAAGGAAGAAGCCTCCCAGGCGTGCATTTGTCAGCCAGCACATCCACCCCTCAGGTGTGCTCAGGAGCACAGCACAGCAAAGCGTCCAAGCACCAGCCAAGAGATTTGAATTAAACTGAAACTATTTAAATGAGATTATTGAGAAATGAAGGTGTTAAACATTAATCAGTACAGGTACGTAACAGTACTGGATGCAACTGCTACAGAGAAACCAGTCACAGGAAAGTGGGAGCTACTTCCACATGAAGCATCCCACGTGTTGATTTTTTCCTTAACATCCCAGAAGAGCTGAAAGCAGTGGGATCTGGCTCTGCTCTCCCCTCAAAGCAGCAGGCAAGGCTAACAAGGATGTACTCTCCCCAGTCAGCCTCCTTCACCACTGCTTGGCTTTCTAAGTCCTCACTCCGCTGCTTTGTGCATTTTATCCTTCTTCCTATCAGGGCACAGACAACAAAAGCACTAAACAAAGACACACACACACCTTTTGCTTCCACCTCCCCAGAGGTGAAAAGTGACTCACTTCAACCTTGTTCTAGTAGGGCAACAGTATCAAAGGTCTTACAGGAATGAGATGTGCCAAGCATCCAAAGGAAAGGTAGCCTGGACAGAGGAGTAGCCTGGCTATTCTGTCACACTCAGGAACACACAAGGTATATTTGTCTATACTCAAGCAGCTGAGAAACTGGCACTGAGCATCTCCCACTTCAGTGCCCAAGCAGATCAAATACTATGAATGACCACTCACACTTTTTTTAACATATCTACATTTGCCCAAAGTTAATTTTATATAAGCTTTAACATAATACAAAACAACAAAGGATTTTCTACCAACTTTAAGTGGAAAAATGAGCACAAAAATCAAGTCTTTAAATGAATTAAGCAGCCTGAGTACTGGGAATACGGGGTAGGAATCAATTTTGCTCAGCTAAGCTAGGGGGGAGGAGTGGGAATCCGTGAGGAAATGCTAAAACAAAACATATGGCACCAAGACTGAAGCCTAAACACTCCATTTAGAGCTCAGGCAGATATATTTTATAGAGGGTAACGTTTTTCTTGAATGGGTTTTAAATAGTCAGGCGTGTGAAACTGGGTGCAGCCAGCACACGGGCACCACAGGTAGCAATCAACACCGTGCTCCAAAAAAGAAACCTAAAAAGTTATCATTGGACAAGAGCCTCCCATTCCAGCCTGGTTTTTACATCCAAAGACTCCTGTTGTACCTGGTTAACACCTACAGGCTGCTCTTTTTCAATGGCAGTGCTTTCTCAGTGCGTGAGACAACTACACAAGCACCAGATGGGTGACCACAGATATTTTGACAAAATTTGGGGAAGTGGAAATTTTAATTCTAAGAATTTCCTCTGTACCTGCAAAAGAAAATTTCTCCCACACAGGCCACGTATGCTGGGATGTAGAGCTTGGGAAGAATGTGGCTAGAAACCTAAATATTCAACCCCAAAAGATCAACGTGTTCACAGGCAAAGCCTGACTCCAAAGCTACAGAAACTGCAGTCATTAAAAATCCTAATCATTCTGGTAAATGGTGACTTCAATTTTCAATTTAGGCTTGATTTCTGAGGGGATAAGAAACTCCCACCACATCTGTTCATGTAGCCTGCCCTGTCCTCATCTCACTGTGAAGGAATCTGTCAGGGGAGAGAGGGCACAGGAACAGAGCACGGGAGAACTCCCACCACTAATTTATCTCCTGCTTCTGGCACAGGCTGTTTGCAGCAGAGGGGATGCTCCTAAATCAAACAGCCACAGCCAGCACAGCTCTCATCTTTCCAAAAAAGTAGCAAAACGAGAATGACCCAGTTTCAACCAACTCCACTACTGCTACCCAGCATTTCCAACAGGAATTGTGAGATCCAGGGAACCCACGTGTGTGAGTATCTGATCAGCACAAGCAGCATGGGGTCGAATTTTTTTCAGGCTTCAAAAAGAAGACTGCAGTGATTTATATGCAATCCACGCTCAGAAGACTGACCACCTTCACAACCATCAGCACAGTACAGACTACATTCTGCTTTTTAGATGAAAATTTGAGTATCTCCAGAGGCCTTATTCACCTGCAAAATTCACCTGGTTACTCAGGGGGGACATGTCACTGAAATGCTTTATAAATTGTTTCCTCTACCCCAGCTCTACTTTATCCTTTTTTAACTTGAAGTCAGGTTCTCATCCTGATCAAGGTTCCTTGAATTCAATGTACTAGAAGTTATTTAAGCCTAAGGAGGTTACTCAGCAGTTATTAACACTAACCAGGCATAATCAACACAGATATTAATCCATACCTTTATAATGACATGAGTCATCCCCACTGCTGAGTAATCCCTTTTTTTATAGTATTAGCCAGAATCAGGAGGGCAGTTTTACAGCAGAAGTTCTCTTTGCAGGTAGAAAACCTGTACTTTCAATTCCTGCACCAAAACAGTATGGAACCATCCACATCCAATAAAAGCCACATATGGCAATTTTCAGGCAAAACCACCACAAGTTAAGGAATTAGACTACACATGGATTTCCTTAATTCCGATGTGGAAAAATAGCTGAGCTGGTAATCTCAAAATTTACTCTAAATTTTAAGAGTAGTGGGTTTTTTTTTTTCATCAGGAAACAAGTTAAACCCTTTAAAAGCAACAGTGGAAAGTTCCACCCCCTCCCAACCAGGACTCCTCTTTGTTCTGTGCTGAAAGACCTTTACAGCTCCACCTTTAAAAAGAAAACAAAACAAAAAAAAAAAAAAAAAAAAAAAAAAAGGCAACCCACCAAAAACCCCTTGAGGTTTACAGGAGACATGAAGCAGGAGGCAAGGCAGTCCAGCTCAGTTAACACAGTGACATTTTGTCCCACAAATCATATACGTGCTGGGAAACTTGCGTCACATCTCCATCCAGGCCGCTGGCAGACACACCAGTGTTTGAAACGAGTAAAGGGGGGGCGGGGGACAGGAAAGTTAAAAAGAGAAACCATATGTTTGCAATATACACATCTCAGTGTACACTCCATCACAGGCCAGAATGCCAACACAAGCCCTGAGGGAACAGGCGACATCCAGAAACTCGGTTTGCAGAGGGACAGAGAAAAGATACGGAAGAAATTAAGTACTTTTTACTGATTCCTCCCCAAGTTCTGTCAGTTAACCTGAGACAACACATCTCTGTGCTCCTCCTAATGCTCTGAGGTGGGACGTGCCTCTCCAGCAGCAAGTTCTCCCAAGAGCAGAAGTGTATTTACATTCCCTTTTGTTCCCATCCCACCCTGCTCGCCAGCTACAAAGAGGCAGATTGTCCATTTGCTCCTATCCTTGGATGCTCAGGTCCAAATCCTCGCTTTGTGCCACCACAGCAACCCTTTGCAGGCTCTCAAAAGAAAAGGAAGCATTTCCTACACACACAGATCCAGTTCTCTTTTCCCAGGAAATGGGTAAATGGGTGGCATGTTCTGCCCCTTCCTCCCCACACCTGTATCTCCTGATCCTCCCGCTCCTCAAAGAGGCTGAACATCTTCCTCCCCAGGGCACATTTTCCAGAGAAGGTTTAAAGGGTTGGTCTGTAGGATTACACCTTCCCTGTCTTTACAGAGAGTTTGTCTCTTTCCTAAAGCACTGCTGCTCCCCCTAAGCAAAGAGAGAGGACAAAGCCTGATCCCACAGAGCAACAGGGATTTCCAGAAGGATTTCCCCCCCTCCGCAGCTTTAGTTCCTTCCTACTTTTAAACAATGCCAAGTATTTAATCTCTTAAAACAGCATTCTCACAAACTCTCCCACCTTCCTTAACAGAAAACAAGCCTCCCCACGAGGCAGAGATGGAAAGCCTGGGCATGACAGCGCTACGTCATTTAGAAACTTCAAATAAAAGCACTCTCAGAGAGATTACTCCAAAAATTAACCTCCTTCCTAAAAGCCTTTGGCCAGGAGCCTGCCCTGCCACCTCCTGCTTTATTCCGCGCCTCCGGAAAGGGAGACGGGAGGCACTGACCTTAGAGTCACCTGTGGCACCACCTCTGATGTGTCACACACTCGCCCCAGAGCAATATATCCCTCACACACACCCCAACGAAATGGTCGAGACAGCCAATAAATCAGTACAGCAGGAGGCCTTTGGTAACTGGGCAGTTTAAAGTGAAGAGAGAGTGAGGAAGGAGCAAAAAAAAAAAAAAAAATCATTTAATGGAGAGAGCAAGGGCTGGGGCCTCGAGCTGTGAGGACAATGAATGAAAACGCACGGCAGCAGCAAAATCCCAGGATAAAAGGCTCGTTCGGCGGCTCTACCAAACCCTCCACGCAAGGACCAAAGCAACGCGGGGCTCCGAAAGTGCCGAGAGAGGTGTGACCGCCCCAAAATGATCGGGGCTAAGCTGTGGAGCTCCCTCCTGCTGACCCCCTCACACCCAGCACATCCCAAACCACACCGCGGTGGGGAGCAGAGCCCCCCCAGCACGGACCCCGTCCCGCTCCCCCCGGCAGGATGATCCGCACACCCCGCACAGAGGGGCGGGCAGAGATCAGGGGTTAACACCCTGACGGGGGTGTCCCTGCGACCAGCCCAACCCTCTGCTGGGGACGGGGCAGACCCACATTCCCCCGCCGGGGTCCCTCACACACGTCAGGAAGGGCAGCAGAGGGGACCCCCAGACCCTCACACCCCTCAGGGCAGGGGGACAGACCTTCTCACACCCTCCCGTGGCTGAAGCGGGGGGTCACGCAGTCCCGCTCCTTGCTGGGTGTGCAACAGGAACCCCCCTCAGCTGAGGGGTACCCCAGATCCTCACACCCCTTAGGGCGGGGGTGACAGACCCCTCACACCCTGGCTGAGGGGAAGGGGGGGGTCACACAGTCCCACTCCTGAGCAGGGGGTGTGTGACAGGACCCCACCCTCAGCACAGGGGTCCCCCAGACCCCTCGGGGCAGGGGAGACAGACCCCCCCCTCCCACCCTCTTACAGCTGAGGAGGAGGGTCACCCAGTCCCACTCCCGGGCGGGGTGTGTGTGACAGGACCCCCCTTGAGCTCAGGGGGTTCTGACCACCTCCCTTCCCTCAGCGGAGACCCAAACACCCCATCCCCTCAGCGAGGGGCTGCGCGCACCCCCTCAGCCCCCCCCACGGCCGCTCACCGATGACCTCCTGCAGCTCGTAGTCATCTTTATTGATGGACCAGGGCAGCGCGCTGGGCTCCTCGGCCATGGCCGCGCCGCGCCCGCCGCCCTCCGCGCCGCGAAGGGGACCGACCCCGAGGGGTGAGGGAGCGGAGAGGAGGCGCCGCGGATGCCCCGGCTACCCCTCCGAACCCCGGCCGAAGTCCGGCCGAGCCCCCTCCTCCTCCTCCTCCTCTCCCGCCGCTACCGCCGGCCCGACTCCGGCCGCCGCCGCCGCCTCCACCTGCCCATGCCCGGAGCGCCGCGCGTCACCCGCGCGCGCCCCGCCCGCCGCGGCCGGGGCGCCGCCCGCCGCCATCTTGAGCGTGGCTGAACGACCCTCCACCCACCCGCCCCGCCGCCACCACCGCGGCTACGCCACGGTTTGCTCGGTTAGCCACCACCGCCCTCGGGGGACGGGCGAGTGAGAGGAGCGGGGGGTGCGGAAAGCGAAGGGTGGAGGAGGAGTCCTTAAGGAAGGGAAGGGCGGGGATGCCACACACAAGATGGCGGCGGCGCGCAGCGGCCCCTCCCTCAGGCACGGGGCGGGAGGGGCTGGCGGTTTAAGGCGCAGTGCGGGCGGTGATTGACTGCCGGCTGCCGGATCCGCCGCTCCTATTGGTGGAGCGGCTGTCAATCAAGTGCTGCCCGTCTCCAGGGTCCCTGTGCCCGCGGGGCCTCGGGTCGGGGCTGGGCCCGATCCTGCCCTGAGGGGATCCAGAGCCCGAGGGTGGGTGTGGAGCGCGGCCCAGGCGCACATTCCGTGTTTAAAAATAATCCCCGGGGTGTGGCGGATCAAGAGGTTTGCTCTTCTCGCTGCCTCCGAGAAGGAGGCCAACATCATCTTCTATTCTCCAGTGTATCCTTCTGCCTGCTCCACGCTGAAAGCTCCACGCTGCAATTCCAGCGTTCTTGGACGTGACCCTACACACTCGTGGGGATGTCCAGCACCCTCATCCTGTGGTTCGTGGCTGCGTGGCTGAAGCTTTCTGGTCTGGATGCATTCAGGAGTACATCTGGTGGTCACTGGGGAGAACAAATTGGGATTAAAAGAGTGAGGAATACGAGGCTGAGTGGCACCATGGACCCACAAAGGCTGATCTATGTGTGTGTGTGTATATACATATCTATATATACTTACATATATACATATATATATTTAAAATGTTTGCAAGTTGAAGATCTAATTTTTTTTCCCCAACATAAAAAGAGATAAAACAATATCCCACTGTCACCAGGCACGGCAATAACCATCAGGAGAACCAACTGGGAATCTCAGTATCAGGTTTCATTCTTCTCTGTTGGTCACTGTTCTTCCTGTGTGGCTTGATGTCAGGCACTTCTGCGAGTCAAAGAACATCAGTTATATGTATTTTTAGCCTATTAGTACAAATTCCTGAGATGCCTCTGGTGAACCAGGCTTTGTGGAGGGCCATTGCCAAAGGCATGGGCTGACCACAGTGTTTTCACTTGTGCACTAATGCAGGACACCAGGTCCTTCCTATACCCTTTCTTTGTGTCCTGCAGAAGCCCCATAGCCCCATCTCACTCACAGCTGTGCAGGCACTCCACAACTCTGTCATAAAGCAATTCCAACTGAAAACCTGTTTGTTTTCCTGCTTGTGTGCATTAAACATTCCCCTGCTGAGCAATTTTTAGTATTTGCTAAATATGCTTTAATTACTGCTCAGAACTATCTCTGTGATCTCATAACCATGTTATAAAAGGAGTTTATATAGCAATTAAAAACAGCTTTTACCCCAGAGCACGCACTCGGGTAACCACTCTCATATTTCTGATAGCTAACAGCATGTTAGAAATGGATCTGAGCCAGACATCAACAACAAAAAGAGACTTATAAGGTTAATTTTACCACAGTGGTTTAAATTAAGAACCATCTTTTGGATTCTCTGATTTTGGGCTGAAAATCCTCCCCCTGTAGGCAATGCTAAATCTCTGTTTCTTTAGACCACTGCATCAGGATTATGTCCACAATGAACCTTGTTCTTTAAGAATTACCCCAGACTTTGATTGGAATTAAAATTTAAAATGTGCACTGACAAGACCACCAGTGGCTACACGAGCACAGAGAGCTGAGTGCTGCATTTTAGTTCTCCAGCTCTGCAATGAAAAATACATTTCCACATTTTTAACCCAGATCTCTCATTTGCACAGACTACAGCTCCCATAAATTTTGTATTATTTTTTAAACGAACTCAGCATTTTTAGTCCCTCAAAAGTCAGGGGTTGCTGTTTCATTCATTCAGAGGGTTGTTCCAACCTGAGTCTGTTGACGGATGAAAAAATGGAGCTGGATTCCACAGAGCTTTTAGTCCTTAGCCAACTTCGGGCCTCCAAGCAGCACCTTCTCCTCTTGCATCGTTTCTGCTCATCCTACTTTTCCCAATTTGCTTTATTTTGCCTGCCTTGTGTAGGCTGTGAGCTCCTCAGGGCAGAGGCAATGCCTCTATTTATAAAAGAGCCCGTGAAGTGGTGCTGCTGAATCAAGTGCTCTGTTGGAATAACGAGAAATTTTAGTTGAAATCTGAAGTGGAAAAGCAGTTTCCTGGTGTATCCACCTCCTCCCTGGACCGGGCTTTAGGGGAGACCGAGAAGTGGAAAAACTCCAGACGTCTTTCAGGTGGAAAGGCTGGAGCCTGAGAAAAAAAAATCTCAAGAGTTGAGTTTCCTGATTTTTTTTGACTTCCAGTAAAACACCACGGATCAGGGCAGGCAGTGCCCTCCTCCCATGGATTGGGCTGCAGAGCAGAGGCTTTCTCCTTACTCCTGCATTTCACTGATGTCCTGGGGCTCGTGTTCCACTGTGAATGGCCTTGGCACACCAGGCACACGGCACATGCTCTCACACAAAATGCTCCCCTTCTCGTAAGGCACATGGTTTCCTGCCTTTCTGGGCCAATTACTTATTGTTTCAACAAAACTTACTGGCACTGTGCAGCTCTTTGCCTGGTTTTTCCGTCCATGGAATCTTGGCTGTCTTAAAGCTGATGTTTAATGCACAGATTGGTGCCTGTGATACTCAGCACACAGACATTACTACCTTTAGTACCTGGAAAGGGTCCTTGAATGTTTTTGGATTTTATCAGCAGGTTGAGGGAGGCAAATCTGCCCCTCTACTCCTCTCTTGTCAGACCCCACCTGCAGTGCTGCCTCCAGCTCTGGGATCCTCAGCACAGGAAGGACATGGACCTGTTGGAGCAAGTCCAGAGGAAGCCACAAAGATGCTCCGAGGGCTGGAGCATCTGCTCTGGAGACAGGCTGGGAGAGCTGGGGGTGTTCAGGCTGGAGAAGGGGAGGCTCCAGGGAGACCTTACTGCAGCCTTCCAGTACTTAAAGGGGGCCTATAAGAAAAATGGGGACAAACTTTTTAGCAGGGACTCTTGCAAAAGGCAGCAGGGAATGGCCTGTCTGAGGGACAGTCAACTTAAATTAGATATAAGAAGAAAGTTCTTTATAATTAAGGTGGTGAGGCACTGACACGGGTTTCCCAGAAATGTGGTGGATGCTCCACCCCTGGAAACGTTCAGGGCCTGGTTGGACAGGGCTCTGAGCAGCCTGGTCTAGTGGAAGATATCCCTTCTCACTGCAGGGGGTTTGGACTAGATGGCCTTTAAAGGTTCCTTCCAATCCAAACTGTTTTATGATTCTATGATCATCATCACAAGATGAACATAAACTAACTTCATCCACACTTGGGTTGTAGAAAACTAGTTTAAACTCCAGTTTGTGTATCCAGGCCCTGCAGATTTCATCTTTCTAGTTGTGTAGCCTCTCAGATATGTCATTTTCTTCTTGTTAGGGTTGAAGTCGCTCTTTCAGCACGGCCATGCAGAGACATTTGCTGTCACAGCTCAGTGCTGTTCAGGGCCACAGCACTTGTTGGTTAAAGGCTCTTTAAGGCATCACAGACCTCTGTGAGTGCCTGTGCACTGGCTCCCACGGCTGGAGCAAACAATGGCAGTTCATGTGCCTGTGGAACTGCCTGGCACGGGCCTGGTTTGAGGGGAGCCCAACAACGCCCATTTTATTGCCCTCACAGCCAGGCAAGAGCGTGTCGGCGAGCAGAATGCCTGACCTTGTTCCAATGCAAAATCTGCCTGCTGTTCTTTCTTCGTGGAAACACTTCCAGGTTTATTGAAGGGACCTCACTCTATCAAACAGCAGCTGATTATTTCACAAAGCACAAGGCAGTTTCCTCTCCAGTCAACAAAGGCAGGCACTGCACTTGTTCTCCAGGGCTTTCTCCTGGCAGATTTGCTTTGGGTTTGGAGAAATTAAGTGAGAACCCTGCAGCAGAGGAGCAGTGCTTTAAAACCCTCCAACTACAGCAAGCTTTTAATAGTAGTTGTTTTCAAAACACAAGCCAAATACCACTCTAAGCCACACCTTCCTGAGGGATCCTGTATGCTACTCTGTATCTCCACCCCTTCACTGAACCCAGGTGTGCTAAGTCGTTTTAAATTCAGCTCTGAGGTCACTTTAAAGTCAAGTAGCTGAAGGCCCAGTTTTAACAGGTGAATTCTGGTTTTCACAGGGTGTTTACTGAAATCAGCTTTGGCTCTGCAAACACACTTCTCATCCCATCACTCTGCCTCTCAACAGGAGCTCTGTGCTGTTCTCTTACTTCCTCCACCTAAAATATCACCCAGTTTTTAAGCTCTGGGAAACAAGCGAAGAGTTTTTGACCAAGCCAAGGTTCTTCTTCTTACTCTTTTCTCATAAGTTTATGATTTCGTAGTATATAAACAGAAAGGCAGTTAACCCTCTCTGTAACAAATTAAAGCTTTGCTGCCTCCTTCAAATCTAACATAAAATCGATGCTAGGTTTGAGAAGTAATTATAGCAAGATCTTGATTATCACATACCTGAACCACAGCTTAATAATCAGCCCTCTGCTCTGTTTTACCCTAATGCTTTCTCCATACCTTTTTGTCTTTAGAGAAGCCAATGAAAGACACTTCACATTGCCTTGGGAATGTCACAGCCTCTTTTTGCCTTGGGAATGTCACAGCTCCTGAGGGCAGAAAGGTTTTCCCACTGGCATCTTCTGTGGAGAGTAAATCTCCATTATAAAGCACTTTCTAAGCAGCTGAGCAGGACGGGGGATGAGAACATATTTTAGAGCTTTTCCCTTCATTGTTGAAAGTGCAAAATAAGCCTGATGAAAGCATCCAGAGCCTGATGGACAAATGGATACCTCTGGGCTGACTCTTCTGCAGCTGAAGAAGGGTGGCCAAGGACTCTTGGTTCTATGATTTAAAGCTTTGCCTGTGTATTTAAAGCCATTTTGACATGTCTGGACACAACCCCTGATAGAGATCTTGGAGAGTATCCCCTCCTTGCCACTTGCTGTTGAAGCAGAGAAGTCTCTGGATACTCCAATCTCCTCCTGAGGATTGGCCATGGCAAGATTGAGCACAAAAGCAGTTTTTGGAGGAGACACTGCTGCTCCCAGGTGTGCAGCACAGCATGGATACTCTGTCAGCTGGGAGTGCTTGGACCCCATTTACAGCTGGCAAACTTTGAAGAAATAAAATAAAACATCTTTTGTAACATTACAATGGAGCAAGAGGAATTCTCTTGAAAGGCAGTGAGAAGAGAAACCCTAGGAATAGAAAGATAGGATTGGATAAGATTTCATGCAATTCTTGTCATCTGGGAATAAGATTTGTGAGGGAATATTGTTCTTATCCTTATAAATGGCCAATATCTTCTTGAACCCAGAGAAGCAGAGGCCAGGCAAGGTTTGTGGTTCACATTAGCAGATTCTAATGACATGAGTTTACAATAATAGTCTAATAGTTCAGTGTAACAGTGACTCATGGCTTATTACTGTGGTGATAGGAATGTAAAGAGATCTCCTTTGAAAAAAAATCTATTTGGATAGTTCACATCCTTTCCTCCCTACTCATGAATTCCTTTGCCATTGACTGCTAGCTGCTAAAAATAGGATTCTTTTTGTGTATCTAAAGGAAAACCTAGAATCAGAGAGACAGTTGGAGGGGACCAAGGCCCTTCCATACAGAGCCTTCAGGAAATATTTGTAATGAAAGCCCTCTGAGAGTGCAGGAATGTTTTTAAAAGATGGGAACAATCTAGGAAGATATTTTGGAAGGAAGAAGGAGAGGAATTAATGAATCACAGCAGCTCCCAGCTTTGGTATTTTGCACCATGGGGATGGGAAGATTCATCTCTTTATTAGGTACAGGACCAAGCTACAGCTTTGTCTTGGAGAAGCTTTTCCACTTCAGCAGCAGAGGAAGCTCTAGGGAACAGCCCAGGATCAGCCCTCTGGGCTGATGAGGAACCAGGAGAGGAGACTTCCTAGGAGTCACTTGAAATTGTTCAAGTCCCTTGAGGACAGCAGCAGGAAAGGGGAACTTACATGAGTAAGGTATTTGCAAATGGATTATCAGCACTGCTCCTTCGAAAAAAGGAGAAAAAAACCCACATGGCACCTCACAAACTGAAGTGTGAAATCATGCAGCAGGGAAAGCTGTCACAGAGAATCAGAAATTGATTTAATAGTCAAAAGTTGACTGCTGCATAATTTGTGCAGATTGCTGCTGGCTGAGAGAGAGATCCACAGCTCCAAAGGACTTAGAGCAGGGACCCTCTGGCAAAAGGTGCGGAAAGCAAAATTCCATCGCTGGCGATTGTGCTTGTACTGAATGCTTCCTCTTCTTCAGTAGGGAACAATTAAAATCGATGGCAGGATGCAAGGTAACAAAGGGAAATGACTGATCAATATGCATGTCTTGGAGCTGAAGACAAGCCCGTCTGCCGGGAGCAGCATGCTGATGAGGCGAGATTCCCAGAGAAAACCTGAAAAGCTTCTCCTGCTGCTCGGTGACACGGCTGAGCAGATGCCAGGTGCAGTGCCAGGAGAGGTGAAGGCACCAAGGAGGCTAAAGAATAACTATTAGGAAAACCAGGGAATATACTAAACAGCTTTAAAGTAAAAAATGTGATGCTTCTCTTCTTTGCCTTTCTGAATATCTCAAAAGCCCTTTACTGATATTGATAAATTATCTTCTTTACATACCTGTGCAAGGTTTAGAGATGCTGAGACGTTGACATTTTAAGGCCAATGTCCATTTTATTCCTCATCTCAAAGCACTTTAAATCTCTTTTCCCTGTATATTTCACTGGGGGGGAGTCTCTGCCAAGCACTGCCAAAAATCAAACACTAAATCTTTCATGATTCAGTAGTTTTGAAGCAGTCACCCGATTTCTGAACACTTTTGAAAACACTGCTGTAAAGGGTCTGCCATGGATCTAGTGGGACAGGGAATGGCACATGGACCGCCAGGTTCACTTTCCCAGTTTTTCCCCTCTTGAGTGGTATTTATTTTCTGAGGGAACAGCCTGGCACATGAGCAGTTAAGCACCTCAGGACTCGCAGCTTGTACATCTCATTCTGCTGACACAGACAGAAGGCGAACACAGCTGAAGATTAGAGCCAGGAAAATGCTGCAAAAACTTTGTGAAAGTTCACTTCATCCTAACCCTACATTTGCCTGAACATATTTCCCATGGGTTCCTAACTGTGGCATCCTAAAGAGTGGATGAATGCCCATTTTGTCACCTCATGACTTTGATTTCATTGACAAACCAGGGAAGATTGGTAGCATTGAGACAGCATGTTCTCCCTGGGCTTGGAGCAAGGGTTCTCCTCCTCCTGGTCCTGCACCATGTCACCTACTGCCTCTTCCCCAGAGCCCTCCTGTTCCCTCAGCACAGGTGAAGGAGCAGCCATTCCTTTAGGACCCACTGCACCTTTCCCTGAGGCTGCTTCCCAGCAGGCACACTGCTTTGCTCTTTCCCTGTTGGGAATGCACGGAAGGGCTGAGAGCTCTACGAAATCTGTCCAGTCCAGGGAGAGTTTGGATGCTTGGCTGTTGAGGAAAACCTGGCACGTTCCTCCCAGTGCCTCTGTGCTACCAGCCCTCTGCCACCTGCCTCCTCACTGGAGGTTCTCTGTGTTTGCTGGGAAGGGGAGGCTTGAAAGGGCAGGATGGAACAGCCGTGCTTTCCTTGGGCTCAGCCCCAGACACTTGGCATTGTCCCATTCTGGAGGGTGATGGGAAAGCCAGAAATAGGAGGAGGAAAAATTTCCAAGCAACCTTTTGTAGAGAGACTTAGTTAATTGTTTCATGGCCAGTGCAGAAATGTTTGTTCCCTCCTTCCAGTCCAGCCCCACTGAAACCCAACCTAAGCAAGACTAGGAACTGGGGAAATGGGAATCAAAATCCCTCCATTGCCTGCCAGGCAGAAGAAAATCCGGCTGCAGCTGCCGAAACCTCCATGCTTTGAGCTGCAGGGATACATCCCATCCTTTTGTGGAAACCATCTTATGCAGCTGAGACAGAAGAAACCACTGCCCAGTGGGCATGGGCAGCCCCAACCTCTGCCACGGCAGGAGTGGCTTTATCAGCAGGAATGGGAGGAGGGAAAGGCACTGCTAAGCTGGGCTCTGCTATGGAACAGAAAATGCATTGTTTGTAAATCAGACTTTGGAACAGCTTAAGACTTAAACACACCTTCAGTTAATTAACCTTTTCGCAGAGCAGCACAGCCCCAGAGCTAATACAACAGTATTTAGTCCCATGACTGCAGATTTTGCTAGAAAACAAACAAATTTTCCAGGGCTAGGCTTGATAGTGCTGATCAAGAAGTTGGGTTGGGTTCAAATTCATCCCAGAATTCTAGTGGGGATTCAAAAATGGTTGTAACACCTAGAGAAAATTAACTTTAGCAAAATATTTGTACACAGCACGTGTCGTAAAGCCCCAAATGGTCCAAGAGATGCTCTTTAATAAGCTCTATGAGTGTGTTTCCCAGCAGTGTGAACCTTGTGGGGTTTGTTTTTTATTGCCTTATTAAAATATGTTTCCAGGATGCTCAAACAACATTTTTGAGCCATTTTTTGTGCACAATTACACTTTCTTCCCTATGCTAATTTTATTCCTGTAAATGTGCTCTCTGGAGCAAGCAGTGCCTCCATCATGGTAACACAACTGTTTTCATGTCAGTGTTAATGAAGGACAGAATTTGATCCTTTGAGGTCAGTACTTGACCTCTCACCCTCCATCTCTGGGGCTGAGAAGACTGTGGTCGTTACTGAGTTTCACCAGGTGAACATTGTCCTGCAGTAAACGAGGAAATGGCACCAACATTCCTGCACCAAAGTGAAACAGAGGACTGGGAATAGTTCTTTGGCACGAGAGGAATGACAGCTGGAAAAGAGCTGCTGCAGCAGGACCCCCTGACCCCACCTGACTCAGAGCTGCGCTCGTGCTCAAATACGGGCAAGAGTCATCAACTTCTCCAAATGGAACAGGGCAGTGGTGTAAAGCCACACTGGAAGTGATGGGATGCCAGCATTTCCAGGAGTGGGATTCTCCCAGCAGGCTGCTCTTGCCAGCAGTTTCTATCTAGAATATATCCAGGGATGGTTTCCATATCACTTTCCATATGTTCACTCATAGTAGCCATAGCAGAGACACGACTTCATATGCTTTATAGGGAACGTGGTCCTGCAAGTGGATTAGCGTGTGGCCCCTCCTGTTGGGAAGAGCAGCTCGTCCCTGACCTCCAGGAATTCCTTCCAACCAACACTTCCGTGATTCAGTGATCCTTGGTCTTTTCCAGTGGCAGGGCCTTGGCCTGACAGCTGCTGGGTTTGTAAGTTATTTCCCTGGTTTGGACTGACTCCGAGCCAGAGGAAATAAAGCTGGCAGGATCCCCTGGATCCCTGCACTGCAATATGTCCCTGCCAGGGCCTCCAGAAAGGGTGCAGAGCAGGAGTTAATGGCTCAAAATCCCAGGGGAATCCTGGCTCCATCCCCTCCAACCTCCTGGGTACCAGAACTGAAGCAAATCCAAGACAGTGACAGACACAGACCACAAAGCCAAAAACACAGCCTGGAGAGGAACCACACGTGTCTGAAGTACAATTCCTTGATAATTTTCCTCCTGGAATGACACAACTCTACCTCTCTCTGTCCCAGCACAGCCAAAACCTCCCTGTTATGGAGTTATTTAGCCAAAGTTGAAGTTGTTTAGCCAAAACATGAAAAAAAAATACAGAACTATCCCATATCATTCCTCACTTACACTTCGAGACCAAATTTTATTCCCTGATGCCCAAGAAGGAGATTCAGCCTGCTGGGTTTTCATTCTTTATTTTAAAATGTTTTCACAAGTAGCAAAAGTTTGTTCCTTTGAGGAGAAAACCCACAGAATCATTGACTATTTTCAGAATGGCTATAAACACGGATGCTTTGCCACAGATTTGTATCAGAATAGAAAGTAATATAAATATATAAGTCTGTATATAAAAATAAATGATTTGGTAATAACAGATCCAACTAGGACAATTTCAATGGGGGACAAAGTAGGAAAAAAAGTAACATCACAATTTTATAAATCCCTTTCTTAAAGGCTTTCAAAAATTTTGACCTTCCACTGAGCGTGAAAGAGGGAAGGAGAACCCCAATTGCCACAATATCTACATTTTGTATCATTCATGTCACACTTGAAGTTATCATGACAAGGCCGATATGAAAGTGTCAGAAGTGCAAAAACTATGGGGTTTACATAGAAGAGGACACACATTTAAAGCATATTTTATGTTTTAGGGCTGTTACCTCACTTTACTCCAAAATGATTATTTGAGCCAGTAAGACAAATTTTAACTGCTTGAAATAAAGCAACAGTCCCACAGCAATAAGACTTGTCTGGTGTCTGAGCCAGGCAGAAAAAAAGGGCCAGGGCACCACGAGTAGGGTGGTATCAAGATCCCAACATCTTTCACCACGAACTGGAATATGACATTTACCTACTGGAATTCAGAAAGTTTAGAAATTCAGCTCCTATTTTTGCTTTTATCTTCCAGAACCAACATTTTCCCTGTCAGGTGATCACCAAATCATCTACTACCAACGTCATTATTTTTCCTACTGTTATTTTTCACTCATTTGCAACACGCCAGGTCCCAAACCACCCACCAGGACACAGGCAGGAGACACCACACCGGGTTCAAGCTGGCAAAATTCTCACTGCTTTTGGTACAGCCTCCCCAAAAGAGAGTGCAGGGGGCAGAGGAAGAGAACCCACTCCTGTTTTCTGCATCCCGGACAAGGGGTCAGTGCCCAGCTGGCCCGTCCCGGCCGTCTCTCCCCATCCCACCCCGCAGATCCCTCTCAGGGAGCCAGCACGGGCCATGGCCTCCCTCTAGCGTCCACAGCTCCTCTACCTCAGCTCCTCCCCAAACCAGCCACCAGAGCCCTTCCAGCTCTCCAGGCAAGCGGGATCTGGTTTGGTCCTGCGAGTAATGACCCATAATTGATGTTTATAGGCACTCCAGAGTATGAGAGTTCACCGAGCCCCCGGAGCGCCCGGGGATCAAGCAGCCTCCTGAAACTCTCCTACAATTAACATTTAACGATTATGCAGAAAGCCCGAGGCAAGCAGCTGTCTCCACTTCTGCAGGAGAGACCCGAGGGCAACAGGACATGAAGACAAACTATTTAGAACCCCCCTCATCAGCTCAACTTTCCTCCTCCAGTGCCCGCAGCCTTCTCACTTGTTCCAGCAAGACAGAAAGGTGCAAATGTCACCTTGGCACGATGGCAGCAGTTATTTTTGCAGGAAAAAACATCCAGCTCGTGGGTTTATCTAAAAATGGCTCCTGATGCCAACGTGATGTATGTGAAGGAGCTTCCCCGTGCTCAGGTCAAGGGCTGCTGCTGCCAGCCAGGAGGAACCAGCAGCAGCATCTCCGGTGAAAGGATCATTCACTGACAGGGTGGGTGGGGGAGAAGCAGGGGCACGTTTCTGTCTGTGCCTCAGCCCCAGTAATGCTTTAAAACAAATCTAAAACTAAAAAACCCTAAAAATTATATTCAGATGTAACCTTAAAAATGTAAACTAGTAAAACATTAAGCTGTAAAATCAACATGAGTCAGTGGCTGAAGTAATGAACAAAGGGGCAGAGTTCAAGCAACTGCAGATATATAAGCAAAATTCCTCTCTTCCCCAATTTAAAAAGTAAATATTTACTGTAAATCTGTTTAATATACCGTGGCTTTAAAACACTCCTTTGGGCAGAACTCCTGACCCCCACCCCGGAACACTGATGAGATCTACCAGTCATTGTGCAGGATTCAAGGCCAAGTCTTAACAAGAAGAACAGTCTCAACATTGCTCCAAGCCTTAGTCACAGAAACACAGTAATTATTGTGGCAGTTAATTAAAATAGGCTCTTTCTGTTAATGTAACATTTGCCTTTATATTTTAAACAGCCCAATTTTCAGTTTAATACACTATTCAATATTTATCCCTGTGCCTTTGAGGCATCCCAAAAGCTGCTGGGTTTTGGAAGGCTTTTAAAGGTGAAAGAATTTAAGATCTGGACCCACTGAGGTGCACAGCTTGGTTCCTGGTCAAGTCAATGAGCAGCAGCAGCCCCTGCTTTGTGTAGTAAGGACTGTCACTGAAAATATGAATTTTAAGACTGAAGGCTCTATTGTAAAGATTTAATAATATCTAGGAATATTAAATGTTGGTACAAGATCACAGAATTAAATGTGACCTGAACAGAGACAGACATGACGAATATGGTACAATCCCACCAGCCCCAGATGTTACTGTAACTCTTAAAACAATAGGAAATGCTTGTTTGACAAAGCCTGCAGTTTGAGGCACTGAGGCCTTGCTCATGCTGCAACAGAGCCTTCCTGTATCAGACACTCGGTCTTTAAATGTGTATTTCCAGTATTTTCAGTGAAAGTGCTGACTGCACAAACGCTGGATGCTGCTGCTCACTGACTTAACCCAGAACACCCACACAGTTGCTCTACTTCCCCTCAGAGTTATGAAGAAGTGCTAGAGAAAGTTCTTTGTTCCCAAGCACAAATTGCAAGTATCCAGGTTCTGAAGTGGTGGAAGACCCTGTGTGAACGACCACCCCCCAGTCCAAAGGCACATCCAGGGCAGGTCACAAGAGCACCCAGCTCTCGGGACTTTGCGTTATGGCAACATGAGGGATTTTGCCAGTCTTGTCCAGAACCATTTTTTGGTGCAAGGGTTGGTGTAATCACAGATGGTGATGAACCGTAAGATACTTGGAAACTCGTTCTTCATGGATTTGTACTTGACTGGGATCAGCCGTTTGCTACGAGCACCTGGAAGACAGGTCACACAGGCAGAGGTTACACACAGCCACAGCTGGACCCAAAGCCATTTCCCCCCCACCACGGCACACACATCACCAGATCCAGGTTTGCTCCTGATTATGCCCTCATTACACTGCAACCAGCTCTCACCCTGCAGAGCAAGTTTCAAATCCTGATTTGCTCAGGTTGCAGATGTTCCCCAGCCAAGGGGCTGCGAGGAATCCCCCTGCTAACATGAACTGCTGGTTTGGAGGCACCATGAGATGAGAACCTCTCCCCGTGCCTCCTGCTGCTTAAAAGGAGCAGATCTTGTGCACAGGAACTCCTCCCCTTGCAGATGTCCACAGGGACTCCTGCCATCACCTGCACCACCTGCACTGTGCTGCTCAGTGCCACTGATACCACTGAGACCTGGATAAGGCAAATAACCAAGATTTCGTAACTGCAGCAGATGCTGGAGTAATCCATGGAGCTTCCAGAACCTGGCACCAAACCCTTCTGTGCATTAGTTACACCCTGCACAAACAGGTGAATCTGTGAGTTCTCCAGTTCTTCAGTTCTGTGTGTAAAATGTATTTACACACATTTTCACTGGCAGAGTCATTCCATTCAGATAGAACTTCTCCTGTTCTAATGGAAGGTGTGATGCCCACAAAAAACTGGTGAAGAACTAAAAGGACTTTGCTACAAATCTCAATAACTGATGCAACGTGCTGGGGCTGTTCAGTGGATTACTGCCATCATATGAAATTGTTGTGTCATGGAAGATGCAGCTAATTCCCAGCTCTGCCACTGGCTTCCAGTCTAACCCCTGGCATGTCATTTATAATACCATGTCAGATGCCTTATCTAGAAAAGAGACTTGAGGTGCAGACACTCCTCCTGATATTAGATACCCTCCATACTATTAGGCTGGGCTGCACTTACTCCCCAGCAACATAAACAAGTGTAGAATAACCAGTGGTTAGAGAAGGGCAATCAGAACAAACCTGACAGAAGTAAATTGGTGGCTTTTCAATTCAGAACAAAATATACAAAAAATTTTCCAACCTAAATTGAAGACTCATTCCATATTTTATTTAACCTATCCACAATACTCAAAGATCTCTACAAAAACCATAGAATCATGGAATGGTTTGGGTTGCAAGAGAGCTTAAAGATCACCTAGTTCCACCTCTCCTAGACCACACCTTCCACTAGACCAGGTTGCTCAGAGCCCCATCCAGTCTGGCCTTGAAATCTGCATGTCCATTACCTGACATCCTATTTCCAGCATTTACTCACACCCTAAATTTACTGTAATACTTTTCTCTTTAGTAGCAAATTTCCCTGTAGGGATCTCAAAGCCCTTCACAGGCCTGACATGCAGCTCTGACATCTCCAGAGCAGGCAGCATTATCCCACTGACAGCTGGAGCACTGCAGCACAGGCAGCTCCTCGCTCACAGTCACGTGGAAGGTCAACAGCAGGGCAAGGGACTGAGCCCAGCTCCCTGCCTGCACAACCAAAGTATGAAGCCAGTTAGTTCCAATGGTACAGAGCCCACTGACCTCAGATGCTTCAGGAGTCACTGCACTGAAAATAATAATGTGCAATTGTAAATGGGAGTATTTGTGAGACCTTACCTGGGGAAAGACTAAGAGCAAATTTGGTCTGGAAATCACATTCATCGCTTTCCAGGTAATCATCTGAAATGACAACCACCATCCTCCGACACCTGGAGATGAAGAGTCAGGGGAAAAAAAGACAAAATGTCAGAGGAGATGGTTCTTGTTCTCATGGATAGAAGCATATACTGCTGTGAATTGCTCTGGTGGAGAAGGACCTGGCAACTGTGTTCCAGCAGGAATTAGCTGCAGAGCAGGAATGACTGACAGACAGATAGTGACGTTACACACAAAAATCTGATTACAGGTAACACTCATATACCAAAAAATGAGGAAACAGCAAAGTCCAGACTGTCTGTGAAACCTTCATGTGACCCTCTGTCTATATATGACAAATAAGGCCAAGAAAAGTGATCAAACATAAGCAGCATCACTAAGCAGCACCCTCCCTTGTGAACACAATGTATCAACATGTTGGGGAATGCTCCAGTCTTGAGCCAAGAGCATAAAACAAACCCCATAAAGACATTCTTGTGGATTTTTGCTGTTTCACTGGCACCACACCGCAGACATCAGGGTAAACTGACTGTAATGTTCCATTACACCCAGCTGGCCCCAACAGCCACAGCTCACTTACCTCCTCTCTATAAGTTCTCCACTGATGGACCACACACAGGTTCCTGGCAAGACATCCCGATCAAATACACAGAGCTTCAGTTTGAACTCTGTTTGCTCCAGCTCCCTGATCATCTCCTGGACAAACTGCAGGTCTTTCTGACAGTAGCAGATGAAGGCATCAAATATCTCTGTTCCGCTCCCTGAAACCATTAAAAATGTAGCTGTCATCTCCTGCTAGAAATGAAGTTCACTCCTCTAGTGAGCTTTCACGAGCTCCCACAGACTTTGACTCAGAATCAGGAGCTCTGACAGACAAGCTCTGGCCAAACTTGTGAAGGTAATTTAACATTTTATTAGACCAGCTGCCCTTCAGCCCAGACTCCTGTCCCTAACAGGGCTGGCAGGAGGTAAAACACGTCTGTGCCCTGACTGCTTCCACCAGCCAGGCTGTTCACATACACCCACACTGGCTGGCAGTGCTCAGGGAAGGACAGCTCAGATGCAGACAGGCAAAATCTGTGGAGGTAATAACATCCAGCCACAGGGAGACAAATGGGAGAGAGTCTTTGAAGAGCTGGAGGGAGCAGAGTACCCCAGAGGATGCAACTCAGAGCCCCAGTGCTCTGGGATTTCACTGGGAGTTAGACATCTAAAATATCCTCGTGGCTCCAGGTCCTCGTTCTCTAGTTCAGCTCACAGAGATCCAAACTTCCCAGCCAAAACCTTCCTGCAGGCCCTTCATCCAGCAATGTCCTGCCATACACTGTCCATAGAGCTATGGGGTCAACCTTGAAATCTGGAACCTGTCACTTTTATGGCTAAGATGTCAGACCTGGGTACCTGAAGTCATATCCTAAGTAAATGGGCCTGTTTTCCAATTACACTAATGGCTGGGAGCTCTTGTTTATTTAGCAGTAATCCAAATATTAAACTGCTGTATTTTAAGGGCAATGTCTCTCATAATTAAGCACCTTAATACTGCTGGATATCTTCCCACCGTGTTATTTTTTTTTCCATATCAATGTCACTACAGATATTTTCAATTTTTTATGCCAGTTAAAGCCTACCATAGTGAAAAAATAGGTCAGAGACTCTAAAAGCTGCTGAGGAAAGTATCAACCCGGCAGGCAGATCCAGCCCAAGATGCATCCAGTGAAGCAGAAGGGGAATGTCTGCCAGGTCAGTCGAACTGAGGGAGCTGCTGGAGGGGCACAGCGCTAACCTGGGGGTCACATCAGCCAAAGCTGCCGTGTACAAACACCAGCACATTGGTCTGTGGACATTTGGGGAGGGTTAATGATGTCCCCACCCCAAAGGGGGTCAGGCTGGCCAGCACACACACGTGTGCACACACATGGCTGCACATGCAGGGCTGCACGTGGTGGCACATGCACGTGGCTGCCCAGACAGAGCTGCACACACAGCCCAGCAACACACACACACACAGAGAGAACTGTATTTCCTCTCTCTGCCCACTTCACAGCCAGCCCTACTTTAAACCCGCTTCCTTTTCACTCAAGGTGATTCCATTCCACCTGCCAAAGGCAGAGCAGGGAAATCAGCTCTGACGTTCCTCCCCCTGGACTCCAACCCCCTGAGCTTTCAGCGGCTGCTCTGTGCCAGGCTGGGCTAAGGGACATGTTTCTGGGAAGTCTCCTCCCTATACATGTCCAGTGTCTCTGTGCCAGCCTGTTCCTGGGTAAGCATTCCCCAAGGTTGCTTTTCCTCTCTGCTCTAGGAAACAGGAAAAATGAAAATGCCCCGTGACTACCAGGTAAAGGATTCCGGCCTGGGTTATTAAAAGTCACGGGAGGAATGAAAGCAAACAGGTTTTCTGCACTTCTCAAGGGGACCTGCTACAGCTGAAGGTCATTCCCACACGAGGCATGAGGCCTTGGGCAACGGAACCATGGGCACTTACCGTATGGATCGTCCCTGATGGTGATGCCCATCAGCTCCGAGGTCTTTGGCACGCTGCTGTCCACTGCTGGCACTTGAAGAGGCTGGTTGGCCTGCTCCTGCTTCCTCTGCAAGTACTTCCTGCAGTCCTCCTCTGCAAAAACACATAACCAAGGCAAGAGGCTCCTGTGATGTGGGGTTACACTGCTGGTGTTCATTAAAAAAGGAATAGCTATTTCATGGATCAGGGATACTAGAGGGAAACCCCCTCTCCGGTTTTTTGGTACGTAGAATTTCTCTTACCCCTTTCTGAACCTCTTGGTGATGCCTCCACTACCTCCTCTAGCAATTAATTCCTGAAGCTCACTCTTGCTGCATAAAGAAATACTTCCTTTTACTTGTTTTAAACCGATCTCTTCCTATTACCCTTGGTTCTAGTGTATCTCAGTACACCTTTAACAGCAGGCATGAGGCACAGAGCAGCTCCCAAATCTGCTGCCTGCTCTCATTGTTCTGCATTTTGGAGAATGTAAAAATCACAAAATAGTTGGGGAGGATTCTCAATTAAAAGTCTTCACAGTGTCAATGTCTTCTCCCAAATAACAGACCACAGGACAAGAGGAAATGGCCTCAAGTTGTGCCAGGGGAGGTTTAGATTGGATATTAGGGAAAAATTCTTCACAGAAATGATGGTCAGGCATTGGAACAGGCTGCCCAGGGAAGTGGTGAAATTGCCATTTCTAGAGGTATTTAAAAGATGTGTCGATGTGGCACTTGGGAACATGGTTTAGAGGTGGGGTGGCCTTGGCAGTGCTGGGTTAATGGTTGGACTCAATCATCTTGGAGGTCTTTTCCAACCTCTTTAGCAATTCTCTGCATACACACAGGAGCTGATTCACATCCTTGGCCTTTGTCAGCCACGACAACTGCAGGTGACAAGGAGTATCTACACTCACCACACACAGGAGGACACTAAAATTTTAAGGAGCCCCTAAAACAGCTTTTATGTTGTGCAACACCTACAGGGGTCCTCCTATCCAAGGCAGAGTGGGTGTGTACCCCACTCTGGGGTAACTGAAGGGCAAAGTCCTGTCACACTGTGAACTTCCCAATCAGGACAGTGACAGACACAGATCTACTATGAACAGACTTGGTTTAAAACTAAATGATAAACCTAGATGTTAAATCTTTGGAGAAGCAAAAAGAAACCCTGCAGCCTCTTCTACTCTGCAATTACAGAAGAACTGAAAGTAAAAGGAGATTTGAAACCAGGAATTAAGAAAAAGATAAAACTCTCTAGAGCCTTTGCCTTTGCTTAAGATTAAAACAAAAACCTCAAGAAGTATTAATCAGGAAACTCCTGATCACTCAGAGGGTTTGGCTGGCACAGTTGCAGAGCTCATGTGGTGCAACAGCAGAGTAGAAGATCCCCAATCAGCATGAGCAGGTCTGCAGGAGGCCCATCCTGAGGCTCCATCCCCTGCTTCTGTCTCAGCTTTGCATCTCGTGACTGGATTATCTCCAATCTAATAAGGCTCAGATCTGATCAAGGCTTTTCCTGAGGCTGAGGCATTCCCAATCTGCCTTTCTCCTCCCCCCCTGCCTCCCCAGTCCTGCAGGGGGAAGAACCATCCACATTCCTTACCAGCCAGAAGGTTCAGATTTCAGGTCTTCCCTCACTGAACTCAAATTCAGGCCCCACCTGAGGCCTGTCAGGTAAGCCAGTGTCTTTGAAATCATGATTGAAGCCACTCTGAATTTATCAATGGGTTCAGCAATCACAGGTTTATTTTAAGTGCAAACTGGGGGCCCTAGGGCACTGCAGCTACCAAGAGGTCCCATGAGGCTGTAGGGACAAAAGGCATTCACTGATTTGGGATGGATCAGTTCCCCAGCTGGAAACAGCATCTGATTGTACAGACTAATGAGACTGAAAAAGATCAGGGATGACTTTGGGATTGTAAAGATAAGGGATGCTACACACCAAAACCTAGTAGCAAGAAACTCCTCCAAGCTAAGTTGTCCCACTCCACCCAGTGCCTGACTAGGCTTTACACTTGAACAGTCAAAGAAAAGCCTGAGGTATTGGAACGACAGAATAAAACCATGAAACCTAAAGAGTAAAATGAGTAGCATGATGAGGAGACAGAGAAAACAGACCAAGCAACTGTCAGTCAGGAAAGCAGCACTTTTATAATAGGTCAGGGCAGAAACAAAAATCATTGAGTTTCAGCAGGAAAGAGCACAAACCACCTGAAGCAAAGAGCTTCAGGTGCCTAAAGATGATTGTACAGTGAAATAAGCTGCTGAGGAAGATCACAGTTAGGGCAGAGCTGCTGGGACATCAACACTGATGTCTTCTGATCCTGAGCTGGACTCCACTGCAGGAGTCCCAACTGTGCACACAAAGATGCCCCTGGCATCAGGAAATACCGTGCACAAGAGCGCACGAAACTGTCCATTTCCTTTCCTCTTATGAGTAAATACCTCCAACTTCTGCAAGAGCTCTGAGCACCAGCACAAAGTCACAGGCCTTCACTGCAGCCCTCACCCAAAAATAACAGCAGAGAGGAACAGCCAGTTGGTCAGACTGAGGGTCCATCTGCCTCAAGCACCATCCTATCTCAAGCACTGCACAAAACCAGATGTCTAGGAGGGAGCATAAGAATAAAATAAGCTTACAGAGATATTTCCCTAAAATAATTTATCTTTTAGGTATAATCTACAATCTATTTATTATAATCTATCTTTTGGATGATTTAGAGGTAAGGAATTTCCTGAGCCAGAGACAGTATTTTTGTGTTGAACAGCCCTTAGTGGATCTTTTTCCCAATAATTTATCCGTCTCCTCTTATCAGTCTGACCTAACTCTGGGCAAAACTTGTGACTTTCCTGCACCCCAGGTTCCTCCCACTCCTGCTGGAGTCTATTCCAGCTCTGACAAAGCCCATCCACCACAATTCCTTCCACTGGGCCAAATCCTGAGCTCAGGGCCAGAGCCACCCTGGGTGATTCCAATGTTTTTGTGAAGCCCCAGCTCTCTTGCACAGCTGGAAGCCTCCCCTAATTTGTTAGGAAACTCTGATCAGCGGATCACAAAGCACACTGATGCTTTTGCCTTTCCCAAAACCTGGTCTTTAGACTGTGTTCTTAAGTAGGAAGAACCACAGGAGCAAAGGGAAGTCCTCCACCACTTCTTGGTCAGGCTCTCTACAGTGATGGATTTCTACATCTTCCTTTATCTCTGTGAGTAACAGGAAGTGAGATTTATTACTTATTCATCATTAACCCAGTAAATGCTATTGTACAACACAGGAGTCTCTGCCTTTGGAACTCCTTTGGCAAAAAAATTCCCCTTCTGATAACAGCTGGCTTCCCTCCAAATTTCTCTGATCGCAAAGAGTACGAAGAGCCTATAAAGAAAAGGTTAGCAAAACAGCACAAGGGCCTTATACTTCTCACTGACCTGCCCCAATTTTTTCAGTTTGCATGGAAACTTTTCCCCCAACATCATCCAGTTCCACACATCCCTCACCTCCCCCAGCAAATATCCTCCTGTCACACCATATCCACACATTATAATTTTCACACTGTCTGGTGTCAGTGCAGGCTGTCTCCTGGCTGACCTGGCCCAAAGCATCCTTTGACACACAGAAACTTTATTACTGAAGGTTTGGGAAAAGACAGGGCTTCAGGTCACTTTGCACTTATCTCCTGGAAGCTACATGAGGCTCCTGTGAATCCCAGAATGGTTTGGGTTGGAAGGGGCCTTAAAAATCATCTCATTCCAAGCCCTCTGCTGTAGACAGGGAGACCTTCCACAATCCCAGGTTGTTCAGAGCCTCATCCAATGTGGCCTTGAACACTTCCAGGGATGGGGCATCACAGCTGCTCTGGGCAATGTGTGCCAGGGCCTCATGACCCGCACAGGGAAGAATTTCTTTCTAATATTTAATCTAGTATCCTAATATCTAATCTAAATCTCTCCTGTTTTAGTTTAAAACCATTCTCCCTTATCCTATCACTATCCATCCATGCAAGAAGTCCCTCTCTCCTTCTCCTCTTTTTTATAAGCCCCCTCTAGGTACTGGAAGGGGCTCTAAGGTCTCCCTGCAGGCTGAATATCCCCAGCTCCCATCCTGTCTCCATAGCCGAGGTGGTCCAGCCCTCGGAGCATCCCCGCGGCCCTCGTGAAAACACCGAGGATGTCACTCCACAGCCTGGAAAGGGCTTTTCTTTAAAAATCGCGTGAATTGAGTGAAATTTGTTTCTTAACATCACCTCCCCGGTCAGAGCAGCAAAGACGGGTAGGAGCAGCAAAGAAAGACCGGCACGAACAGCAAAGACCGGCAGGAGCAGCATCCCCTCCCTACGAGGCATCACGGAAGCAGCACCGGGGGCAGGCTCGGTCCCACTGCCCCACCAGCGCCGGGATTCCCGGGGCCGTCCCGGTCTGCATCGCTCTCCCCGTCCCCTCCCCGGCGCTCTCCCGTCCCGGGCTCCTCACCCACGCTGCCGGACAGGTCCATCAGCACATCATCGCGACCCAAGCGCCGCAGAACATCCAGGAGCTGCCCCACGGTGGCACCGCCGGGGCAGCGCCCGGGCCACTCCTCCAGCAGCGCGGCCGTGGGGTCGGGCAGCCCCTCCAGCCGCCGGATCTCCAGGAAGCCGCATCCCAGCGCCTCCGCCAGCGCCGTCCAGTCGGCGGCCGCGGCCGCCCGCGGGTTGAGGTAGAGCCCGAGGCGGCGGCGGACGCCGTAGTTGAGCGCTACCAGGGGCACGGCGTGCAGGTCCAGCGGGACGGGGCTGGAGCCGGGGCCGGGCTCCGCCGGGGCCTTGGCCATGGCCGTGCCGCTCCCCGAACTTCCCCTTCCCGGCACTTTCGCTTCCCGGCTCGCCCCGCCTCCCTCCTCCCGCCCCCGCCGGGCTCTGCCCGCCCGCCCGCGGGGTGCGCGGCCGGGATGGGGCTTGGGGCAGCAACGGGGGGGGCAGCGGGACTGCTGTGCCCTGTGCTCGGCACTGGCGAGGCCACACTCCCAGCCCTGTGTCCAGTTCAATTCGGGAAGGACACTGAGGTGTTGGAGCATGTCCAGAGAAGGGCATCAAAGCTGGGGAAGGGTCTGGAGCAGGCTGGGGGAAGAGTGGCTGGGAAGCTGCCCAGTGGGAAAAGACCTGGGAGTGCTGGTTGACAGTAACTAAACATGAGCCCGGTGTGCCCAGGTGGGCAAGACAGCCAATGACATCCATTGGCTTGTATCAGGAATGGTGTGGCCAGCAGGACCAGGGAAGTGATTCTGTCACTGTACTCAGCACTGGTGAGGCACCTCAAGTCCTGTGTGCACCTCTGGGCCCCTCACAAGAAGAAAGCCATTGAGGTGCTGGAGCGGGTCCAGAGAAGAGCAAGGAGCTGGTAGAGGGTCTGGAGAACAAGTCTGATGTGGAGCAGCTGAGGGAACTGGGGCTGTTTAGCCTGGAGAAGAAGAGGCTCAGGGGAGACCTCATCACACTCTACAACTCCCTGACAGGAGGTTGTAGCCAGGTGGGGGTTGGTCTCTTCTCTCAGGCAAATAGTGACAGGACAAGAGGACATGGTCTTAAGCTGCACTAGGGGAGGTTTAGGTTGGACATTAGGGAAGAATTTCTTCACAGAAAAAGTGATTAGACATTGGAATGATCTGCCCAGGAAGGTGGTGGAGTCATCATCCCTGGAGGTGTTTAAGGAAAGATCGAACGTGGCACTGAGTGCCATGGTCTGGTTGACACGGTGGTGTCCAGTCACATGTTGGACTCCATGATTTCAGAGCTCTTTTCCAACCTAACTGATTCAGTGATTCTGTGATTCTCCCACTGCCCCCTGGATTGGCCTGGATGAGGACCCCTGCTCTGGGTCAGGGGAGACACTTCTGCCAGAGGGGGCAGTGCTGTCACTAAAGCTGTTTTACTTTATTCTTCCCCAAATCATCCTCTGATGGCTACATTCCTGCCCAGCCCCCTAATACAACAAGCAGTGGGATTATTAATGCAGCCCTGCCAGGGTGGGTGTTCAAAATCGCTTGGTTTGTCTCCTTTTGGCAGAAAAACTTCCTTTTGTGTTACATGTAAATTCATTTCTCATCCAGACCTGAACTTATCTACCCAAGTGAGCATTCAGAGATTTTCCAGAATTACAGTTATTCTTTACAAAAGAGACCCAATGGATCCCTAGTGGTAATAAATCCAGAGCCACATCCCATCTTTGGGGGTCAAAGTGGGGAGAACCTGGGCTGCCCCTCAGGTGACAGTGCTCCACAACAGCACAAATACTGCTATCTCCAAATTCTCAAACTCTTCCAGCAAGTAAAACATTCTGCATAAAAATAAAATTATAAAAATAAAATTATATAAAAATGCCCAGGGAACCATTTTAAACTGTTTTGACACCGAGTACAAAACAAATTTTTGGCTGTGAACTGAGCACTTTCCAGGTTCCAGACTGGCACCAAAAGCAACAGGGTGCTGTGAGACTTCAGGGAAGTTTTCAAGAGGAACATACTGATTCTCCAAAGTATTGCAGGGGAAATGGTAAAAGAATATCCTCTGTCTGTGGATCTCTGTGGAAATCAGGAAAATAAAATATTCTGCTAGCAAAACTTTTAATTGCACAACAATTTGTTGTTTTAAAGCTTAAAAACATGAAAAATTAGCATAAGAAAGTTCAGTTCTGACTAAAAACCTGCCACATAAACCATCATCTCCAGTTTGTAAGAAGAGGTGCTGACAGACAACCTCCAAATACCCACATCCAGAGGGTGTCCCAGGGGACACTGGACAGGAGATTCCAAGTTACTTTACCGTGGCCAGACCCATATCATAGGTTCTTCAAGGATATTAACCATTATCCAGGCATCCTGAGCAGCGAAACCTCTGGCTGAGTGCTCCTCCAGCCTTCAGCAAACATCTTTCTTGCGAGAGAAGTAAAAATCTATCCCTCTGTCCTTGTGCTGCGCTGGAGCCTGTGCAGGTCCCCTCCTGCCCCTGGGATGGGGACTCCCTCCCTGTGGCAAATGAAACATGAACAGGGAGAGATTTACTGATGTTCCAGAGTGAATCTGGTCCCAAAGCAGTGCTAAAATGCAGGAAAACGTGGACAGGGCACTTCTGCTCCCCAGGTCCACTACAAAGGCAGGAAGGCCTGACAGGCACAGCTCTAGGAAACCAGGGTTTCTGGTAAGGTGAGCTGGAAAAGCTGATCAAAATGGAACTCTTGCCTGGCAGAGGAGCTTTTTGGCTTCCAGTTTCGTCACTGCCTCAAACCAGTGTCTCACTAAGGAGCTACTTCACAGAGTGCCTTCTCTGATCCCAGGTCAGTAATCCAGGCCCTCCAACAGCATGGCCGAAGCAGAAAGCTTTGCTTCCACTAAACTTTCCACTCTTGGCAAAGGAATCTGGCCTGAAAAATTTGGTACTGCACCTTGGGATTAAAACCTGAAACGGAGACATGCTTCATTCTTCACTGAACATAGTATGACATCTAAATTTGAGCCTCCACAAAATATCCTCACCTGGGAGGAGGCAGGGACAATGCAGAGGGGGAAGGCAAAATGCTGAAAACTCCTTGTAATACACAAGAATTGGTTACATCCATTTCCTTCCACACCCAACTCCTCCAAGAGCAGCAGCCCAGGCAGCAGATACAAGCCTTGACATGCTGCAGGATCAGCATCTCAATCTGTCCCTGTTCTAAAGGGGAGATACACCCAAAAAGCAAAGTGCAAGGGCCAGTCCCCATAGTTACAGGTCTTCTGACTCCAGTTTGGGTTCACTCAAGCATGGCAGGAAGTTGGGGTTTTTTTCCACCTCCTGAACACAGAGGACAGTGAGTTGGCTCCTTTCTGTCCACCTACATCAGGGGGTGGTCAGGCTATGGAGGCCTTGGAGATTCCCCATCCCTCCCTGCTGGCCAGTGGGGATGCCAGGAAGGATGCTCTGAAGGACATGCTCTGGCTAAACCCTGCTGACTATACACGGTTGATAGGACAGAGAGCAGCTAAAATTTACATCATTCACCACAGCAGGTAGGACAGACAGAGCTAAATAACCCTGGCTGCAGAGTCCCTGTGCAGAGCTGGACCACTGCTGTGAGGTAACGTGGCTTTGCATTAAAGCCATTTTTCCCTTTATACCCGGGAGAGAAGAGCAGAACTCACAGACATTCCTACAGACACAGAGCAGCCCCCCTGGAGCCCTCCCACCCCATCCCAACCTTCCCAGTACTCACAGGCCTCTGGCTGATGTGTCGGCTCCACTCTGGGGCTGTCACAACTGGCTGTGGGTAGGTCTTGCCTAGAGTTACTCCTGCCTGGGAGAGAGCAGCACTACTCAGTGCCCAAGGGCTGTGGATATCTGCTCCCTTTATGCCCTGTAGCTCTGGGACCCACAGCCGGACGTAATCCCCCTGCAAACAGAACCAACGGGACAGGATCCATTCAGTAACAACCTCCAAGTGCTTCCCAGCAAGGATGTTTCTTAACAGGAAAGAGAGAAAGAAGCTGGATTCCCAGGTAGAGAAGCTGGTATAGCACAGCATCAGTTAATTCTGAGAACCCTTAGCCCCTCCTGCATTAGTGCCTAAAGAGAGACTTGGATGCTGGAGTTCTCCCAGGATCACTCTGCAGGCAGAGGAGGGAGACAGAGGTGCATTTTTGGTACTGTTCACCTGTCCTGTTTAGGACATCCTGTGATGAAGTCACTCCCAAGAAGTTTCCAGTGACTGAAGGAAATTAGGATGACTAGCTCAGCTGCACATTCTTGTGTTCCTGAATCTCTCCTATGAACTCTTACTTCTGTGTCCCTTCAGAGGACTAATTTCAGGTTTCTTGTCAAATCCTGCCGGCTACAGTGTTAACAGGCAATAGTAAAGCCTGCCAAAAAGCCAGGTAATCCAGTAGGTGAGCAATTTGTCTGCTCCCACCACTTAGAGGAGTCACAGGTTTAATCTACTCTCCAGCACCTCCCAAGGAGCAGCTCTGTCTCTCTGGTCCCTCCTGAGTTCTCCAAGAAGCTGCTCTGTGCTCGAGGAAACATCTGTGTGAGGCACTGATGGGATGTAGCTGTGACCCAGAAGAAATGGTGATGAAACACTGAACACACAGACCAGGGCAGGGAGGGTGTGTGAAGCACCAGCCTCCCTGGGGACAGCAGCAGATTGTCAGCGTCACATCTTCCTGTGCACAACGAGGAACCTGCCTGGCTGTTGGCAAGGAGACACAGAAATGCTTTTGCAGCAGTAGCCACACAGCAGATTGATCTCCTCTGCTCCCTGAAAATACCACCTGTCCTTCACTGCACTGCTCACTGTAAAACAGCCAAACAAGACTTACATTCCCATCGTAATCCAGGCCTTGTTTAATCACGTTAAACTTCCTGTTGTCCCGTGGGTCGTTGCCAATGCCAGCGCTGTATAACCAGTTGCCATAATTGCTACAAACATCGTAATCCACCTTGAGAACAGAGGGAGAAAACAGTGAGAAGAGCTGGGCTGGCCCTCAGTGAGTCTTCTCTCCCCGTCCACCCCTTAGCTCAAGGGAAAAATTCCTTGAATGGCAATCACTCTGGGGTGGTCAGAGCCCTCCCAGGTTGTAGGTACAGACATCTGGCTGCTTTTTACACCTGGGATCAGCTTCCCAGATCACTTCACTTCATGGTCCTTAAGTCAGTGAGATCTATAAAAGTCTAACCAAAATCTCTTTCTCGATTTCCCTTTTTCAAGGAAAATCCTTCTCTTTCTGCCCTCATCTGGCAGACTTCACAACAACAAGCCCTAGATTTTGTGTGCTCGTATTCCGAAACAGCAGCAGCCCAGAACATTTCAAATATGAGAGAAAATCCTTCCTGGCCACTTACCCAGACACCACAGACTGACAGAATCGTGACAGTGTGTATAAAGATGCAAACAATGCAAACACTGCAGTTTTCTCCCACTTTTCTCTCATCAAGTTATTTCTCATCTAAGCAAATAAAAAGCTCTCAAGGATGCTCCTGTAAAATGAAACAAGGCTTCTGGAACTGGCACAAATGAGAGCATAACATAGCCCAATCCAAGGGCTCTTCAGCTGGGCAGCATGGCTTAAATCCAACACCAAGAGCTTTCCAGCTGTAGGACAATTCCAACCCAGCTCAGGAGGGGAGTGGAAGTGATAGCAAAGAGGGTGTGGGATCTCTGAGCATTCCTAGGAGGGGTGTCTGTGTTGCAAAAGCAGCAGCTATGGCAAAAAGAGCTGGCTCAGTGCTGTTCTTGCTTTACTGCAGTCACAGCAACAACCAGTCAACACAGGGATTTTTCCAAAAATCCCAGCCACTCCTTCAAGTGAGGAGCTCAATGCACCTGGATGGCAGAAGGCACAGGAAGCGGGCTCTGCCAAATTCCCCTTTCTCTGCAGAGACCCTGAATGCCGGGGTCAGGGTGATCAGCAGCCAGCTTTGCTCCCTGTGCTCCAGGCTTCCCCTTCCCAGCAGCACTTCCTCCAGCCCGTGAGATGAAGGGAAGAAAGATGCTATGGGAGGCCTGATTGTGTGATTAACATGCAGGAAAGCCTGTGTGGGAGGTAAGGGCAAATCCAAGGGGGACTGGAGGAGGCAGGCTCATTTCCCCCTCAGCCTTGCCCCTTCCTGGCATTCTCTTCTGTTTGTTTCTCTGCCCTTCCTTGGGGCCTGACCCTGGGAATGAAATCAATGAAGTCAGAGCGGAGATATTCTCTGTCCAGGACACGAGGTCTCTGGCCTTTCCCCTGGCTTCAGTGGGTTGCAGAGAGCTTGTGCATTGGTCTCGCTGCCTGTCTGGTGTGGATGGCACACACAAACACTTGGTGGGCCTTTGCTGGCAGTAGCAGGGATGAAACAGGCATTGCTTTCCCTTTTTAGAGGCAAGTGAGACCAATTTCAGCTCTGTACTGGCCTCTGCCCTCCTACAGCCATGTCTCCCCCACCAAGCTGATGTGTCCTGTAGGCTACTCTGGGAATGCCATCAGAGTACAGTAACAGAGCTGGACACAAGCTGAAAGGATGGGACAGAAGGGCACAAGGATCAGCCTGTGCCACACCAACCTACAGTGGCCATCAGCACCTGGGGCTTCCCGAGGTGCAAGGGCCCATGCAGAGTGCTAAATCCTGCTTCCAGCAAAGCTGGTAACATCCATGTCTATAGGGATAAATGTAGGTAACACAGGGAGAATCCTTCTAGTATGAGACCTTTCAGGTCTTTCTCACTTATGGAATAGGACCTGGAGGGTTCTTGCTCTTATCTGGAGAAGCATCATTGAATGGAGCTACCAAAACCCCTTCTGGAGGATCCTGAAGTCATGCACAGTGTTTTTGTGCCAGCCCACTGCTACTTACAGGACTGGCATGGGAAGAGCACCTAGATCTTCCTTCTGAAGCCAAAGCCATCTCAGAGCCCAGCTCCAAGGAAGCTCAAAAAAAAAAAAAAAAATCTACATTAACCAAAAAAAAGCTCTTTAATTGCAGATAATGGCGAGGCAAGCGGGCTTTCTCTGTCCCTTCAGCACTCCTACTGAGCAGAGTTCCCTGACCACCAGTAGCCTCTTGTATCCCACACACAAGATCTTTAATGTGAGGCTGACGTGAGTATTTGGCCTTTTTCAGTCAGTACCAGAAGGATCTATGGGGACTGAGGTCAGAGAAGTGACCCAGCCATTTAACTGAGCTTGCACAGCTGCTGATTGATATATGAGACAGGAATTGGTGCTCCAGTTGGCAGTAACTCACCAGAATGAAGAGGGATGCCTCCAGCCAGGGTGGAGCTCTCTGGAAGCTGATCCAGCTATTGTCCATACTTGCCTGTTCTTGACTACGTCTTCCCTGTCCACAGCAATCAATGCAAAGATGCTGTGCCAGCACACATTTCTTTTTATGTTCTATTTCTGGGCTGCCCTCCTCCCCAGCCTCTGGGGTGGCCAAATCAGAGCATTGTTAACATAATTTATGTTTTGAAAGTTTTCTCAAGTGTGACAGATCTCTGGCTAAAACCCTGCATGGAGGATCGAAACTATTATTGCAAACTTCCCAGCTACATCTTGGCTGATGGCAGCTTCACTGTGGCAAAATTCCCTTTACTTATGCGAGCTTTGGGAAGTTCATACCCTGCAAGCAGCACATACACGGACTTAGATCAGCCTGAAAATTAATGATCATCTCCTGTATCCTTCCTTGTTAGTCAGAGCTGTCCTCCTGCCTTCCACTCAGGGCTGGGAGCACAAACAAGTCTGGGTACACAAAGGGTTCAGTCTTACCAGCAGGTATTCAAACCATTCTGCCCCCATCCTCCAGTCCAGGCCCAGGTCCTTGGTGAGGAAGCTGGCGACGTTCTGCCGCCCTCTGTTCGACATGAAGCCCGTGGCACTCAGCTCTCTCATGTTGGCATCCACGAAAGGAACCCCAGTTTTGCCCTCTGCAGAGACAAAACACAGTGCTGGGACACGAGGACATTTTTGGGCACTCCTAAACCAACCTGTGGTGGCCCTGCATTCACAGCCCTCCAAGCAGGAAAGACGGTGCCAGTGCACAGCAGCAGGGTGGGATTTCAGTGAGGTTTAGCCGGAGTGCAGCCACTAAGAACCACTGGAAATTAAATGGGAAATCATATGAAAGTTAAGATAAGGAGAATTTTTGGCAAGGAAAAAAAAAACCAAACCAAAAAACAACGGTACAGAAAAATCTCAGACTGGAAAAACAATCAGGTGGATTGCAGGGAATTTTGCAGAGTAGAATATACAGACAACAGTGAGATGGGCCAAGAACAGAAAGATTCTTGACAGGTGACTAATAGAGGGATGTACTGGACAAATCTCCAAGGATTAGTATCTGAAAAGTAGACAGTTTGTCTATTGTTAAGAATAAGATTTATTGCGTCTGCGTGATTTATTGTATCCTGTGTGCAAATGGATACACGTGGCACTAACATGAAAAAAGAAATGTAGGCATGTATTTCACTGATTCTGATGCTTCAATCTGTTAATCTCCCTAAATTTTGAGATCTTATGCTTGCTATTCATGTTACAATATAAAAGCCAAAGAAAAGGCTGTGGGATTACAAAAGATGTGGTTCCTTCTAAGTTTGCTTTAACCTTGTAACCAAAAACAAACAAAGAACCAAATGTAGCAGGCATGGCAATCTAACATTGATAAGAAGGGCTGGTCAGCCTCTGTGTGACTAAACAGAAGGGACCAGCAGGTGATAAACACTCCCCCTTGGGCAGGAAAACCTAACTGCAGAACCTGGCCACTCATGACACCCTGTGCTCCTGCTCCTGTACAGTGCTCAGTCTGGGAAGGGAAGCCAAGCATCCTGCACACACCCTCATACACCAGTGGTGCCAGTTGAAATGACAGCTCCCTACAGAGACCCAGCCAGCGTTAGGGCACGTGTGAACACGCAGGCACGTGGAAACCAAAAGCACACCCAGCCAAACCTGCGGTTTCTACTGACCTTTCCAACAGTCAAAGAGCTGAAGGTCCTTTTTCCAGGGTATCTCTTTACTTTGAAGCCCTGTTGAGAAAAATAATGAACTGCTGATGAAGAAATAGTGACGCAGGCAATTGCTCACACAACAACACAGCCTGAGGCACCTTGGCTGACACAAGGCATTAGGGTGAAGCTCATCCTCTCAGTGCCATTATAAAAAAACCTTCTGCAAGGGTTTAGAGACGACCCATTCCTCCTTCCAGGTGTTGCAAAGGGGTATCTTCTATATACAGACAATGCTCAAGCCCTAACAGATTTTGATTATTTCTTTTGTTGACGTTTTCTATTTTTTTTTTTTTTAATTAAAACCAACTCAGACTTCACAAGTGGCAAGAGATGTGCTCTGGCCCAAGACAGTATTTTCTTTTTCCTTTTACTATTTTCCTTTTACTATTTTCCTTTTACTCCAGGACAACGTTTATGTGAAATCTGCTTCTGTAGCAGATACTAAACCCAGAATTACCTGGCAGAAGCCCCTGCAGTGGGGTAGGAACAGATGAGGGAGATGATTTAATGTTTGCCGGATCCAATGGCAATTACAGCTTTCCATATAGTGGAAGAGAGGCAGAAGGGACAACTCAGCTCTAGCTGCAGATGTCCAAGGTCAGGCTCACCACTGGCTTCCAGTGCCATCAAAACAGCCCCACAGGCCTGGTAGATGTGACACAGGCCCTGAGGGAGATGTGTTCCTCTGCAGCCACAGCTGGATGCCAGGATCTGACCTAGGGTATAAAAAGCAG
The DNA here is from genome assembly GCF_003945725.1 of Corapipo altera. NCBI lineage: Eukaryota > Metazoa > Chordata > Aves > Passeriformes > Pipridae > Corapipo > Corapipo altera. The sequence goes on from NW_020884937.1 coordinate 602,893, forward strand.
TGCTCTCTGCTTAGGTACGGGCAGCTACATCACCTGGAGAACAGCTCACCCAGCACAGGCATCACCTCTTAGGCTTTCCTGACATATGGACTGGATATTTGTGGTTGCATAGAGAGTTCAGACCCCCAGTTCAGATGCAGACTCTTGCACATCAGTCACTGGGGCTGGAGCTGAATCTCACTCTGACTCCTATGTAGTGTGAGGCAGAAAGAATATTTGGTTTCTAGGGATTCACACTCCTGGGTCAGTTCCTGCTCTGTCCCAGATTCTCTGCTGAACGTGGGCAAGCCTGGAGCCTGGGTTCTACCCAAAGGTGCAATGTCTCTGGAAACAGCATCTTCACTGATTTTTCTGCTGTTTCCCACAGACGTGTGTTAATAATCCTCCCCATATCAGGTGTGGGGCTCAGTGTCTGCAGAGTCTTCAGCACCATGGTGGTCACACCGCCGCTTTGAGAAGAACATTTGTACAACTTAATGGCAGCAGCCCATTCTCTTACTTTCCCTGTGGTAAGACTGCACCTTTCCCCTCCAAATAGAGCGATCCACACACACCTCTCAGGGAGAAAATCCTCCTGCCGTACTTCAGGGCCACAAACCGAAAGTAATCCCTCCACAGCAGCTCAAACAGGACCCTGAAACACAAAGGGTCACTGTGGGTCAGACGAAATTACTGAATTGGGATTTTCCTTCCACAGCAGCCATCATTTATCCACAATTTCACGGACCTTCCCACAATAACAGTTCTTTCCCAAGCCTACTTACCTGGCTTTGCAGCTGGATGACTACAGGGAAAGCAAACTTTGCATGAATCACCTGGGCAGCTTCCCTTAGCTCGAGTGCAGGAGCAGAATTTCGGGAAACGTGTTTTTCACCCATCCCTACCGGGATGCAATCCTCCAAAGAGCAGGGCGAGGGCCTGATTCAGCTTCACACTTCCTCATGAACAAGTGTGTCAGCACATTCCTGAGAGCTTTGCCTTGATTTAAGCAATAACCTTTGTGAGGGACTTGAAGACACCTTTCAAAAGTGGTTGATAGTGCTCTAGCTCGTGAGATCAGGTGACAGGCCCACCTCAGGCTCTGAAGCCTGCTTCGGCTCTCTGGCATACTGGAAACTCTGCTCACCTGATGTTTAGGCTGATAAGATCTTTCTGGAAAATCTCATTACAAAACAAGACACTACCCAAATGCTAAAAACTGGTGTCATAATGCTGAGGTTCAAGGAGTCCCTCATGTGCAGCCACCACGACCTGTACTTTACTGTACCATTGTCTGCAGTGCCTGAGAGCTTGACAGATTCATTCTTATAATCATTAATCACTTTAGAATACTAAAAGCACTACGGCACCCCAGCTGCCAGCAGGCTGGTATTAGATGGAAAAACATGAGTATGTTCATTTCTTGAAATCTTTCCTCTCTTAATTGTCTTTTAAGAAAAAAACAACCTCAAATACACACTTGAAGAGTGTTGATATTTTATCTGTTGTTTGAAGTTTAATGAAACTGAGTATTTTGGCCAGAATTGTTGGCAACGTTCCGCCTGCTCTTCACCAACCACTGTGCTGTTTGATATATTGCAAATGTAACAAACCAATATGAATATGCAGTTCTAGAGTTGGCACAGACTTTCTGGGTTTTTTTTCCCATCCAGGGAAAAAAACATCCTAGTGTTAGGCCAGGCTCTAACATGGACCTGCTCCTCCATGAGAGTGATTTGTACAAGTCACACAGTTGCTGAGACTTTGGGGTGAAACTCTGCTTGTATCCTTGGCATGAGAAACCCTTTAGCTTTTATTTGTAAATCATTCTTCCTTCTCATCTAGCCCATAATAACAATACAGAGACAGATGGTGCTGATTTACTGAGATCGTTTTTAAAAATCATAAACCACAATTTCCCAGCAATAATAATGACAACTGGCATTCATAATCTCTACTTGCAAAGTGCCTAAAGCCTCTGAGTGTCAAAGGCAGATTAATAAATCCTGAAACAGAACTGCAGTGCAACCCAGAGGAACCAGGCAGCAGGCACAGGAAAAACAAACATTAATTAAGGGGAGTTAACAAATCACTCTTCTGTGTGTGAGATGCTGGTTTCCCATTCAGAGAAAACAACATGCTGATGGTGCAAGGACATACCAGTATGTGCTCTGATTTGCTGTTCTCTCTCTTTCATACTTCTGGATCTGCTCATAGATGTATCGAGGTGAGATGCAGCCCAGTGCCAGCCTGAAAGCAGAGGAATTGTGTCCTGAATGCCATGCAGGACTCACAGCTCAGAGGGAGTGGAGGGGCAGGTTTGTGTTGAGTTGTTGCCTAAAAGGTTTTGCTGGGTTTGCAGTTCTGCCCCAAACGGCTTTAATCAAGTTCTGCAACTTCTTTGCAACTCCTCAAGAGAGAGAATCCTATTCCAAGAAACAAAATCCTCCCCTTCCCAGCATATGGCTGTTACAGGAGCCTCCAAGCTACGGAGACAAATCATTTCACACAAGTTTGACAAGTTTTGCCTGAATGATTTGATCAGCTGCTGACTTAGTGCACCAGTGACAAACCCAAAGTGGATCTCAAATGCCAACCTCTGCATCACCTGTCCTACCTGTCCTTACACTACAAACCTCCTTATTATATGCCAGGGCTCCTTTTCCTGAAGAACCTCAACATCTTATCTGAGCAACCACAGAAGGCTTGCTGAAAAGCTGAGGCCGGGCAGGAAACCTAGGGAATCAAACCCCACTCTGGCATTTCAACCCACTGGGCTCCTTCCATTTGTTCCAAGTAAGTGCTGTGCAAGACAGGAAAGAGCTTCCAGACTCCAACCTCATCACGCAGGGGTTAAGGAACAACTTTTATCTTGATTTTCCTAGAAATGCATTTAACTGCCATTTCCACTATGGCTTGTGGAAACATTTGATGTTCTGATGAATTCTGGAAAACAGGAAGAAAGAGCCTGAAGAGTTTTTCCTCAGTTGTTGACCAGTTCTGACTCTTAGAAATGGCCAGTATGAGATGGGACTGACTGGCTGCAATCTGAGCCACTCTGATTTTGATTATCTGACAGAGGAACATTTTGAGGCAGGCAGATCTGGACTGTCTGCTCTGGGCAAAATGGCCAGCTTGGAAAAACTCGAGTGGAGCCACAAGTAAACTTGTGCAGCTTCAGTAGTCCTGGGATCCCGACTGGAATTCCGAAGTGCCACCAGATGGAGCCATCCACTGCAACCATCAAAGCACAAAGCTAGGTGAAAACAAGAAATCCTGACCTGTAACAGCCTCAGAAAACCGTTTCACATCACAATTCTGTCGGGACAACACTCCAGATGCTCTGAGCTTAGGCTGAACTGGATTCTGCTGCTGCAGTTTCAGTCTGGAATTAACTTTGCCCCTTCTAGCATCAGAGACTAAACCACCTAACCAGGAGTCAGCAAAGAAGAGATCCTTTTGCAATAGGAATAATCAGAAGTGTCTCTTCTACCCACAGAAGAAGACAATGGCAGTGAGGTGAGGTGACTTGTCCCACAGTATTCAGGAAACCAGGACTGGATCGAGTTCTGCTACAACCCTCTCAACACATGGAAGCTGTGCTGCTTCCCTGCCTGCTCCCAACCACCCCTCACACACAAAACAGCATGAAGCCAAAGGCAAGTGGTGAGTCCCTCCTGTGCCCTGCCCACATTGGTGGTCCCAGCACACAGGGCTCTTGGCACAGTACTGCTACAGTGCAGCAGTTCCTAATTGCAAGAATGTTCCCGAGGAACCACACCCAGACCCCTACCCATACCCAGTAGCACTCAGCAGACAGGTAACATCAGTTTGGGATGGGAGCAGAAAAGGAGTTTTCTACAACAAAAATCTTTACCATGGTGCAAATTTGGTTGAGTAATCCATTCCCACCAGCCCATTCCGAGACACCTTGTAAGACGCAACCAGGTTCTGTGTGAGCAAAAGAACAAAAGGTTTGAACACTTTACAAACAATCTGCTAAATATGTTTTCTCTCCTTCTAGAGGTAGAGCAATCTGGCAGGGCTGGGCTCCCTCTCATGGCTGCCTGCAAGGATTACACAGCTGCCAAATTCCTGCCTCCAGCGCAGAGGAATTAATCAGGCCAACAGTTTTCATTATAGCTGTGGGATGTGTGTCACGAGCTGTGCTCCCCGGTTCAGCCTGGAGCACGTTTCCTTCCACAAGCACTGTGCACCTGGTTGTGCTTGCTCCCTGCCCATTCCCATCTGACTCTGGATCAATAACACACTTCCAAGCCCCAGTGGAACTCTCTTGTCCATGTAGTTGCTTGTTTGGGTTTGAGAACCTGAGTCTGACAGCTCCCTGCACTCAGCTGCAGGAACCCACATTTACAGCAGGGTGCACATCTTCCGTTTCCTGAGCGCTCCATGGACAGTGCAGGGGACACAGGGAATCCAGATCTCTCCTTGATCCCCTTCACTGCACAGGTTACAATTGCTAAGGGCCTGTTCTGCCTCACTGGGGAAGACAATACTTGCATCACAAAAAAAGAAGGAACAGGTTTTCCAGCACTGGTTGTATTAATGCTTGACCAAGAGTAGAAGCTGTGCATGCCTGTGCTCATTTTGGCTGGGATGGAGTTAATTTTCTCCACTGTAGCTGGTCTGGGGCTGTTTTGGATTTGTGCTAAAAGCAGTGCTGACAGCACACCAGTATTTTCATTATTGCTGAGCAGGGCTCACACAGCCTCAGAGCCCTTTCTGCCTCCCTCACCACCCCACCCTGAGTAGGCTGGGGGTACACAAGGAGGTGGGAGGGGACACAGCCAGGACAGCTGACCCCAACTGGCTCAAGGGGTATCCCAGACCACAGGATGTAATGCTCAGCACATAAAGCTGGGTAAGGAGGAAAGGGGGATGTTTGGAATGGTGCCTGTTTGTCTTCCCAAGTAACTGTTACACGTGGTAGAGCCCTGCTTTCCTGGGGATGGCTGAGCACCTGCCCACTGATGGGAAGTTTTAAATGAATCCTTACTCGGCTTTGCCTATGCAAAAAGCTTTTGCTTTCCCTAATTAACTGTCTTTACCTCAACCCACAACTTTTCTCAACTTGTACCCTTCTGAATCTCTCCTCCATCCCACTGGCAGGGACTGAGGGAGCAGCTGCTTAGGGCTGTGCCTCCTGGGGTTAAACCAGGACAATGATCTCCAACAGCAAAGGAATGCAGGAACTTCCTCAGCACAGCAAAAGGATGCCCTGAGGCACTGGACACAGCACAGTTCCTAACCCATCTCAGCCTGAGAGATGCTCCCCCCTTTATCCACAAAGCTGGTGGGGTCTGATGCTGTTGTAAATCAGCACACGTGTCGTTGAATTCACACAAGGCAAATTTAAGGCAGTTCCTCAAGCTAGGCCAGGAAGAAGTCCAAAAACTGGCTGCACAGACAAAATGCAGTCAGCAGCAGCTTCACTCCACCAAAGCAAGGGAGCAAGAAGCAGCTGTAATTATTGGCTTCAAGTTTTCAAACCAGACTACAGGAACCTCCAACTATTTATAACTATGGACAGAGTTTGGGTTAGTTGTTCCTCATTCCAATTGCAAGTGCAGCTCCTTCAGGCCACTTTTCATTCCTCCAATATGGGGGAACTACTTTGCTGATGACATGGGACATGAGAAAAGGCAAATCGAGATAAAGGAGCTAAAAAATTTTGTCCCAATTCCCAAAAATTAATGGAAAAAAGAACTTCAGAGGGATGGCCACTAAACTAGGTTCCTAAGTATTTGGCATACATTTCCAGTTCCTGGATGACTTCTTTTTGATCTAGTTTGCCTCTCTGAAAAACTGAAATAATGCTATTTCTCTGCTTTGCAAAGTGTTATACAGGAGCTAAGGAAATATTGTTAGGAAGTGAAATTGCAGCCTCACCCACTCGCACAGCCATGTGTACAAGGGGGAGGATGTAGGCAAGGAAATGCAAGAGTTACCGTGTCCCAAAAATAATATTGCAGTCTCATTAAAGCCTGGGTCTCTCCTCCACTGCAGGGGAAGGCTGTTCGTGGATCAGTCACAGGATCTGCCACAGAAAACACCATCATGTTGTCACCCCCCTTGGAAAGGTAGGAAGCTTAAAATCTAGGGATGTTCAGCAGTAGGAATGTCTGCTTTTGGGACATAAGAGATTGTGTGGTCTTCTTTTAAAATAAGGGTCACATCAAACATATTAAAAAGCACTAAGAAGATGTTTTTTACCCAGTTGCAGGGCAGCTCCTCCACAGGGAATTTACCTTGATTTGCTGTATGAGTGGGCAGAGGTGTAGTTACAGTTGAAAGGGCAACCACTGCCTCCATGTCTTGATTCTCAGAAAGAAACATATCATAGAATCATAGAATCACAAAATGGGTTGGGTTGGAATGGACCTCAAAGATCATCTCATTCCATCCCCTGCCATGGGCAGGGACACCTTCCACTAGAAAAGGTTGCTCCAAGCTCTCTCCAACCTGGCCTTAGACACTTCCAGGGATGGGGCAGCCACATCTTCTCTGGGCAACCTGTGCCAGGGCCTCACCAGCCTCACAGGGAAGAATTTCTTCCTAATATCTAATGTAAATCTCCTCTCTTTTATTTATCTCCTGAGCACAAGTTGCCTCTCCATATTTACAAGGAGACATCTTTTCTGTGAGAGAATATGATGTGCAGTGCAAGATATTTGGTTTATATTAACCACCAGATCTCAAGTGCAGCCAGTACAGGTGCCTACTTCACCTTGGCTGAATGTCTGTGTCCTGGGAATCTGAAGCAGCCAACTTACTTTGCAAAACCATGTTTTTAAAAACGGGTCTAAGCAGGATATTTTTAAGAACAGAATCTAGGTAGGATTTCATGGGAGCAACTGCCAAATTGAGCTTTCTTACCCTTCTGTCCGAAATCCTCCATTGTAGGGATGCACCCTTCTTCCAGCCCTGGAGCCAGAGGCTTTAGCTGCTCTGCCATCCGCAGGGTTGGCGGGACCTTCGCCTCAGATTCCACCGCCCTTCGGAAATGGGTGTAGACATCAGGCAACCTGCACAGGTGACAGCACAGTCAGGTCTCTGCAGGGTGGTTTCCTCGGCCCCTGCACACAGCACTCACACACCTTCCACAGGGGGAGGATTAGCATTCCAGGCTGCGCTCCCCTGGGGCAGAGCACATGTTTGTGATACCTCTCTATTTGTACCCTGCCAGGCACAATAGAGGAAGATGCCCCCGGGGCTAGCAGCCTTCAGAATTCAGTCCTTTGCCCAATTTCTTTCTGCTTCTGATGCAAATTGTGCCTTTTCAATTTAAGGTGTGTCCATGAGGGCCAGATTTCTCTCACCTAACTTCTGATTAACACACAAGGCTGACCTCAGTGTAAAAATCTGCAACCTCCTGGTGCCTTTTCAGTCAAAGGAGAGAAAAAGGCACTTTCATGGCCTGACTCTTCTGCCCTGTTTTACACATTTTCTACAGAATACCATCAATCACTCAAACTCCATCAACTACACCCCATGTGACTACTGAGGGAGCCATGAAAGAGTCCACAGGCAAAGGGCTGCTGTCATAGGCAGATGTATTCAGTCAGAGGGGTAATGGAGCAATCCAGGCCAGTGTCCCAGGAGTGTCACCAATAGTGGGCCAGCAGGACCAGTGCAGTGACCATCCCCCTGTACGTGGCACTGGTGAGGCACCTCAAATCCTGAGTTCAGTTCTGGGCCCCTCACTACAGGAAGGACATTGTGGTGCTGGAGCATGTCCAGAGAAGGGAACGGAGCTGGGGAAGGGTCTGGAGCACAAGTCTGGTGAGGAGCACCTGAGGAAGCTGGGGGGGCTCAGCCTGGAGAAAAGGAGGCTCCTTTATTCCTACAGCCTGAAAGGAGGTTGTAGCCTGGAAGGTCGGTCTCTTCTCCCAGATAACAAGTCACAGGACCAGAGGAAATGGCCTCAAGTTGTGCCAGGGAGGTTTAGATTGGATATTAGGGAAATCACTGAAAGGGTGATTAGGAATCCAACAGGCCGCCCAGAGATGTGGTTGAGTCACCATCCCTGGATGTATTTAAAAGTGTAGATGTGGCACTTAGGGATAAGGTTTAGGGGTGGGCTTGGCAGATCTGGGTTAATGGTGATCTTTAAGGTCTTTTTTGACCTAAAGAATTCTATGATTCTATGTCACAAGGATTTTGAGGACTGCAGACTGAGTAACCAGACTGTGCTGGTCCAAACTGCTGGAAGGGCAAAGAGAAATCAGTCCTCAGTAAATGCTCAAACACACACCTTGGCTTTATGGATATTGAAATGGAAATCCTGCTAGTGCAGAGGGATGAATGTGCCCCTTCCCCTCGATGCACCATAAACACAGATGGACTAATGGGTCCCTTCTCTGTGGGACCAGATGACTAGGAGCCCTCCTGAAGAGTTCATTGGAGTGAGAAACAAGTGGGACAGTGCAGGAGTGAGTGACACCATGGAGCAGCCCACCTGGCAATAGGCCTGAAGGGAAGGTCATCCCGATGATACAGCGTGGATGCCCAGAATGTCTGAATCTTCACCCCGTGCTCCTTACACACCTGGCACAGCCCCTTCTCCACATCCAGTTCCTCTTGCGTGGCCTAGGGAGACCAAAATAGTGAGGCCAGGGCTGCACAGCCATGTGCACACAGATCCTGGTCCCTTGTCCTGCCCTCCTCCCTCATCTCCACATTTAGCTCCGTCCCTTTGGATGCACACACACAGTCTCTGAGTCTTGCCCCATCAAGGACTCCCACCCAGAGCCTACACCATCCCCATCCCAGGAACTATCCAGTTTCCCCAAGGTTAACACCACCATTTGGTTGTGAAAGAAACCTTTGCAACCTAATTTTATCTTTTAAACTATGTCACTTCAGTATTTCCCTTACCTCTTCGTGGAAAGCCACGGCGCTGACAGAGCCCAGCTGAGTAATCAGATCGCGGACCACATCTTCTGGCTTCCCCTTCCTCACAACCAGGGTACTACAAACACAAAATATTGGCCTGAGTTGTTGTTATTTATGTGTACAGGAGGTCCTTGTCTGAGCCCAGGCAGGCGCCCATGGACTAGTTCTCTACAGAGTACAGACCCTGTGTGGAGGCAGATAGACAGGATTTGACTAGCCTGCATTTTTTAGGAGCCAGTGAACAGAGCTTGTAAGCCTCTGGGGCTTAGTTTGTGTCAAACATATTTCTGACACTCTGGATGCCTTAGAGAGAATCACTGGGCACAAAGCCAGGCTGTTACCTAAAAGTGAATCTCTTCATCCTCACACACTAGTGATTGAAGAGCTGGCTGATGCGACTTGTCCAGGTTGCCCAGAGAGGTGCCCCATCCCTGGAAACATTCAAGGTCAGATTGAGCAGGGCTATGAGGAACCAGTTCTGGTTGAAGATGCCTCTGCTCATTGCAGGAGGTTGGACTAGATGACCTTTAAAGGTCCCTTCCAACCCAAACTGCTCTATGACTCTATGATCTTTTGCTAAGCGAAGCCAGATGTTACCTGGTAATGGATTCTTCAGGCCCTGGTCTACCTCAGCTATGGTTCTAAAGGCATAATAAAGGAGGCTCCTCTGGAGACCCCCTTACCACAGTGCAGCCTACCACAGACTGAGTTTAGAGGGACAGGGCATAAACAGATGTAACTCTCCAGTCTCACAGGGCAGAATTCATGTTGGTCAGTCTCAAGCCAGCTCCTAGGGAAAACTCCTAGGGACAAGAAAGGAGACATGCCACAGTCATTGCCTACATCTCAAAAGCTGCCATTCATGTCTCCAGTTGTCAGGGCTCTGGACAAAGCACTCAAGGGTGACACCCATCTGTGGTATCTGATTTCGAGAAGGCAAAAGCCCACATGGCACAGCCTGGATGGCTCTTTGTTCCTTGTGCAGTCACCACAGCAAGCCATCTGAACAGTGGCTACATAAGGGACCTTGCTGTACCTAACAGAAGGGCTGTAGCTCTCAGAAATAAACCACCATCAGAGCTCGGAGCACTGGACATGATTTGACTCAGAGCACAGGTATGTGTTGAAAAAGAGCTGGAAAAGAGAAATATACGTGTTACTTGCACGGTGCTTTCTCAACCACCTTCCTTTTTTCTTGAGCGTTTCCCTTAGATCCTTCACACTTTCCAGCAAAAAACGGAGCCGGTGGGGCCCTGTCTTGGGGAAGCCGAAGCAGTGGGTGCCCAGGTAGTGCCGCGGGTCGAAGCAGTAGAGAGGGATCACGAAATCTGCGTTATCCTGAGCCCAGTGGAGCACCTGGAAAAAACACAGAGAGGGCCGTGAGAGCTGCCGGGGGCGGGATGCAGCGGGCATCTCTCCCCATCCTGCCCACCAGCGGGGCTATCCCCACGGAAAATCCCATACCTGGTTATCGTGGGCGCGCAGGTCGCAGCGCAGCAGGCAGATGACCACCCCCGACATGGTACCTCGGGGTTAGTCCTGCCTCTCCCGGCTCGGCTCTGCCCTGCGCCCGGTCCGGCTCTGCGTCCCTCTTCCCGGCCCCTTCATCCCGCCCCGCCGGGGAGGAGCCGCCCTGCCCCCGGCTCCCTGTGTCCGCCCCCGCAGCATCCCCGTGGGACGGGCACGTCCCGTCCCGCATCCCAGGAGGGCGGCGGGACTGGGGCGAGCTCATTTCCCTCGTTCCGGGATCCCAGCGCTTTTCCTCTCGCCGGAGTCCTGCCCCGGCCGGGCGCACTTATTGCTGAATTGGCGTGGGTTTTTTTTAAACTCGAAAATCTCTTTTGTCTTCCACACATCAGCATCAGGAGGTTGTAGCCGGGTGGAGGTCGGTCTCTTCTCCCAGGCAACCAGCAGTAGGACAAGAGGGCACAGCCTTAAGCTGCACCAGGGGAGGTTTAGGTTGGTCGTTAGGAAGTTCTTTACAGAGAGAGTGACTGGGCATTGGAATGGGCTGCCCAGGGAGGTGGTGGAGTCACCGTCCCTGGAGGTGTTTGAGAAGAGACTGGATGTGGCAGCAGTGCTATGGTCTAGTTGACAGGATGGTATTAGGTCACAGGTTGGACTCGATGATCTCAGAGGTCTTTTCCAACCTGGCTGATTCTGGGATTCTGTGATCTGTTGCAGCGTGGCCCCGTTGTGCTGAGGCTCAGCCGCTGTGACACCGACCCTCTGCAAGAGGCAGCACTCGCCCAGCTCTGACAGTGTTGTTAGTGTTTATCCTTCAAATGCCAAGGCTGCGATAGGATGGCCACTGGCACAGGAACCGGCTTTGCAAAGAGCTCATCACCTGCTGACCGACAATAAGTGAGCTGTAGATTAGCGATAATTAGTGCATTTAGTTCTCACCACTGAGAGAAGAGGCTGAAGTGAAGAGGCTTTGTCTCATCCTATAGTTTCCTTAAGCTGACATTAGACACCAGTGATCACACATCCCTTACTCACTGAATTGTCCCTCGGGATCCTTTTTTTTCATTCAGCTACTCTCATAAGAGGAAACCAAGCGCAGGAACAGGCTGCCCCGGGGAAGTGGTGAAGTCACCATCCCTGGAGGGATTTAACAGATAACAGATGTAAATGTGGTGCTCAGGGACACAGCTTAGTGGTGGATGTGGCAGTGCTGGGTTAATGGTTGGACTCCATGACCTTCGAGGTCTTTTCCAATCTAAACGATTCTATGATTCTATGAAATGCTTGGCTCAGAGGTCTCCAGCCACATGCTCCCCTTGTGTAAGTCCAGTGGTTCTCCTGGGGTGTGAGAGAATGGAGAAGGGGGTTAAAATGTTGCAGTAAGGAGCTGATGATGACTGAAGATCCAGATTTACAGAAATTAATTTCTGCTACTCATTTCAGTACCTGAATTGCTGAAGTGGTGCTTTTGGTGGAAGCACATGGACTCTTAGATGCTCACCAGAGGTAAGATGTACCAGTGGGTCCTGGGGAGTCCTGGCTTCATTTCCATCTCCTCCAGACCAGCAGGTCCTCTGCATGCAGTCTGCACTGGCTGGCTGTAGGAAGTGATGCTGATTCTCTGTGTAACCCACATGACACATCATCTCCTGATTCCTTTTCTGTGCACCAAGGGCTCCTTTTCCTGGCTCAGCAGCTGCAGCCCACTAAGAACCAGTGAATCATCCCAGAGGACTCATGTTTGGTAAAAGAAAAGTAGAGCCAAAACTTTGGGCTCATGGCCAAAAAAACCATGGTTGCTAGCTTGCAGTTCTTAGAAGAACAACATGTCTCTTTATCATACTAGAAATATTGAAAAAAAAAACCCAAAACAACAGTTTATAAATCTTCCCTGTTTGCCTTTGCCTTCATTTGCACAGGGACAAACAGTGCAGTTGGCTTTGCTTTTGTTTGCAGTCAGGCTTCCCCCACAGTGTCTTGGTTGACATTAAGCTGGGCCAAGTCTGGCAGTGATGACATCCTCTTGTAGCTTACTCAGAGCTGCTAGACAGCCACCCACTCCAAGAGGCCTCAGTTAATGGGTGTGCAAGAGAGAGGTGCCCTACTGCCTGCAAAGGGGCTATTTCCCATTGGCAAGGAGGGCTGGTTGCCACGAAACACAAACCTTTGCAACCTAAATAAAGAAAAGATGTGAAACTGTTGATACGTCAGTGAAGAAACAAAAAAAGTCGGGTGCAGCAGGAGTGGTAACAGAATTACCAGTCTGTCTGGGTTTAAAAGCAAGCGAGTCTCTGCCAGCATTTGATTTGTACAGATGTAAAGGTTGTGAGGTGTCCAATGCTACAACAGACTCTGCACCAACAGGGCTGTTAAATGTGATGATCCAGGCAGCAAGAGTGGGCAGGAAAAACAGATGTCCATAAAGGATGGAGAGTTTGCTCAGGCCCAGAACCCAGACCTTACACCCAACACTACCCTTTCTGTCACATGGCTGGAGGTTGGTTTTATTTCCTTTGCACTCTTGTAGGAGGGTACAGATCCTGTCACACACTCGAGCCAGTGCTTTCTAAAACAGTGCTGACCACATCCACTCTGTACTCTACCCTGATAAGAAAAAAGGTTAGTTCTTTTACTTACACAGTTGCCAGTCCCTGCTTCTCTGAGGCCTCGTGAAATCATCCTCTGAAAATAAGTGTAACAGGGTGTTTAGGAAAAGCGGTGTGGGCAGGAGTACTTTGTTCTAAAATTAGAAAGCAGGAGACCTGGCACTGTGAACTGCAGGCTCTCCAGTCTCCTTGCCTGGATTTTCCATTCAGATGAACACAGTCAATGAGAACAAAAGCTTTCTTTTTTTACCCACTGGCACCTGTCTCTTTACTCCAGGATGGTGTTCCAGCTTTCCATTCTTCATTTGGGAAGTAGAGAAGCTTTGCCTGCTTGAAATACCAGCAATCTCTATGCCAGTATGGAGGCAAACAAGCTTTCCACTGTCATTTTTGTAAAGTATCCTCCAAGAGCCAGTTTCCTTACTGGAGTACTGAAGTTAGGGCCTGGGTTAATTGCACCTGGGGGGAGATCTGTGAACTTTGATGAAGTTACACAGGGTACCTGTAATAAAAAAAAATTGAACATTCATGGACTATCCAGACCTAGGGGGAACCTAGGGACAAAGCTAGACAATATCTAGCAATTGCTTCTTGCAATGTGAACAGCAGCAGGTGAGCCCTTTTTTTCTCAGAGACAACCTCATGGGATATCAGGTCTTGGGCAGATCCCAACTCTCACAAGTCAATAGTCATCTAGTGATATTTTTCCCCTTGCTGCTTTGGATGTCCTCGTCCACTCCATAAAGACATTTACTGTCTCTTGTTTGCTCCTGCTGTTGGAGTGTCACAGTCAGAACTCCTGTCTTGTCCTGTCCTGTCCTCTCCTCTCCTTTCCTTTCCTCTCCTCTCCTCAAAGTTGTGGTTGCATTAAAGGCTCACATTTGATGACTTTCCCCCGGGACAATAGAGTTTTTCTCTGCTGCTGTGTCACTACATCACCAATTAAGGCCTTTGACGTTTCATCCATCCATGTCCACGTTCACAAACATGTGCCCAATTTCATTCATGTGCATACCCCCATCTTCATTCAGACGGTGTTTCACCTGTCTAAAGTAACAAATTTGCCTGAATAATTTCCTCTTTCATTTTGGAAGCAAATCCCAACTGTTGCTGTCTCTGTGAGAATGACACTTTCGCATTTAGTTTGTCATGCATGAAAAGTTTGACATCACTATTTGATGTTTTACTGAGTCTCCCTCTGAGCCCTTCACAGAATCATGTCATCGTTAGGTGTTTTCATAAAAGCATAAAACCTCCAGGATCAACACATAGTGCAGCACTGCTTGGAGACAGACTAGTGATTGTTACCACTCCTGCTGCACCCAAGCATGTGCTCTAATGGCTCTTTGCCTGTGACAAGTGTAGTTTGAATAGCCTGTTAAATCCTGTCCACCAGCACCAAACACCTCTCACTTTTCACACACATCTGATCCTCCACCTAGATCTATCTTTCAGCCTTTTGAACCATTAGTAACAATGACAACCTGTCTTTAATGCCAAGATCTCCCATTCCAGAGACAGTGCTTTGATGTTTTGACTGCAAACGACTCTGCACCCTCTTTCCTGGTGGAAGCAGAAGGACATAGCCCTGCTCCAAGAGCTCAGTTTGCTGCCTGCAGAAATGCAGCCCCTCTTTTTACAGGTCAGAGACTTTTCCTTGGTGTTATTTGTCGTGCCTTCTGTTTTGGAGGGGTCTTGCCATCAGATATAGTGCAGGGACCATCTGGCCTTGGTCCTTGTAGGAAAACATACAGACCGATTGCTCTTTGTAGTTCAGCTTGTGACCACTATTCATTAAATCTGTCATTTCCTCTTCTGCCTTTCAGCGGTATTTCCTCCATCAGGAACCTAATGACCCTCTGCAAGCTCTCATCCACCTACAATTACTGGACCTGTCTAAAGCTTTGCCAAGTGGCTTAAACAGTGTTTAATCTCTGGTGTCAGCTACTGCTTATGGCTTTCTTACAGGTTCGCAACACACTCACACCTGACTTATGTTATACCTTCTAGAAAAATGCTAGAAAAAGTATCTACCCAGGTAAAGGATCAGACATATATAACTGCAGCTGAAGTAGCTTAAGTGTACTCACCTCCTTGGCTGATGTAATTCAACACAGCTAACCAAGGACTTACTTCAACCCTCATTTGACTAAAAATCTCTATTCAGGCTTTTAAAGCAAAAAACGAAAGTGTGGGTTTGTGGTCACAACTAGTCCTGCTGGGAACATCATGTCTGTGTTGTGTTCTGCTCCACGCTTCTCCCTGTGTTCTTGGAACAGACCATTTCAACCCTTTGCCTACAGCAGAATTTCTTCTGCTGTAAAATGGATGTAACATCACTTCCCTACTGCACAGGACATCTTGAGTGTTGACTGCCTTCATATTTGAGACCCATCTCTAGCAGTGCAAATAAAAGCACAGAATATTCTAGAAAATAACATTTACAGAAGGGTACAGTCAAACCATCTCACATATTTAAAAACACAGATACAAATGTTACCGTCCACCGGGTTAAAACAATAGTCACCAGGCCATTTATGACAGGCAGGCTGTGACACAAGGACAAGAACTGCAGTCAAGGTGAGTTTGGTATCTACTCAGCTCAAAGGTGTTTCCAGAGCAGGTATTGGCACTGTCTGGGGTAGAGGAAGTTTGTTAGAGTTCTGCCATGAATGCTGAGGAACAGCTGTCCTACACACCATTTTATTCTTCACATCCACTCTAGATAGAGGTTGTTTCATGTTCAGTTTTCTTTTAAGGAAGCAGTAGTTTAGAAGGCAGTATTTCTGGGAATCATACAAACACTTTTTCTGGGTAATCATTATAAGAAGGAAGTGCCTTTATAAGGGGCCCTGTATAGGTTTGACATCTATTAGAATTTTCTCTTGGAGACAAACCCCAAAGTCATCACGGTCCTGCTGCCACCTCCTCCTTCCCCTGCAGAAAGGAAGGTTCCTTGCTGGAGACAGGAAGAACCAACCTCAACCAAGGATGTGAAACATTGGCCTGCAGGCTCAGAGAGCTCAGTGTTGCTCCTGCAGGTGACACTGGCATCATGCTTTGGCCACGTGTTGCCAAGGAGAATAGAAATCAAAGAAGAGTTGAGAGAAAACCTTTCACTTTCTTCACTCCTCCCAAATTTGTATTTACTGTAGTCCCCACCAAACTATACCTAAAATAGCTTTTGTCTGTTGCTATTTAGCCATTTAGGTCGGATCTACCAGCTGCATGAACTTGCCCCTATTGTACTATTGCAGTTGGACTGTTGCCATCCTCCCCCCATGGGTTTTCTACACATCTATATTTCAAAGTTATGGCTCTTGCAAAGCTCTGCTGTGTGAGTTCAGGCAGGCTAAAAAAAAAATTAGTCATGTTTCCTCTGGTCCTGCTGCTTTACTAGGCTTCCTATTTGCAATCAAATTATTTTTAATTTTGACCGTGTTCCCATTGTTTGCCAGGAAGATAATCATCTTATCTCGCCGCCGGGATATTTCTCTCCTTTCTCATGTAGTTTCAGATGGATTAAATAAATACCCCTTACACAAAGCACACCAAGCTGGGCAAAAGTGCATTTCACCATCACTGGTTGATCCGAAATTTAGGAAATGTCTCTCTTTTGGGGGAAAAAAAGAAAGTTTGGAAGGATCCAGACGTGCCATAATGGCAGCTGTGCTAATTGTACGCACTCAGCTAATTTTTATCCATCTCAGCTTTGTGGAAAAGTGTGGGTGAAGTTAAAAGTTAGACAGTGACACTGGTTTGGCTTATCAGTGCCAAGAAGGGCCACAGACACAGCCAGTCAGGTTTTTGGTAAGGGAGAAGCCATAAGTGCTTCTGTGGGACCCTTCTTCTTCCCAGTGAAACCGTATTAGCTCTGTGCAGGGAACAGGAACATCCCCCACTGTGCCAGCCATCCTGTGAGGAAGCTTTTCACAGGACCATCCACGGATGCTCTTCCCCAACTCTTCATGTCTGAGATCACATCAAAGGGGCTGAAACAGAAGGTCAGTTCACTGCATTTCGAGGTGAGCAAACTGAGCGGCAAAGATCAGGCGCCCTCAGACCTCCCCAGTGTTTCCAGCACCCTCTCCGAGGAGGAACCGGCTTGTAAACACACAAACTACAGCCACGCAATGGAAAGTTGTACAGACAAGCGACACGGCTCGAAACCAAACTGCTCTGTTGAGTGTTTGGTAACCTTCACCCACATGCACTTCCCTACTGCTGGATGCCGAGTGGTTTTACCTCCAGCTTCCTAATTATCGGAGCGCCGCTGCCTGTGTTCTACCGCAGACGAGGAAATGAGGACATATGGCTTTTGTGATAAGAGATTTATGTGAGCTGCCTGTGCAGCGGTGCTGCAACTTTCTATACAAGTCCATTTATAAAACAAAACATGTGTAAACAGTCAGGTTTTGATTGTTTCAGTGATTTCTTCCCCCCTCGTGACAGAGGTAAAGGAAAAACTGGAGGTTTCCACTCGATGCACGCAGATAACTCTACGGCCAGTCAGAGAGATTCCAGTTGTGGTAAATCACTCTCTGCTTCCTTTGATTTCTGTCACCTAAAATCCAAGCTCCACGTGGGTGGATGGGGAGAAATACAAAGAAACTCAGGCCTGATGGCTGCTCACACATGATCCACTTTCAGCTGTAGGAGTACAAATATTCCTGAAGGGTTCTGGTAGGAGCTTCTTCATCAAGAGTACATTAAGGAGTGCAAAATACAGATTGAAATGACAGCCAAGATCCAGTGATTACAACAGGTGGCTTTGACAACACTCCTGTAGATTGGTTACCTTCCAAATCACAAGAGGGATTAGAGAAACAGGGTCATATTGTCAAGGAACAAAATTCTATTGTCATTGGGGACAAAGAGCTGGGTAGGCTGGATACATATACCTAAATCCATGTCTGGCCATGCTCTTTCAGTCCTTCTCTTATACCTGACACTCCACTCAAGAAAAGCAAGTTGCAGGGTGGAGAATATTGGTCCTTTTCAGGAAAAATCTAAATGTTTTGTCTGAATTTCTGGTGAGATGGAAACACACCGTGTCCCCTACAATTTTTTGCTTTTTTGCAGTTTCAGCTGCGAATGCCGCAAGGACGATATTTCTTGTGCACTTTTCCGCAATATTCAGGTGCCAGATGAGCCCCTAAATATTCTGGGATAGTTCTGACCTTACCTGAGAAAGTTCAAACTGGGCCTGTTTGCAGATAGGTATTATAACTCTCCAGGGCTTCCAGCTTCACACTTTTCACCAGGGTGATACAGAGTCACCTTGCAAATACAGTTTGGTTGACACAAGTTCCAAGCACAGGTGAAAAAGCTCCACAGAGAAATGCCCTCCAGCAACATTTCCTTAACAACTTACCCAGAAATCAGGTCCTCTTCACTTTCACTCTGTCCTTTTTGGACATGTTTTTCCCTCTGTTTGGGCAGAGAAGGTGAGTCATGGAACAAAGACAGCGTGGAAATTTACATCCAGCTATGAAAGTCTATGTTATGACTACCACGAAAAAAAAATCATCCACACAACTCACTCTCAGTGTAAGTCACACCCAGCTTGGAAGAAATATGAGTTTAAACCTGTTCCTTTTTGGTTGATTGACGCTGCTGGCTGCTGCAAGCTGCTTCCTCTGCCTGGCACACTCAGCCTTCAGCCTTTGTTTTGTAAGATATGTAAAACCTCTCCAGTCAGCTGCCTGCTACTTGGTGGATGGACACAAACACTGCCTCAGAGAGGGCTAAGGGGCACCCCTGTGCTCTGACCCCCTCATAGAGCAGCTTCCTATCCCCTCAAGGTGGGGTGTTGCAGTATTCCCAAGTGTTTGATGGGTGGCAGTGCATGGAGAGTGCCTCCCTGCTCTTGGGTCTTCATGCTTAGAACCCCCTCATTCAGGACTATGCATTTTATCTTGAAGTGCAGGTCTCACCCTCTCCTTTTAAAATACGGTGTCTGCTGCTGCCACCTACCTTTTATGCTGGAATGGATGCAAGAAATATTCCATACACCGAGTCTGGAAGGAGCCCAGGATTTCCTCCTCATCCCACGAGCTATAAACCCAACCCATAAACCACGAGCTTAATTTGTTGTGTGGGCAGGAGGCTTTATCTGCTGTTGTGAGAAAACGTTTCCTGCTATGGAAGAGAAAAAGTTTCAAAACCCATCAAGAGATCACTTCTTGCTCTTGCCCGGCTGTGAGGGCTTTCACACAGCAGATCTCAGGATCTGCCCCACAGAGGAGATGGTCATATCAGCCAGGGAGCATTTAATGTAACAGGAGAGGCGGAGAGAGGTGTCTGGGAAACCTGTGGCCTCACAGCAGTAGGGGTCTGAACCTCACTCTCACCCTCCCCAGCTGCTTCACGACGTGGTGGTTGTGAAGTGGAAGCAGAGGTAGAGATGAAATGCTGTCTCCAAATGTTTGTCCCCAACAAACCTCTGCTTTCCTTCAGGCACGTTCCTGGAGAAGCACAAACCCCTTAGGAATGCTGGTGTGTGTGGTTTGTGCCAGGTTTATCTCCCAGGCAGCCCCCAGACCGCTCAGCTTTGCAGCAGTCAGAACACATGGGAAATATTTAAGCAAAATAAATGTGGCTTTTCTGTGGGTACTAACACTAAGAGGGACATAGGACAGCTCTAACCCTCTTTTCCCACCTACTTTTCCACAGCAAACAGCAGACCTGCAATTAGTTTTGGGTGAGGAGGAGCTGCAGCTGACACAGATCTGCCAAGCCCAGGTGCTGCCATGCAGAGGCTTCAGCATCACAGGCTCATGTCTACGTGCTGACATCCCACCCAGGCCCATCACCAGCCCCAACCTTCAGCTGAGAAGCAGCACACAACCTCTGAGTAAGAAGCCGGTTTCTTTTCTTTACACCAGGACAGCATCATTCCTGCACATTCTGCAGACTAAGTATGGGAATGATTTCACCCACCACACGCAGCCACCTTGATGGGAGAGAAAGCCTGGCAGACGTCTCACAGCACACAACAGGTTTATGCTGCCATCCAGGGCAGGAAGCAAGAAAGGATATTATATCAAACAGAAGGCATGGGAGAATTTCAGGTTAGATGGAGCATACTTAGTCACAGCAGAACTGGGTCAGTGCTCTGGGACCTGTGTTCACTTCCTGCAGGAACCCTGGCTTAGCCCAAAATAGTAGCAGTTAGGCAAAAGCCAAATATCTGCCCCTTTTTGTCCCCACAGCAAATACTAATGCTTACATCATTAAAGGAGAAGCATAAATAGAACAGCCTGGGGCTGTGATTTGGAAAGATCTTGGTCTATGGATGAACCATCAGCTTTTCTTATAGCTCACTATTGTGCCATCAGACTTTTCACTGAAGATACTATCAGGATGATATAAGCCTTCATATCCACCCAACATTTGCACCAGTCAACTAAGAAGAATCAGAGCCCACATCTGTGGGTTTTCTGTGTGACCCGGTTTTCGTCTCGCCGCCTGACACGTGCACCAGCACAGCACAGCACAGCACAGCATGCAGCAAGGAATGGCTCCTACTGGCAGTTTGGACACTGCTTTGGAAAAGAAGGGAGAGTCTGGCTCTGTGGGTACAAGGTGTGCCCCACCTGTTGTCCTCAGGGACAGAGGACAGCGCACATCTATTTTATTTCACCGCACAGAGCCAATACAAGCACTGCCTGCAACACGCTGGGTTACCACTGCTCTGCACTGTGCACCCTCCAGCAGGTGTTCACTTCTCTCCAGACAAGTGCCAAAGGCTGTCAGCCAGCACTGGTAGGAGAACACCTGAAACTACGCACAGAGCCACACACCTCTGTTCATCCTTCTTCCAGGCTTTGTGAATGTTTTTAAGAGCAACTCGAGTAGGCAGCATCCGGGGGCAGATCCTCAGCACGCCCATCAGCAGGGAGCTGTTGACATCAGTGGAAAGAGCCTTTACACAACATGATGATCTTTATATTGTTCAGGAACACCCTAGAACTGAAATCCCCGTAGTGGGATACCTGGGGCACCAAACACGCTCAGAAAAGAGGAGCTGCTTGGAAGAGTTACAGCTTTCAGAGTAATTGGTGTGTGCCTGACCAATTCCCATTAAAACCAGGTGGTTTTAAAGGAGCTGCTTGTCACTTAGTGCCTTATAATACTTGAACCTGAAGTCCTGGGGTCCTGTGCCTGGTTCCCAAGGTAAACACATGTAATTTATTTCAGAAAGGCATCTGCAGCACAGGAATTCATTACATACATACCCGATGGGCAACAGCCAACATTTCAAATGTGCCAAGTTACCAGAATTTTATTAAAAGCTGTTAAGAGTTAGGGGGAAGGTGCAGAGAAAAGCAACCTCCTTCCCAAAGCCAGGTGGCTTAGGCTAGACTTACGCCGCTTCCCAAATGGATGAGGCAAGCTGGAGTCAGAGGTTCCTTCCAACAACCAGCTCAGTCCCCCTGGATGTCTCTCCGTAAGCTGCACAAATATTCTGGGGAAGGGGAGGGAGAGAGAAAAGAGTGAAACCTATTCAATTACATCAAGATCACGGCTGGCCCTAGTAAAATCATTTATGGAGTGAGGGAACCCGGAGCGGTTTGGGCTGGAGCCATCTGCAGTTATTTGGTATATACAGAATCCGTTTCTATGGATTTTATTAATAGGTCACGCGATTGTATACGAGGATGTGAGATCTGAATCTCTCAGGAGGGGTCCCTGGTTGGGGTTTCTATTGCCTTTATAGGCAATGGCTCAAACTTTCTTGCAGCAGCAACTCCTTAAAAACTTTGAGTGGAATGGGGCTGGTTTTAGGATCCAGCCCATTTTTTTCTCTCCCCCACCAAAATCTTGAATTGACTTTGTTCCTCTTCCTCATTTACTAAATGGGGAAACAAGGAAATAATCAGAGAAATATTCTTACTTACTTTTTCCATTGTCTGCATGAATTTTCCCTCTTTCCCACCAGTCTGAGGGATATCTGGTACATAACTCAGTTCCCACTTCCATCTGTTTTTCAGGCTTTTTTTGGCCCTTATTTAGGGGTGAATTTTGCTTTTATGCCACTGTTGGCTCTCCCCATATGGGAAGTTGAGCCCAAAGGGACTTGGACACACAACAGAGGCTTGGGACAGGTGGGTGTAAATTGGAGCAGCCCAGAGGCTTCTCTGCTTCCCCAGGGAGCTGCCCAAAGATCCCTGGGCTGTTCTGAAGAGCAAGCTGTGACATGGGAACAGTCAAAAGCCTCTACGCTTTCGTCTTCACTATGGCTCGATTTTGCTTCAATTCCCCCAAAAGAGACAAAACCAAACCAAGTTATCAGAGAGCAATTCCTTCACATCCTGGCCACATGGAGAAAGCTGGGCCCTGCAGACAGCCACACTGCTGCAGCAAGGTTGAACCAGCTTCACCAACACTCCAGCTGATGAAGCCCCCATCCCAGAACCTGGGGCTTTCAGTGCTGTTTCTCATCTCCTGCTTTTTCCAGTTAGCCCTACATGGGACAGCTCGCTCTTTTCAGGAGCTTTCAGGAGGTCCCAGAGACCCCCAGCTGGAGTGCAGAGGCCACATTCCATCCTTCTTGAAAGCAAAGCCGGGGGGGGGGAATCCCACGGTGTCCCACGGGGTGGGAGTGGGGGCTGATCCGACCTGCAGGGCCAAAAGGGAAGCCCCACCGGGACCAATCAGGGCTGCAGGAGGGGGTGTCACCCGGGGGCTCGGGACTGCCCCGGGGGTCGAAACTGCCCCACGAGTCTCACCGTGGTTGATACGACCTGTGGGGGGCCAGGGAAGCCCCACGGGACCGAGCAGGGCTGCGGGACAGGGCATCATCCGCGATGCGAGTCCGCCCGGGGGTTGGCGCTGCCCCGGGGGCTCGGGACTGCCCCGGGGGTCGGAGCTGCCCCACGAGTCTCATCGCGGCCGATTGCGACCTGCGGGGCCAAGGGAAGCCCGAGAGATGCCCTGCGGGGCAGGGCATCATCATCCCGCACGGGGGTTGCAGCTGCCCCGGGGGGCTCGGAACTGCCCCGGGGGTCGGAGCCGCCCCGCTCCCCCCCCCGCCCCGGTGTCGCCCCCCAGCGCCGGGGCCCTGCCCGTCCCCCCCGACGGCCCCGCTCGGTCCGCCCCCCGTGCCCATCCCCGTCCCATTGGCCGCGGCCGCCCCGCGCGTCACCGCTTCCTCCCGCTTTTGTGCGCCGCCCCAGCCCGGCTCCAGCCGAGCGGAGCCGAGCCCAGCTGAGCCGTTCCCAGCCGAGCCAGGCGCCGGGACCCACGGCGGTGACAAGCCCCGGGTGTGCGGGCATGGCACAGTGACCCCGCCGCCGCACCGGTGAGTCCACCCGCAGCTCCCCCTTCCCGCCGGGTCCCTGCGCCCGCCTGCCCGGGTAGTTTCGGTTTTTAATTATTTTATGCTGCCTGCAGCGGTGGCCGAGAGTTTTTGCAGCCGCGACTGGCTTCCGTGGCTTTTTCTTCCTTCCTTTCTAGTCTCGCAAGTGGAGGGTTGTCCCTCCGGCTGGGTTTGGGGCTCGCAGGGGATGGAGCGGCTGTCCAAGAGGAGAGCGCCGGGAGCCGTGTCCGTGGGTGCGGATGGAAGGATTAAGGGATTGACCTTCCCCGGAGCTCCCCGCAAACCCCCGCCTTGAGCTGTTGCGCTCGGGTCACTGGTTTTCCCAGGTTGTTTCCTGGAAGCCTGTCCCAGCTGCAGCTGCTGACAGCGAGCGCCGGGATTAGACCCCGATATCCGTTCCCGGGATGCGTTAACCTCTGGAGCCAGCAGTTTCTGGCGGCGATCACTTGGGTCTCGCTTCCTTGGGAAGCGTCTCGACCACACCAGGGAGGTACGGGGGTTCCCGGAGAGCCCTCACTGTCCAGCAAAGCTCTCCCCGCACCGTCTGCCCGGAGCGGTGAGGATGGGATGAGCGTGGGGAGGAAGGCTCTGCGGCGGGCACGGACCCCCGTGGGCGAGGGAAGCCCCGCTTGGGGCTGGAAAGCTGGATTTCCACCTGGACTCAGCCAGCGGCTGTCGTGGGGAGCGGTACCACGAGTCGGGAAGATGCTCTGGGAGGATTCACTCAGTTTGGAGAGCGGCTTCCCCCTCGGCTGCTGTTTTTATCGTCCTCTTTAATTCCTGTCTTGTAATCCAGTGGTTTTTGGAAGCAGACCTGATCCCGGTTCGATGCAGAGTCTGCATGTGTTGCTGGTGCGTGGACCAAAAACACAGGGCTCACTTGGGATTTGAAGGCTTGGGATTTGTGCAGGATTTAAGTGATCCCAGGGATTTCCAGGGTCAAGCTCTTTCACTTCTTTGGTGAGAGTGAGTGGCTGGGGGGAATTTCTTTCTGTGCCACCTTATGAATTTATTTCCAGTCTGGTACGTGCAGTTTGATGTAGCTCCGTGCAGGATTTGTGCACGGAGTGCAGCTCTTGGAAGCAGTTCCTCAGGTGTGCATGAGATAGTTGCATTTGGGGGCTTGCCTGTGGCTACCTGTGTCTTGTGATACCTGTGTCAGATGGTCCAGTTTGCAGAACCCCTAATTTGACATCAGTTATGAATGGAGGTTCAAGGTTTCTCAGGGCTCCTGCAGATCAGAGCAGACCTCCATGCCTGGGCACAGCCTTTGCCCTGGGAAGGTTTTGCAGCTTGTAAAGGCTCCTCTGTTGGAGGCAGGACGTGAGGCTGGATGGGCTGCCAGCCTGGTGGGATGTGGATTTAAAGGATCTTTTATACCTCCCTTCTGCGAACGGGTTTTGGTGCTGCAGTTTTTTCCATGGGTTCTTAATCTCCATCAGGAACCCACAGCTCTGCCCTGTCAGTGTGTGCCGGTGGGTGATGCATTTCTTTTTTTGGAGGCTGTTAGAGCCTATGAGGGAAGTGTGCTCATGCAGAGAGATGTAGTCTGGATTTTCATCCAGACGAAGCGACTCCGGCGTGAAGAGCCAGCGACTTCAGCAGCCAGAGGAGCGGCTCCATCCCTCCTGAAACGTTCCTGTTGCTTTATGATGCTTCAGGATTTCAGCCTGCAGCTTGGACTTGATGCTTTCTGAATGTTCCCACTGGGAAGATGCCGGCGAGGATCACACCGTGTGTCTGGCGCCCTGGCAGAGCCGTGGGATGGAGTGTGTTGCTGCAGCATGGAAAGGGATGTGCTTCCAGCCCTGCTCTCCCCAGCTGGACGTGGGAACGAGTGTGAGAGCTGGCAGGATCTTCTGTTCTGGTGGATCTGGCCCTGCCGTCGTAGACCTGCTGGTCGAGGCTGGAGGGAAGTGAGTCAGGGTTTGCTGTTAGAAGGGATATCTTTTATTAGACTGCTCAGGTAGCACAGGCTGTCTTTGGAGTGTACAAGCCTGTCTACACATAGAAGAAAACAGGGAGTGATTGCCCTGAGTGCACCTTGGCTCTCCTGATGGAGGGCATCATCTGGAAGAACAGGGGAAAAAAAGAGGTATTCAACTACAGTTCAGCCTGTGCAGTTCATCTGGCTTAAGGAAAGGTGATTTCTCTCTCTACAAATCTCTGGACTCTTTAGATCCTGAGACCCAGCACAGGAAAGGGACACATATCCCATGTGCCAGCTTTTCACGGGAGGTGGCCAAGCCCTTTGCAGCCCGGCTCCCCCAGCGAGGAGCTGCAGGTGATGGGGCTGGTGCTCCCTGATGCCTGATGGCAGCAGGAGGCTGCTGGGCTCAGTCACTTCCACTCCCTTCTCTGCTCAGGGCACAGGCCAAGCACAGTGTGCACAGAAATGTGCAGAATGTCTGTCAGCTGTGCACCAGGGAGATGGAAAATGCAGTGCGGAGCCATAAGTGGTGGAATATGGAATTCAACTTTTTTTTTTTTTTTTTTTTAATGTCATCAGACACTTTTTAGAAAAAGGGAGCTATAAATGGCCCACTGATCCCGAGCCTGGCAGGTTCACCCCCAGTCCCCAGACTTTATTTATTTTCCTGTTTAAGCTCCACAAGGGGAAATGGGTGACCAAGTGGTTTTGGTGAGTCCCTTCGGGGAGCAGTTCCCCATCCCTGTATGCAGCCCTGGAGGCCAGGTCAGTTCAGTTCAGCATTTCTTTCCGACACCTTTTCTGCCTTTGCTGAGTGAAGTGTGACGTACAGAGGTGTTGAATGTCATCTCAGTTGTGCCTGAAACGCGCTGTCTCCGTGGGCTTACCCCCATATCCCGCATGGCATGAGCCTTCATCTGATGTGGTCAGTGCTGTGGTGAGCATCAAATGCACAAGACAAGTGGTTTTCTGTCTGTGAAGGTGTATGTGAACATGCATGAGCATGGATATGTGGGCATTTTTGTTTGTTTTCTGTCTATCCCTGCAGTCCTGATCTGGTCTGGCCGAGTAATCTTCCCGTTAGTCACTGAAATGCCACTGGTATCCAGCTCAAAGGGTGGTCAGGCATTGGAACAGGCTGCCCAGGGAAGTGGTGGAATCACCATCCCTGGAGGTGTTCAGAAAGCATGCAGATGGGGGACATGGTTTAGTGGTGGACTTGGCAGTGCTGAGTTAATGGTTGGACATGATGATCTTTCCCAACCTTAACGATTCTAAGATTCAATTAGTCTGTCCCAGTTAATGGATGCAAGAAATTAAAAGCAAAGATCTCCCTTAAAAATTGATGTCTTCCTCTTCAAAGCCCCTTGGGAGCTACTCCTGGCAGAAGACCTGTTGCATGGGCTCTAGGAGGAGGAGAAGAATACTGTAGTGGGGCTAGAGAAGAGTTTTGGGGATGCACCCTGGGAGAATGTGGCTCCCTGCTTTGTTTCAGTGCTTGGGCTGTTGCTCCAGGAGCTTTCCCTGGAGCCACAGGGTTTGGGCCAGGAAGCCCAGGATGGTGGAAGATGCAGCATTAGCATGGTCCTTGGTGGGGACCCTTGCAGCTCTTTGCCCTATGTCCCCGTGTCAGTGACTGAAGTGGGGGCACTGTTGAATGTCATCACTGTGTCTGCTCTCAGGGCCAGCTTCTGTTCCCAGGGCACTTGGGACGTCTGTGAAGGGAACCCAGAGGGTTTGACCTGGAGTTTCTGAGGCTTTTAGGAGTCAAAGGTGGAAGATATATCTGTGCCCTCTGAAAAAGAGGATTCTGCTCCCAAGTTCATTGCCCAAACACTTTTTTTGTGTCTTGGAAGATCCTAATACAAATGTCAGTGGAGACCAAGGGGCTCAGAATTTAATGAGAATCTGTGGTGAGCTGGAGCCTGTCCTGCTCTCCTGAGTTAAAACCTAGGCTGGCCACCATTTCATGCAGAACTAATTGTCATTTCTGTGAAATCTTCCCTGATTTTATACTCCCCACTCTCCCAAGATGATTTGGGGCAGCCCAGGGAGAACAAGCTGTAACAGCAATGAACCAGGGTGGAGCTGAGCCAAACCTTGGCTCACTGTGGAAGCTGCATGGGACAAAGTCCTGTTGGCAGTGTGTGCCGTGCCCAGCAGCCTGGGACAGATCCTGGAAGGAGCTGGCCAACTACTGCGTGGGCCACTGTGTAAACAACATGTGTGAGGGGCAGGTCCTTGGTGGGGGTGGGAGGATGGCTCAAGTGCTCACGTAGTGATTAAACACCAAATTGCTTGAAAAAATAGCCCTCGGTGGGTGGATCAGAGGCCGCTCTGCAAACCTACTGTGAGCAGCAGCTTGTGTGCTGAAGTAACAAAAACTCATCTGATTTGATAGCTGGGTGATTCAGAGGGAGAAAAGACTTTGTACAATTGCTTTGGGAAGAATAATTTGTGAGATAAGAAGCCTTTGCAAGGGGTGTAGGAATGTCTTAAATCTGTGGGTACTGAAAGGTGTATGTGGCCCCTGCAATGCTTTTGAGTGCTCCTGTACTACCAGGACTGTCCTGGAGTGGTTGTGTTTGTCTTGTCCATGTGCAAGTGTTTCTTGCACAGCAGCTTCCAAGTGCCCCTAAATCCCCAAGGGAATATTGAAAACTTTGCACGTGACAGTGGTTAGGCCAAACATTGTGTATAAAAGTGAACCCTCTTGTGCTACAAGTCCTGCTGCTGCTGCTCTAGGTGCAGAGGTTCTGAGGAAGATGCTGCTGCTTTGGTGTATCTGTTGAAGTCTGTCTTTTTTGAGGTTGTCCTTGCCCTTCAGTCCCGTGGTCTGGTCAGGCAGCTGGACTAGATGATTGTTGTAGTTCCCTTTCAATTGAACTACTCTATGAATGTACATGGAAGTCCATCATGATGAGGATGGCGGGTTACTTGGATTTGCTCAATGCTTATGAGCTGCAACCTCTTTGGGTTTTTTGTCCTTGAGCAGAAGTCAGATTGTCACAGTCCAGTTGTGAACCAGAAATAGTGCAGTGCTCTCCATAAATAAGAGCCTCAAAGAGTTAAGCGGATGCTTAATCTGTTCCCAGTGGACTGTCTGCACCTTTTGCTCTGCAAGGTGCAACAGGGATGCTCTATCTCAAGGCATGAGGACCCTGCAGAAGGATGTGGATACAGGGTAATTAATGGGCATGTCTGGCTCTCACCAGCTCTTGATAACAGGGATATCTTGCCTCTGATACAGATTTAAGGGTTGGGACATCCCCTACATGAGGCAGTGCTTTGATAAAGAAGTTTTGTTCAGGTGAAATGGCTTGGGGGGAAAGTGTAATAAGGTGAGGCCTGTTATTGCTGGTGATGAAGGTGAACTGAAGGAAAGGTGAGTGTGCATGAAAAGAAACCCTCTTTTAAATACCCTCTTCCTTTCAGCCTCTCACCTTTTCATTGATCAGTCACTACCTGGAGGGAACTGTCCCTTTTTTATATGCTGGGTCATTGCAAAGGGCATCTGATAACAGTGTTATCTGTAGCTGGGTGATGCTGATAGGGGCTGATAATAGTCTTATCTCTAGCAGGGTGATAACTCTGTGGGAGTGAGTGGCTGGAGGGAGGTCTGTGGACTGGACTGTGGGGCAGATTGGTTTGGGTGTATAAATGATGAATATCCTGTACCTGAAAATCAGATATCAGAGATTTGGGGCTTCCTTCTGTTGAGATTGATCGGTGCATTGATGTAGTGTGGAGCTGTGGAGCAGGGCTTGTTTTGCTGGATGAAGCATCCTTCAGTAAAGATCTCAGGCTGGGCCAAGCTTCTGGAAAACTTTCCTTGCTTATGTAAGATGCTCACACTGCAGCCTTGATGCCTTCTGTTTGCCTTTCAGCACAGAACTACAGGCACTGATCCCTGTGCTGCAATCCTTCTACTGGCTTCCTTCTTGGACAGTAGGTTTTGGGAAACCAGGGTTAATAAACCAGTGGAATGCATTTGCTGGTCCTTGGTCTTAGTCCCCCCCCAGTGCTGGTGCTGAGTAGCAAGAGTCATTAGAGAAATATGCAAGATATTTCGGTTATTTTTCTTTGGATGGTGCTGGTAGAAAGTAAAAGAGATAAACAGAAACTACTGAGCTGTGCTGAGCTTATTGCATTACTGGTTTTATTGAAAGGGTCAAGGTCCGGCTCTGAATGTTGTTGAGCCGTTCCTGAGCTGTGCTGTGCCAGAGAGAAAAGGTTAGGGAAAGGTGTAGTTTTGCTGCTCTTGCTGCCTGTGTCTGAAGACTGGCTTGGCATCATCTTGCTTGGCTTAAATGGAGGATTTGGGGAACCATGACCAGTCTTACCTATTTTTGTTCAGGTTGGGAGTGCTTGCTGAGGCTCTCCATGGTGCTCCTCCCAAGGTGCTGTGATGTTAAAGATGTGCACGATGTGTGTCACTGTGTTACCTGGCTGATGACTCAAGAAAAAGAGAGAAAATGTTTGTTTAATCATTGCAATACTTCTCAAATTCACTACAGCATTACAGGAGTGACTAACATCTGATGTGTGCCTGGTCAGTGTTGGGATGGGGCTCTAAGGGGTGAGGATGTGTGTTTTCACAACTGGCTTTTGGACCCAGCACAAAAGGGGCTGAAGGTTGTAACTGCCTTCATCTCTGGATGAAGGCAGATGAAGCTGGGGATAAGCTGGTTCCAGTCTTGGTCTTTGTCTGGGAAATCCTGTGCTGGAGAACTTCCCTTTCAGGAGGACAGCTGGGGTGCCCACGAGGTGGTCTGGCACACTGCACTTTCATCCTGGACTGTCATGGAGACCCAGAGCTGTTGGGGACTTGGTTGAGATGGAACAAGACTTCCATTACCTGGTTCATAATTACTTGGGAAACTGATTTTTCTTTTGTACCTTTCTGCATTGCCAGAAAGGTGCAGTTTTGGTGCCTCACCTCGTGGGAGCTTCTCATGCAGCAATGACTGTGTGTCTTGCTGTGGGAGTCACCAGAGGTGATGATGCTGGGAGATATTTGTGGAAGAACATGGGATGTGTCAGAAAGGATCTCCCACCTCTCTGACCTGTCTTGGGCTGGATTTCCAAACCCTTGGACAGCTGTGGTTGAAGGGCTCTAGGCAGCATCACAGAACATGACCATCTTCATGGCCATGTTGAGGAGCATCACCAAGGGCTTTGAGTGGTGCCATTGCAGGAGTCTCCTTCACTCAAAGAAGATGGTGGGGAAATATAATACATATTTTTACAAAGCAAGCAGTTTGGTCAGGGCCTTTTGAAAGCTTAGGTACATCTGTCATTCACCTGTGTCCATATAAGCATCAAGTCCCATGTGTTTGCTGGAATGGTTGGAAAGGGCCTGGTAGATGAAGCATCTTGCAATTCTTGCCCCAGTGTTGTTTTTGGGGCTGGTGGGCAGAAGGTTACCAGCTCTGTGGGAAAAGCATGGATAAGGCACTTGCTTTCTTACTAGTCCCTGCCCCTGTCTGTCGCTTCCCTCTCCATTTGCTGCCTGTAGCATCTCTGCCTGCTCCGAGAGCGCGGGCTGGGAGGTGGAGCACTGATAAACACCCCTGGATCAGGACCATGGGGGATCCTGGCTGCTGAATACTTTCATAGGACATGCTTTGTGGCATTTCCTACAAAACCTCCTGCCGTGGGGCTCTATTTTGGGGCTGTGTCTGACGTAATCTGTCAAGACACGGTCTGCTCTTTGACTTACTGCTGCAAGTCTGGTTGGGGATGGGTGACCAGTTGCTTACCTTGCATTACCAAAGCAACGAGTTGTTGCTTTCCATGACTCATGAAAATGCACTGTAGGCTCTCTTAAGAATGGCTGAGATCATTTTTTGGCTGGGTTTGGGCATCTGGTTTCCTTAGCAAATAGCAGTGGGGGTGGAGGGAGGGGGATTTCCAAACTCGTTTCTTTGTATGTGTGATCTGGTTTTTAGAACTCGGCTAAGAATATACTTACTTCAATTAAAAAAAGGGGGTGAAAAAAAAGGACCTGTAACTTCCATGTCTGTTTAGTTTTCTTAGCATGTCTCATTTCCTTGTGGTTTGCTGCAAGAAGGGGAAAGGTACTAATAGCATTACAGAGCTGTGTTTCTCCTCTGAAATAAACAAGGATAGAAACATTATGGGTGGTATTTTTCTTTTAAAGCAAATCCTTTTGGGGGAATAAAGGTGCAGATAAAATTGTGCAAACAAACCCATTATTGCATCTTTTGTTGTTGATCACATTTGCTCAAAAAGGGGACTGTGATTCTACAGTGATGCATCAAGGCAGAGTCTTAGCAAGGGGTGCTTTAGTGTTTGGTTAATCTGATTTATTTATTTTTTAAAAAATGTTTATTTATTTGTAGGCCCTTGATTCACTTTCTGGTTTTTTTTACTGTGCAGTCCAAAGGAAGCAGCACTCACATCCCTGAGAACCAAATGCAGCAAGATTAGCATTAACCAGAGGAGAATCAGGGCACCTGTGACAACTGGAGAGAGCAGGAGGTCCCCAGGTGTTTTGCCACCTCTGCAGCCAGGTTGCAGCAGCCCCTGTGGTATTTTCTCCAAGTCCAGCCACGCTTTGCAGCCACCTGAGAGCAGACAGAGAGAAGGGAAGGCAAATCCTGGGTAGGCAGATGGAAGTTGTTTGGGTAGGGAGGTTTGTGGGGCGGTGGGTTTGATGTTCCCATCCCTTGCAGGTGGCGGGAGGAGCGAGGGGTGGGTGTGTTACACAGTGTGTGCAGCAGTGGTAGCTGAGGTCAGCAACTTGGTAGCTGTGGACCGACCTCTAGTGCTGTGCATGATCTCTGCTGGTGCTTGGTTGTGGTTTCTGCAACCAGGGCAGGCAGGAGCATGTCCTGTGTGCTGCGGGAAGGGGTTGGAACTACCCGAGCGCTGCAGAGGAGCAGCAGATCCGTCCTGGGAACAGCAGGAACACAGCAGTGTAATGGCCCGGCCCTTGGCCAGGGGTGAGCGGGAACAATGTGACTGAACAGGTTTGTGCTCACTTCCTTGTAATCTCAGAGATGAGATAATGCAGTAACCCACAGACGTTTGCCAGCGGGAGCAGCGAGGTTTCCTTTCTCTGCCCCCGTGCGCGCCCTGCAAGTGGGAGCAGGGACTTGCTGCTGTCTCTGATGGAAAACTGATGAAAGGCAAATCCTTGGAGCTCGAGGAATGGCTCAGTTGGCCTCCAGTCAGGAGTGATGGATGCTACCCTCTGGGCTTGGCTCTGGGGCTGCTGCCTGTGCAAGTACCCTGAGCCAGAAGCTGCTGTGTGCAGCACAGCTTCTCAGGCCCTTCGTGTTCTTCTCTGAATTCCTCTGCATCTTTGTTAGTTATCTTCGGGCAGAATGGGCTAAGACCTCTGGTTTAATCACAAGTGTAGTGTTTACCCTCTTTTTCCGAGGATATAGTGTGTTCAGTGCAGAGCATAGCACACCCCAGATCCAAGTCTTGTAGATCTTAATAAGTCTCCTCCTCTTTGTGGTGCTTGTGAGTATTTGAACATGGGGCCAAAGTTCATTATTCCTCCAAGTGGTAGGTAGCTGCAGCTCAGGTGCCTGTAGTGCTGTGGTGTCACTATATGGTGCCCCAGAGCTCAGCAACAGCACGGGATGAGCTCTTTGAGAGCCAACACAGGCCTCTTCAGAAGCTCAAGTCCTTATTCATAGACTAATTTTTACCATAAGCTATTTCTGCTGGGCAAGATCCACCAGCAACTGCAGATCTGGTAGTTTTGGTGAGCAGGGGGTGCCAGCAGATGAGCTGGCACAGCTGACTTCCATGGCTTTACCCTGCTTCATGCTGGATGAAAAAAGTGCAGGCAAAATTTGAAAAGCTGTTCTGCTCTATTATTATTTTCTTTTTTAACTGTTATGCCTTGATATCATCCCCCAATGCATAATGCTCTTTGACTAAGGAGGCCAGCATCAGGCCATCAAGGGGGCTGCCTAATTTTTAGGCAGGTGTTGCTATGAAAGCTGTATTTTCTCATCTGTAACTTACGGATGGAGGTGTTGAAACAACCTTCCAGCCCCCAAAATCAAGTAATTCTCTGTCAAGTCTAAGGTTTCCAGTGTATAGTATCAGGGAAAAAGAATCCTAGATCACATTCTTCCTTCCAAAAATAGTGATTTATTTCTCTTAAAATAGATGTTTCCATTTCTTCTGGTTTGAGCATTTCAGACTTCATACTTATGTTTCTTCAACTTTTGACATCTACTAGTACTTCTTTTTAAGAAAAAAAGAAGGGAAGTGTGGATTCTGATGAAATCATGTGACTCCAGGAACCAGGTTCTTATGAAAAACACTGAAACCTGTGAGACTTGGCAGTGCTCAGGGTCATCCTGTTGTCCAGCAGCTGAACTAGAAAATGAAGTAAAATCTTCTACCCCCAACTCCCTTTTCAGCATTGCTTTTCCCATCCTTTGATGCAAGATATATTTAGATTGTGTGGCATTTTGTTTGGTTTTGGGGTTTTCTTTTTCATAGTGTGGGGTCTTTTTTTATGATTTGTGTAGTGAAATATTTTTTCCTTACTTGCAGTTTGCAGACCTGTAATCTTGGGGCTTTCAGTTTCTCTTTAGGTTATGTGTGGGGATGGTCTCCTGTGGAAGCCTTGCAGTTCTCAGGCATTTTTAAAACCAGAAGAGGGCCTTGCTGCTGCTATGGCATGAATCAGTGCCAATGCAAATTTCCATGTAAACATAAATACCTAAGCTGCACGGGAGTCTATTCTCCCCAGATCCTTTTGTTCCTTGTATTTCCCTTTCTGGGGTGATTGGGTTTTTTTGAGCTGTTTTCTGACAGTCTGTCACAGGAGGCTTGACTTAGAAGGTTGATGGAGGAGGTGTTTGCTGTCTGTTCTCTTGCCAGCCTGCTTCCTGCAAAAGTAAAAGAAGTGCCTTTCCACCTTGGACAGGGTCAGGCTTGAGCGCTCAGAGAAGCACAAGTACTCTCATAATACAGAAATGGGGTTCCTGTACTGCTTGTGGCTGCTGGGACAGGAATTCAGGGACTTTCTTGGGTGCCTTGGAGCTCACTGAGGCCGAAAACCAGGCAAATGCAAGTCCTCTTGTTTAACTCTGCTTGGGTAAGTCCTGTTAGCTCTCTCTGGAGTTATTCAAAACTTGCCTGGACATGATCCTGTGCAACCTGCTCTAGGTGAACCTCCTTTAGCAGGGGGATTGGACTAGAAGATCTCTTGAGGTCCCTTTCAACGCCAACCATTCTGTGAACAGCTGGAAAACGAAATGTCTTCAGAGGGCAACACTCTCCCATCACAAGCACGGGCAAGCAAAGCCAGCATGTTCCTTCACAGCGTGGGAGATATTTGTCCTGTGACTAAGCATAAAAGTTAAGAGATGGAAAAGGTCCTATTAGATCATCTGGTCCACCTCCCTGCTGGCATGCAGCTTTTCTCCCTGGTGCATATTTATTAATAGGCTGTTGGGCAGACAGGAGTAGTTTGCTCACAGGGTTCTGTGGAGGAGCAGCAGGCAGGTTGTGCAGGTGAGGGACTCTGCATGCCCATGACTCGACCTGCACGTGCACAGGTTGCTTGCAGCAGTGGGATTTTGTAGGAAAGGGGCCAAAAGCTCTGGACTCGACATTCCTGGCGTGCTTGGAGCCTTCCCGTTGACTTGCTGGGATTCAGTTTGTGCAGGCATCAGCTCGTCTTTTTTTAGCGTTCTAGGAATAGGCTAATTTTACTTTATATTTATGATGGAGTAGGTGGCTTGAAAACTAATAATAGGGGGGAAAAAAAATAATAGAAGCCTTTTTGGTAAGGAGAGGTCAGCCAGCTGCACATCTGCACAGCTGGCCCGGGCTCCCTTGGCCATGATCTATGACAGTGGTGTGTGAAGACTCCCAGAGGACGTGTCAGAAAGGTGCAGGTGGAAATGCTATTGCCATGACAAACAGAGCAGGGCTGGAGTTTCAGGCCAGAGCTTGGGGACCATCAACACTGCTTCGTTTATTGCTGCTTGGTAACCATAGCACAGCCTCTCGTGCACACGGATTGTTTTTTATTTTGCATTTCCCAGCTTGATTTGCAGCTCAGAGCACTTACCACCTCCTGGATTGAAATCTCTGAATGTTGAGGATAAAGGGACAAATTCTGTCCTTAACTAATTCAGGAAAGAACTAGAGCATGTGCTCAACACAGAAATTTCCTATCCAGGAATGTGCTGAACTGCCTTCTCATATTGAGACCATGTTGACTTTTGAACTTAGGATCACTTCACTGTCTCCAAAGATGTCTTGTGGTTGTGTGAGATTAACATTTAGGATTAAAGACCAGAACCATTCTGTGGTGCAGGTGAGCAACCAAGCCTACTCTGCACCAGCAAAATCTTCTTGCTGGTGCTGGCACCTTGTTGGACCCCTGGGGCTCTGCTGTGGGGCCTGATGATCCATTTCCTGACACTGCAGTACATTTTGTGTGGTTTTCTGGAGGTGTTATGGGACATCTCTTGGCTGAGTGATGGCTCTGTTGAACCAGGAGAAGCTCTTTCCCATATCCAAGGAGGGTAGGGGCTGGGTGTTTCACGGTACAGGCAGTGTCCCTGGCACCAATGGTCTTTCTCTTGGCATCTTCTGTGGAAGTGACAGTACCAGAGATGATGTTTTCCAGGAAAACTTCCAACACTTGTAAAGAGCTCTGACATGGATTTTGCCTCCCTTCCCTCAACCAGACATCTTCTAGGGAGGAGGGAGTTGGAGCAGAGCACAGTGCATGCAGGGAGCAAATCTGCCTTATTATTATTTAATTTAGAGAAAATTTGGTCTAAAGATGTAAAAAGGAATTGCAAGTGCTGTCTGGACACCGCCTCTCCTCATCAATTAGCAGCATTAAACTCTCAGCAGGGAGGATTAATTAGAAAACTGAAATCTTTCCATCGTGACAGCCTTCTGGTTTCCATTGAAATGCAGCCGGGGAACTGGAAAGGCTTCTGTATTTTGTTTTGATATGCAGGCATATGTTTCTTTCCCTCCTGGAAATTAATTCTGTCTGTCTGTAACGGAGCCGTGGGAATCAATATTGAGTTGAACTGTATTTCTCCAGAGCTTTCTTCTAAACCTAGTTGACTGTTTCCCCACTGTGCCTAATAAGTGACCTGATTTCGGAGCAGCTGAGCAGCTGCTCTGCCAGTTCAGAGGTGTTGTGCTGCTGCCTTGATGGTGCAGGGTCAGTCCACAGCCTCAAGGGTGATGGGCTTCTGTCTTCTGAAAGTCTTCATGTCAGACCTTCTCCAACACAGACAAAAGGCCCACAGCTTTCTGCTGCCTGTGGCTTTCCATTGCACCACACCAGGCTGGACACCACAGGAGAGGAAATTACTCACCACACTGCCTCCCTTGCAGACTGCTCTTTGCCTTGGTGAGCTGTCATGCTCTCACTTTCGAGTTCTGTGATGCCCTCAGCTGGGTTTAGGGGCAAGATCTGCCTTTTCCTCAGTGTCATCATCTTTTCTTCCCTCCACCAGGCTTGGAGGATGAAGTAGAGTCCATACAGCAGCCATGACCTTCTGCCTTGTGCCAGGGGAGCAGGTCACTGTTAGGTGATGGCTGTGGGTGGCACAGCTTGGTCAACTCCACATTCCTTCTCCAGAAGAAGCTGCCTTGTGTGCACTGGAGCAAGCAACAGGCCGTGCATGGGCTCTGCAGAACCACAGCTGTGTGAGGATTGGATGGGGAAGGGCTGGCAGGGGGGGCAGGGCAGACCTGTCAGGCCCTGAGCACTTTGAGCTCAGGGCAGTACCTGTGCTCTGCAGACCTGGGTGAGTCTGTGGCCCTGTGCTGCACAGTCTGGTTCCTGCACTGTTGATGGCTCATTTTTTATCATGAGGGCAAGCGTACTTGGGTTCATGTGATACTACAAGTCAAGAGGACAAGGAGAACAAAGCCTCTGTGAAAGCTGCCCCACATGTTTGTTTTGTAACACCATCACCAGCCCACTGACAGCACGGAGACTGAAAGCAGAGTCCTGGAGCTGTGCAGAAACATGGTCCTTCTGCCCAAAATCACAGCATATCTTTTAATCTCCTCTTGCCACTAAGCACTTGCTGAGCTCTGCTTTATCCCTCTGGTCTCAGCTCAGTCCAGAATTGCATGGTAGAAGTGGCACGAGCAAAGAAAGGATTTGTCAAATTCTGCAGTGGCTCTTGGGGGCCAGTCCTCCTGTCCTGCTCTCCCCGTGTGGAGGTTGCACTTCTTGCCCACGAGGAAGGAGCAAAATAAGCAGGTAGCTGCTGAGAGAGCAGAAAGTGGTCAATTAGCCCTCACCCCTTGGCTTCACAGTCGATCGGAAAGTCTCGTTGTGATCAATCAAATCCAGACAGGCCGCGGGGGTGAGGCTGCGGCTCGTTAGAGAGGAAGCTGTGCAGGGGCAGGGCTGTGAGAGGGACTATCGAT
Organism: Corapipo altera; assembly: GCF_003945725.1. Classification (NCBI taxonomy): domain Eukaryota; kingdom Metazoa; phylum Chordata; class Aves; order Passeriformes; family Pipridae; genus Corapipo; species Corapipo altera. The sequence goes on from NW_020884937.1 coordinate 640,535, forward strand.
CCCAGCCAGCTGAGAGTGAGCACTGCTGCACAGGGGCTGGTGGGTACTCACAGGAGGAGCAAGTGTTACCCCGTGTGTTGCCAGCGGGATGTTGCAAGTGAGAGAAAAGTGGGTCAGCGAGGAGGTGGGGCGAGGGTGGAAGATGGCACAGTGGCTTCAAAGCCCTGATTCTGCCCCGATGCCATGCTGCCCACCTAGGGCATGGGATGGACCTCCCTCCTTCCCACTCCAAAGCTTGGTCACTTAGTGTTAAAATTCCTGTTTAGAATGTGTTAGACCGGCCATAGAGTTTGCAATGCATTTGATACTTAGAGGTTAAAACTACAGAGACAGGGATGGTTTTCCCCTGCCATTATCCTCATGGAGAACTGGGTATCCCAGTCCCTGTTGGAGATTCTGGCTCCCAGGCCAGGTTCTCTGTTGCACAACGTGTGCTTTGCAGCTCTGTGGTGTAAAGCTTCGTTCATGGAGACTCTTCATTTCTGATACCAGATCTGTGCTGCATAGATGCTTTTCTCCCAATTGATTTTCCCAGGGAAGATTTTACTCTGAGGCAAATACTTTTCCAAGGGCTTATTTCATCTGAAGGTTTTACTGTCTATTCCTCCTTTTTGGTTTCTGCTCCTTCTTCTTCCTGGTTTTTTTTTTCTTTTTTTCTTTCCCCCCAGGAACATAAAAAAAATGGCCTGAAGCATCACTTTTCCAAATACACTGTTTTGTTTCAGTTTCCCTCCCACAAAGTCCTCGGTCATCTTAGGAGAAAGACAAAAATAAGGCCATGAAATACCACAGGAGGAAGAAATTACAACATTCTTCTGCATTGGCTTTTATATTATACATAGAAATGCACCTTCCCCTTTGCTCTGCTCACTTAGAGGGGAATGTTCTTTGGAATCAGAGGGTTTCTATTGGTGTAACTGGCATCAAGGTTTCCCTGTGATTTATAAGTTCACAGAGAACTATGTGAGGACAGGACTTTGCCCTGTAAAAGGGAAAATTATGCAGAGCAGTGTGCTCCTCTAGCTACAGACCTTCATCCTCACAGGCAGGGCTGCTTAAATAATCCTGGTTCAGCTTCATCTGGGGAGATGAACGTACAGGGTTGCAGGAGATGAGGATCCTTCAGAGTTTGTCACTTCAGAGCCTGATTTGACTTGTCTCTTATATATATTTATATTTTTATATGTATAGATATAGATAGATATATGTAAAATAAATCTGTGTTGTCTGACCTTTGCTGATAGAACAGTACTTTCTAATCACTGATTTGCTTCTTTGTTTTTATGTGTTTCCAGAAGTTTCAGATCTGTATGGAAAATCAAAGCTATCTTATATGCCAGTATAAATTACTGATTACTTCACTGCCTTTGGTAAAAGGAATATTCCTCTGAAGCAAGTAAACGGACTAACTGAGAAAAATACCAGTACCTAAAGAGGCTACAAGAGAGCTGGAGACTGGCTTGTTAAAGGGCATGGAGTGATAGGCCAAGGAGGAATGGCCTTAAACTGAAGGAGGAGAGATTTAGATTAGATATTAGGAAGAAATTCTTCCCTGTGAGGATGGCGAGGCCCTGGCACAGGTTACCAAGAGAAGCTGGGGCTGCCTTATCCCTGGAAGTGTCCAAGGCCAGGTTGGACAGGCCTTAGAGCAACCTGGGATAGTGGAAGGTGTTCCTGCCCTTGGCAGGGGGTTGGAAAGTAATGTGCTTTAAGGTCCTTTCTAACCCAAACCATTCCATGATATCTGCCTAGAGTATGCTGTCTGGAACATTTAATTTACAAAGTCATTTGGGAAAGGAGAGGATTTAAGACCTCAATGACTGTTTTAGAGAGCTGCAGTGGAAGTTAACAGCAGGAGTCAGGCAGGTTTTAAAGCTCTTATTCTGTGTACACATTGTGCTGAAGTCAAGAGTATGGCTCAGGAGATATTTCTCCAGAGGCAGCTGTTGAGTACAGCTGCACTGGCTGGGTCACTGACTGAAGGTATCCTGAATCCTGTACCATGGCTCTTAAACACAGATCTCTTCTAACAGCAACATATGTTGTGGAAAAGTTTCTTAAGCCGTTTTGGGGTGTAGCACACAAAAATGGAGAAAAGAAACCTTGACTGATGGGTATTCCTACAGAATTGTTCATTGGGTTTCATGGGATGTAATTCCCAGGGCACTGGCTGGCTCCTTCAGCGAGCTGTGCTGGTCTGTGTGTGTCACTTCTTGCTTAGCAGCCTGATCAGTGCAGGCTCAGGAAAGGCTTTTTTCTCCTCGTCTTGGCTCATGAAGTTTGTTCCTTGAGCCCTCTTGGCAGATACACCTGCAAACCTGGCATGGAGACACACCAGTTGCGTGCTCATTAACAATGGAATCACAGAATCTGGAAAAGACCTGTAAGATCATCAAGTCCAACCATTAACTCAGCACTGCCAAGTCCACCACCAAAACAAGTCCCTAAATGCCACATCTACATAGATGTATAGTCTTAAAAGTTTGATTTTTGACTGTCCCCAGATGGTGCATCCTTTGGAAAACCCGACTGGAAAATTCCATGAGAGCAGGGTCTTACGTGTCTGAAGTGGCACCAAAATGTAGCTATTCTTTTGTGTATCCCCAAAATGTGGATCCAATTTCCAGGGCAGTTCTGTGAACAGGAGGTCAAATGTTCTATATTGTCTGTAGAAAACCATAAGGATGAGGTTGGGGTGATTAGTGAAAACCTGTAATATTCCAACTGCTCTCCCTTTGCATCTGAATCCCTCTTTGCCAAGCCTGCAGGCCAACTGAGCTATCAGCACACATAACATTTGTATTCTCACCATTAGAACAATCTCATTTGCTTTGCTGTTGTTTTTAACACTACCCCAGCCCTGGCCTCTGAAGCTTTTTTGAAAATAACATTTACAATAATATTTTTAACAGTTCCGTAGTATACAAAACTCCAGCGCTCTGGCAGGACTCCCGGAAACTTGCTGAAAGTTAATGTGGTCAACTCTTAAAAAGGAGAGATTTTTTCCGCTTGACTCTTGCTTGTTAAACTCTCTAAGCCCAACATGTTCCCTGCTGCTTGAAAAAACAAGGAAAGTCCCAATTTTAGCAATGCTCGTTTCAGTAGCTTTCCAGCTGAGCCCTATTTCAGGGGCAACTGTGGCTTATTATTATTTTTTTTTTACGGTGGTGTGTCCCTACCGTAGTCAAACCGAAGTGTTAAGTGATGCTGAGGCAGGAATAAGTAGGTGCTGCTTTCCCTGGAAGCCTGGGGATGATAAATGACATAGATAGATGCCACTTGCTTGTGCTGCAGTAGTGGCAAGACATCCTGACTTAGAATCCATGTTTTATGTTGGATGCTGGGCCTCTGTGGGGTAAGATGAGTCCTTTTGGGGGCAGGTGATACTGTAAATCCCACTTCAAATCAACAGCACACTGCAGGTGACTCCAGTGCTTTCCTAACCCCGCATCCCACATTCTTCCTCCCAGTAAATCTTCTAGTTGCTTTTTTGTCTTCCCTTACACCCGGGGGGGGAAAAATTGCTTCTCCATCCTCTCTTCCTCTGCTTTGCTTTCTGCAACTTAGATGCACAGAGGCAGGAGTCATGTGTGACTCCACGTCATACAGACACGTCATAGCTGAACTGTTGTCTCCCTTGAGCTCAGTCTTGCTTAATCCATTCCCAGCCAGGCGTATGGGAAGAAAAGGGAAGAACTGAGATTACTTTTCAAAGAGGATTAATAACCTTACACACAGCTCTCATGTAGATAATTCATACCCTGCACTCATGTGGCTGCAATGAAGTTGAGCCACTTTGCCTGCAGAATTGAGCTCAGCTCATTCAAACCAAAGCTGCTTTTAGATGGCAGCACCTGTACTGGGATTCCTGCAGGTCTAGTAACTTCCAGCAGTTTCCTGAGCAGACAGGAGCAGGCAAAGTCTTTTGAGTGCACGGCACAAACCTGGAACACGATGAGAACATTGCCCCAACATCCCTGGGAGCCGACAGGTTGCTGAGCTCTCTCATTGCTTGAGGCATTTGTTTGTAGGATCTGCTTACCCAGGCAGGACGTGCCTGCCAGGGAGATTGGCAGTGGAGATTTGGAGTAGATTTACAGCGGTTCTGTGAGCTGTGGGAGCAGTGCAGTGCCAGGTGGGAGCCCAGATGCTCACTGGTTTGCGTTGCAAATTGCCAACACTTGAAGGCTCTGATCAGGGAGCTTAGTGGGAGGAGAAGGGGGGAGTTTCTTGGAGCTGCATTGGAGTAGGAAAAGGATTTTTCCTTTTTTTCCCCCTCACTTATTTTTTTCCTCCCCCCTCTGTTATTTTAAGGGAGATAATAAAAGGACAGAATTTGTACTAGAAACAGGAATTTGTCCTTCTGTAACAGGAAGCTGCTGGTATGTATTTTTGGGAAGCCACGGAAATCGCCAGTGTTTGCAGTCCAATTTGAAGGCTGGCCGTGCTCAGGATTGAAGAGATCTGCTAAAACAGAAAACCTTTTTTTTCTCTCGAGTATCCATGGAGATTTCCTGCCCTGTGTGCAGGGGCTGGTTTGCTCACGAGAGCTGGGCAGTCGGGTCTCAGGGTTTTGCTGTGGCAGAGGTGATGGAGAACAGCACAGGGTAGGGCTCTGCTGGATAGAAAGGTCACCTGTTTTTTTCCAGGGTTTGTTTGCACAGTTCCTGCAGGGGCATGTTTTTGTGACTAGATATGGATTGGAAAGGTCTGGAAGGTCTCCAGAAAACCATTAGAAAAATCTACTACATTGATAGGAGAGTTAACCTGGGCTATCCCAGGAATTTACAGCTAATCTGCTATCTGCCTGTGGCCCTCAGTGCAAACTCTGCACAACTTAATTGCTGGAAGTGTCGCATCAATTTTGAAAGCAAGAGTGAAGATTTGGGCCGTTTCCTGCTCTTGTTATAATCAGATGGAGTTTTTACCCTGCTTTCTTGCTGGTTTTCTGCTCTCTCTTGATTCAGAGACCGATCAGTTCCTCCTCAAGGTAGGATTTTTAACCTTTCAAGCCTTTTGATTACTTCCTTGCCTCCTCGGTTGTTTGGCAAATGGACAGAGCAGAGTGGCTGTGGGTTCTTAGGCTGAAGGGTGCTGTCCTGAGAGGAAGCTGCAGCAGCAGAAGGAACAACAGCACACAACATCTCCATCTCTGCTGCTCTCTTATCGCTTTCCCTTCCTGCTCGTCCCTCTCAAAATAGGCTGGATAAATATCCTCCTGCTTGCCAGCACCGAGGCGCCAGGGCTGCAGAGATTCGTTTTAATCCGCACTTGTGACCGTTCCCGGTTCACCTCGGATTTGTTGCTGTGTTTGAATTGATTTGGCCGAGCTGGGAGATTTTCAAAGTGCCTTTTCCTGCCGTTTCTGACCAGTGTATCACGCGTGACACTCCACAGTCTGCGTGGGTGTCCCGGAGCACGTGGCTCTCGTTGGCTTTGGGGCAGCCTGCAGTAACTGCAGGACAGGAATGTCTTACTCCCTCTGCAAGTCTGATGAGGTACTTGAAATGTCTCTCCATTTTTCTTCTGCTGCCACACAGGTTTGTGACCAGGAAATCTGAGGATCTACCAGGCAGCTGAAGTGGACTTTGATGATGTTTTCTATCTTAAAACATGCCCACCTTTAGGTGGGTTTTGCTTTCATTCAGTCTAAAATAAGGGTTTTTTTCACTAGGGAGCAGGACTGGCTCCTGCATGCTCAGGTCTCCTTTACTTTCTCGGTGACCAAAGAAAAAACCCAAGCCTTGCTGGGTGCAGAGGTTTGGCTAAGTGCAGTGTGGCAGGTAGCTGAACCCATTCCTTCATTGGTGTTGGACAGATAAAAGGCAGAAACTCTGGAAGGGCTCCTAGGGACATGCCTGTCATGAGGGATGTACGGGGCATACAGTGCTGCTGAGAGCTGCCTAGATTAAGCTTTTTTCCCAAGTGATCAGAAGGAAAGGGAGTCCTACCTTAAGGAACATCGGCTGGTGTTTGGAAGCCCTAAATTTAGGTTTCTACTTTGATTCAGGCTGCCTCTTGGATTGTCTTTCCATGTCCTGCTGTCAGTCTGTTCCCCAAGTGAGTCTTATTCCATAGGGATGCTGTGGAATGTGATGTGATAAAGATGCTATTACTTTAAGGTTACATTAATAAGGTAAAAATACATTTAAAATATAATATATTAAAAATATTCTGCACTTATGGAAAGGAGGCCTATGGCACAGGTATAAGTTGTTTACTCCAAGATTTTAAAACCATTAAGATTCCAGGTTTGTAGTGTGTTACCTTTGGGGTGTGTAGGGGAGGGCAGACTCCTGGTCTCAGTTCCTAACTAAATGGCTCTCCTCTTTCCTCCAGCCCAGGTGAGGGTTGGAAAAGGCTTTGTGAAAATCGGTCCTGTACAGTGACTCCACTGACATGTCAAAATTAATCTGTAACCTCTGTGTTTGTTACAGGGTGGATGCTTGAGAGTGGAGGATAAGGTACAAGTGTCTGGGACCGGTGGAATGGAGGCCTGATGTAGATGGAAAGATGGGTAAGAACTGTATTCCCTTGAAGCAATTAATTTTCTACAGCCTGTTAATTTTGGTTGGGACTACCAAGAATGGCAAGAGTGGGAGACATCTCTGAGATGGTCTGGCTGGATTGCTTTCTAATTTTTATTTTATTTTATTTTATTTTAATGGTGCCATAATTGGACAAATTCTCTTTTTAGTGTCAGTGTGAGCTGGTGGGTCGTGTTCTAGATGGAGCCTCTTTCCATAGCTGCCTTGTATTTCTATGCAGAGTATCTTCATTCCCTGTAGCTCTTCCTCAAGGAATTTTCTGTTTCAGCCAGAGCCTGAGTATATTGCTTTTCTAATCAGTGACCTGGATTACTTGCACCTTCTTCCTCTCCTGCTGGAATAGTTGTGTATCAGATGCTCTGTGGTGCTGAGGGAAGCTTTTTTAAGGTGGGAATTATTTGTAGTTCTGGGGGTACATAATGATTGTGATCTTATCTCTAAAGAGAAAGTTCATCATTTCAGAAATTAGGATCACTTGTTTGGACTCTCTCTGTTTTAGTGAATAATCATATCAGTGCTGTTGTCTCACATGAGCAGGTGATAAGTGTGGGAGCCCCAAGAATGAACACTGACCACAAAACTAATTTCAAAGTGGTCTACAAGCCATTTTGTTGGGCAGTAGCAGTTCCAGCAACTGCAGGGGTTTCTGCTCCTTTGCTTTAATTGTGTTGAAGAGGAAGCTCAGCAGATTGGAGAACAAGGCCAGGTTCTGCTTCACAGGACTGTCAGTGTCAATTAAGACATGGAGCTAATTGAGCTTGAATTGTCTTCTTCCGTTCACCTGACGAGGCAGATTACAGAGGAGCCTAAATTTATCTCCTGAAATGGCTTCTTGACCTGGTGACCCAAGAAATGAGAAGAGATCTTGGAAAAGTCCTGGTTGAAGCCGAGCATTTTACTTGCACATTTGCAGCATTTACACAAGTTGACCCAAAACTTTTCAGGGCTGGTTGAAATGGTGCTTTAAAAAAAATAAAAAAAAAAGGAGATGGGGGATAATATGTGTAAATTTAGAGATTGTCCTTGCAAACATGCTAGAATCACAGAATCACAGAATTTGGGTTGGAAGGGACATTAGAGAACATCCAGTTCCACCCTCTGCCCTGGGCAGGGACACCTTCCACTATCCCAGGTTGCTCCAAGCCCTGTTCAACCTGGCCTTGGACACTTCCAGGGATGGGGCAGCCACAGCTTCTCTGGGCAACCTGTGCCAGGGTCTCACCACCCTCACAGGGAAGAATTTCTTCCTAATATCTAATCCAAACCTTCCCTCTGTCACTTTGAAGCCGTTCCCCCTTGTCCTGCCCTTACAAAAAGCCTTGTAGAAACGTGATTCAGAATTTGATACTGGTTAAAATTTAAAAAATGAGAAGTGTGAAGCTATTGCCACACCTTAATTGTTTGTCCTCCCTCATGGAGAAAGGACAAGAGTGGTACTTACCCTATCCTGGCTTTATGTCTTTGTTCTTTTTGCTCTTTCTCTGTTACCTAGAAGAGAGATTTTGTGGGGAGACAACTAATTTAAAGCTAAGTTTAAAAAAAAAAAAAAGGAAGAAAAGAGAAAGTCCAGACCTGCTTCTCCAATGTAAAGAATGACAAATTTCAGTTTAAAATCCGTGTTGAAAAACCCCAGAATTTTTTAGAAACATTTTCACTTTGAAGGTAAAAGCCACTCGTTTGTCAATATGATGTGGTTTTTTTTGAGAAGGAAAGTTCAGACTCACTCTGAGCACCACTAGGGAAGGAGTTGCTGGCTCCAGTCCAGTTCCCAGGAGATTGTCAATTTGATGACTCCTTGTGCAGAGTGGTTGATAAAACCTGCTCAAGGTGCCTTCAGCCTGCCAGCTGTGAACAGAATATGGATACACTGGGGCAGTATTAATTCTGGGAACTCTGCAGTGAAGAGAACACCCTTTTGCAAGGCACTTGGGGGTTTTTTTTGTGTGAATATGAGCTGAATCAACAGGAGTCTTGTGCAGGTTTGCAGATACACTTGGGGTTGTGTGTGGATGGAAGGTGCTGTGCGTGTCCCCCTTCCCCAGATGTTGTTGCTACAGCTCATCATTAACAGCATCAACACCTGGGTAGGGACTGGTTAGATCTGCCAGACTGCATCCAGAAAGGATCATCTCGTGGTCCTGAGTCTGCTCTATGGTTTGACTGTCGGGATGAGATGAGTGATGTGTGTCTCCAAGTGGAGCTTGTTAGTTAAAGAATCGTTGCAACAGCTTTGCTGACGCACAGAAATTTGGGCTAAAATTTTGAGGGTTAATTAGTTTCACTTCTCCCTCTTTTCCTTACCCCTCATAGGCATGAGGGAGCATTTTCAAGGGAAGTGCAGGGAATATGCAGTTATGTCACTGATTCCCCTGTGACAGACCACAGAGATGTGTTGGATGATGTGATCTCTGATGTTCCAGGTCTACCTTTTTTCCTAGGATCCTATTTATAGTCTGCTCAGTGCCTCAAAGTTCAGCATAGGCCTGTTCACTCCTAGACACGTTCTAGGGAAGTTGCATGACCTTGTCTGGAGACCACAGTACGGGAAGTGGGGACTTCTGGCGTCTCCATGGGCTGCACCTCTGACAGAGCAGTTTCTCTGTGTCATGCAGTGCGTGGACCAGCCCTGTGCAGCTGTGGGATCCCAGTGCTGTTGCAGGTCCAAGACAGTCTCTCTACGTGTGCCAGCTTGGGGCCACCCTAAGTCCTTGGCACTGGGTCTTTTTATTCCTTCAGCTCACAGCATGTTACCATCTGCCACCTCTCCGAGACCTCTTTGTAATTCAAAGATGTGTCCATGTCTCCAATACAACACAGTGCAAAGATCACAGCCAACAGGTGTTAAAAATTGCTGTGTTTAAACATGGCATCACAGTAAAAGTAACATTAAAACAACCCACACAAGTTGGTAGAAAAAGCACCGGCTTGTTTGTTGCTTAAATTTTATTCTTTTTGTTTTAAAACGATTTAAGTGTTTTTAGTTGTGGTTATGGAATGCCGTGTGCATTCATGTGTGTTCCTGATGATAAAAACTCCGGGAAGGCTGATCTATTCTGCTCTGTGTATGTACATGTAACTCAAAGATTTAGGTCTTTAGTGCTTTGCTGGAGCGAGTGTGGCTTTTGCTTCAGCAGAAAGGTCATCTGAGGTGTGGGATATGGGAGAATGATGCTTGTTTATAGCATTGCCTTGACAGAGTGCGTGTGTTTGGAGAAGACAACAGCAGGCTGGGCTGGCAGAAGCCACAGCAGTTTGCAGGAGGAGGAAGGGGCCTGTTTGCACAGCCATGGTCTGGCCACTTAACTCCAATTCATTGTTTTTTTGGGGGGCTGTTGAGACAGAGAGAACTGCCCAAGTTGTTGGGGGGAGAACAGACCCGTCCCCGTGCACCCAGGCACTGATGTCTCAGCTCTCCCATGCTGTGCTTTCCTCATTCCTCTAAGGCAATGGTTTTGCTCTTCACTTCCTTACTGCTCTTAACTTTCTCTTTATATGCTGAGAGCTATTAATGAGAAATTAATTCTGGTAGAATTGCAGTACTTTATTTTGTAATAAGACGCATCAGGCTTTCTAGCTCAGGTTTTGTTATTGTTAAAGGGTGACTGAGTTAAAAGGTGCCTGTGTCAACTTCTCTCTTTCCTGGCATCTTACCCATTGCACCAGGGCTCCATTTTAGGGTCACACCAGGTGCTTTGGGCACCTGGGAAATGTGGGGCTGGACCTGCATCATATTTGGGATGTTGCAGCCGTTGCTGCAGCAACAGGTTAGGAGTTCACGGGCTCTGGGCTGTGGCTTTGAGCACTGGAAGTAGCTGGGCTGGGAGGGAGAAAGAGTTCTTTATGAGCCTGCAAATAACCTTCAGAGGTATCGAGGCAGCCAGGGGAAATAACTTGCCAGCTACATTTCTTTCTGGGTAAACATTTTTCTCCTTTCAAGTGTGCTCAAGAGAGAGGTACAGGTTGTGGGGAGAGGTAATATCTTTTATTAGACCAAAATGATAGAGGTGGAAAAAACCAGGCTGCCTTTTAGGCACACAAGCCCTTCTTTAGAAGGAACAAATTTTAAGCTTAGCAGGACAACTGCTGGAAAAATTGGCCCAAATTTAATTTAATTATGTTAATCCATTGAAGGAGAATTAGTGTCTGTGGAGCAAAGGGCAGGGTTAGCAAAAAAGCTGTGAAAGTTCGTTGTGGAATGGGAGAGAAACCAGTGCCTTTGAAGTGGTGAGGAGTAGCAGGGCTACAGGCATGCAGAATTTTCTTAAATGTGGTTAATTTTGCTTTTTAGGCGTCTAGGCCCTGCTTGCAGGTCTCCTGGACTAACTTTAATCTGCAAAAGCAAGTGAGAAACAGTGCATTTGTCCAAAATCTGAAGGATCTTTTCCAACCAAAGTGATTCTAAGAGGCAGAGATTTAGCATGGCTTACCTTGCCAGCAGTCTGTGCTTTTATAGGAAAGCCCTGATTCCCACTGCCCTATTCCTGCAGTGTGGTCAGCAGGACCAGGGCAGTGACTGTCCCCCTGTACTCAGCACTGCTGAGGCACCTTCAATCCTGTGTTCAGTTTTGGGCCCCTCAGTACAAGAAAGACATTGAGGTGCTGGAGTGAGTCCGGAGAAGGGCAGAGGAGCTGGGGAATGGTCTGGAACACAAGTCTGATGAGGAGCAGCTGAGGGAGCACTGAAACCCTTTCCATCACTAAAAACTGGTGTGTTTATTATCAAACCATCAACGTCTCCTGCTCCAGGATCCCAGTTGCTGGCTGGATGTGGGGGGCAGCAGCTGTTTTCCCTCTTCAGCAAATCTTCCCTGCATCAAATGCCACCTGATTTTAACCCAGACATTTGCCCCATTAGCCAAGGAGGGTTAAAAGGTCTGAGGTGCCACGGCTGGACCTCCACAGGTTGAGCTCCTGTGCTGCTGGAGGAGGAGAGCTGAGAGAGGGAAGGGAAAGAATGGCTGTCAGGATGTTGCATGGGCTGTTATCTCTGGGCAAAATGGCTTCTTATCCAGGCTTCACCAGCCTCTGCATGTGCAGGGATGTACAGGGGACTTGTGGTAACAAGTGTGCACGGGGATGGGGACATGGAGGAGGGCAGAGTGTCGCAGAGCACGGGAAAGCTCTGCCAGTGGCTCTGATCCCGTGGAATTTTACTGCGCGCGGCGCTGTCAGAGGAACGGCTATTTTGGGAGTGGAGGGTTGTGGTGAACCACAGACGTAGCCTTGCTTTCCCTCCCCGCTGAGCTAAGCCAAACACCTTTTCAATCCCGAGGCCTTTTCCATTGCAGAAGTCCCTGGCAGGTCTCTTGGCGCTGTGCCACAAACTCTTCGCGTTCGTCAGGAGAAATTTCTCTTATAATCTGTGGCTTGACCACTGAAACCTTCACATGTGATAAAACTTACCATTCCAAATGTTTTGGTTTTGGTGTTTGCAAGGTACTGATCACTTCGGGATTTTAAGGGCATTGTTCTCACCTCTCCCAAGCTGAGGTGCAGTCCCGGTAGCACTGCCTCTGCTTTTGGTTTTTCCTGGGGAAATTCAGAGAGCAGTGGAAGTTCTTCATGATCTCACACTCTGGCTATCAAATATGCTGTGCCATAACATATGAATTTATATTCCAGTTTAATCTCTTTTGCTGGTTTTTTGATGCTCTTATTAAGTGACTGGACTCTTAGCAAGTTTAGATTACATTGGAGGTGTTTGCTGGTTTGTGTTCATGAGTATTTTGGGGACTGGCTGGGTCATGTCACTGGTGATTGGATTTAGTTATATATGTGATATGCAGTTTTACTAATTATCATTTTAAAAATAACTGGTTTAGCTTTTTTTTTAAGCTTGCTTTCTCCCCAAGCCCATTCCTGAGCACTAATTTCTGTCCCCTTTTGCAAGGGGTAAATGATAAATGTTGTATGCCAGTCAACCCGAAAGGAAGGGTTGTTTTTGATCTAAACATAATCTCCAATCTGGCTGTGCAATTTTTCCAATATTGGTATGGATAACCTGAGGGATAGCACGGGGTAGAAGAGGAATAGGAGGCAGGAGCTCAGCTTTGCCCCTGAGAAAAGGATCTGTGAGACAGTATAACCCACAGATGTTCTATTGGGCATTTGGCATGATGGACTTCTATAGCTGTCAAAAGCCTCTGATGGGTTTAGTTTTGTTTCTTTTCACAAAGCAGTTACTGATTGTGCTGTAAAAGTGCAATTAAAAATCCAAATTGATGTAATTTATGGAGAGCAAGATTCACCAACGATTTGTCAGGTGAAGCATTAATGATCTCCCCCGGTGCACCCTTTAGCACTATAGTTCTTTGATAAGGAGAGATGTGCTTTCAAGAACCCCCAGCACCTCACACCATGAGTTTTCTGTGTGTTTATGTATTCCCAAGCTTAAGACGCCAGTGAGCAAACTCCTGCCAAGAAATCCTGCATATCAAGAGGGTCTTTCCTCACTTCCTCCTGTATAATTGCTCTGTTTGACCTGCTGGGCTGTGCCCTGCCCTTGAGCCCTACACAGGGGTGACCTTGGCATCCCTTGGGTGGGGTTGCAGGAGGGAGAACAGCAGCAGGATCCAGCTGCTGGTGAGCCTTTGCTGACTTGCAGAGGGAACATACTCCACTGGTGTGTCTGCTGCAGTGCAATCTGAACTGGGGGAGGGTAATTGGATAATTTTTCTCTTTATCAGATTCTGGACACAGCTCCAGACAGTGGCAAAATGCTTTGTGCATGTGGGTTGAATTTACCTGGAGGTTTATCTGCATCTCTCACAAGGTGGAGGCAGCAGGTCTGTTTTGCCACAGGTCGTTCGCAGACAGCCCTTCTAAGGGTACCAAGTTCCAAAGCAGTATTTTTACCCGCCTGTCAGAGTGTCTGGGTCCCTTCTTTGCTTGCTTAGGGGCTTTTGTTATGGTTGAAATCAGGCTCTTGAACTTCTAGCTCACTGGTCTCCTTCCTAGTATAGACTGAAACAGTCACTGCGGCAGCGTTTATTTGATAATTGATCCCTCTGTTTAGAATCAGAATAATTTAGTCAGGAAAAGACCCTTAAGATCATCAAGTCCGTGCTGTGTTGGTACCTCTGCCCCGGTATCTTGTGCATTGGCTGAGTCCTGGTGGCAGTGGGTGCCTGTTGACCGTGTTTGCAGCTACTGAAGAAACTCCATGTCCTGGGTTTCTCTTCATCTCCAAGCTTTTTTCCACCTCTGGGTTTTGGAGAAAGAGCAGCACTTATCTTCACAAGCAAGTTCTTTGACACCGGGTGAGTGTTGTTCCTGTTCTCTGGATCAGGAGAGAAAACCCAGGACTGGTCTGACATTGACCTTCTGATGAAGGCAGTGGGCAACCCAGGTGGCTGTTGGTCTGGCAGATGTGAACTTTCACTGGTACATGTTGGTCAAGTTTCCTGCTACCCCATGCTCACAGAGCAAACAGAAATGGAGAGGTGCTTTGTCCACTGGGCATGATGTGCTTCTCTGATGTTCCCTCTTGTCTTCATAAAAAAAAAAATATAAAAAAAATACGCCTGGAAAGAGCTGAGGAAGTTAATTAAGGATTACTCTAGTGTCAGAAGCTATGTATTTCTATTTAGTTACATGAAGAAGGGTTAAAAGGGGATGAGGTTGCAGTCTGTGAAGACCTGCAGAAGATGGGGAGTGTTTACTAATAGAGGGGTCTCTAAGACACAGGGATATCAAGATCTAACAAGTGGAATACAAGGCAAGCTATGCTCAAACTGATATTGAGGTATTGGTTGCAAAGGGGTTATTGGAGTAAGTGCATGAGCTCTTTAGACTAAGACTCTAAAAGAGGCTGTTTAGTGATTCTGGGTCAAGATAGGGTTGTAGAGGCTGCTAAATGAATTTCTGTGGTCCTTGTATACAGCCAGGAAGGCTAGATCCTTTCTGAATTAATGTATTTAGCTCTGCAGACTCATGTGGGCTCAAGCAAGGCTTTTTTTTTTTTTTTTTTTTTTTTTTTTGTCTATCTTGAATTCCTCTTCTTTAAATGAGATATAAAAACCAGCTCATCTCTCTCTCCATCTGACAATGTAGCTGAAAGTCCATCAGGACAGAGACTACCCTTTGCAGGTAATGAGTGATGCTTGTCTTTCAGTTCAGGTTCTCTTTGGTAAATGATAAATATTGTATGCCAGTCAACAAAAAAACCATGTATTTTCAAAAACCAGAGAAAATGGAAGGCTGATGCCTCTGCAGACCAAAATCAGGATTGTCAGTGTCATCATCACATGGTTCCATATTTCTTTTCACTATGTTTTTTTACATTTCAATATTTTTGTCACTATATGTTCGAAGTCTCAGCAATTGAAAGGGCTTTTACTGAAGCCGACAGCATTTCTGGGGGGGCTCCCCATCTTCCCTCCATCCCCTCTCAGCCCTCACAGAACTCTTCCCTCTGCCTGGGGATATCCCCAGTGGTTGCATCTCCTTCTGGAGAGGTGGATGCTGGCCTTGGAGGGAGCTGCTGGAGTTTACACAGGCAGAAAGGCTCAACTGGACTATCAGCACCGCGGCTGTGAAAAGCACAGTGGGATCTTCAGTGGCCACGATTGGCCACGTCTGTGGTTTTTCCCTGGATCTCTGTGTGTGACAAGGTATGGCCCCGGGGCCACACACTCCAGCTGTGCTTGGGAATGACTCACAGGACAATATTCTTCCCTTCTGCAACGCCCAGGACTTTTCCCCAACTCTTCCCATCCCTAACTCTGCCTGCTGTGTGTGTGAGAGGCCGAGATCAGGACTCATCATGTTTTACAGGACTCTGCTTTACTTCTCCAGGCTTTCTGTGGGCTCCATCCAGCTGGTGCCTTTTTTTTTTTTTTTGCAGTGTTGATGGAAGCAGCTTCATGGAACTACCGTAAGCTGCCTCTTAGTAATGACCTATTAGTGAAGCCAACAATAACAGCACTGTCTAGACCATCTGAGCACAGCTAAATTATTCCTTTGTCCCTTCTTCATTTGCTTTCTCTCCGGACTCTTGAATTGTTTTGGGTGGTCCGTGTTGACCTTCAGGCTTTCTATTTCTCCCTTGTGGGTTTTATTTTTTCCTTCTCCAAGAGCAGTGAACTGGCTGTACTAAGACTGAAACTCCAGGTTCCTCTCTCCCTCACGCACTCTGGAACCAGAGCCATGGAGCAGCACCGGAAACGTGTATCTGAAGGGCAGAGAGATGTGTCATCTTCTGGCTCTTTGATTTTGCCAAGTGCCAAATGCTCCAGATTCACATTGGTAGTGAGTCTGGGACTTGTGAGTCTTAACATCTCGCAGAACTGAAAACTTGATGAGAGAAGGAGGTGTTCTGGTTTTGATATAAGATCCTGCCAAAACGGATGAGTTGTGCTCTAATAAAAATATAAACCCAACCTTCCCATATCCACTGTAGCTCCACTGGCCGTTGCTTCCTGGGAGTGCTCTTGGCTTACTACTTCTGTGTGTTCCTCTCTTCAATGTGGCTATGGATATTTCCCCTCCGCCCCCAAACCTCTGGGAAATTAATATCTTTGAGACATCTATTATTTTTGGTTGGAAGTAGTCCTTGGTTGGATAGGCTGGCAGCATGATCAAATGAGCTTTGTCTCAGGGAGATGATTTAAAAAGCACAAAACTGGGGTGTTGGTGGGAAGTAGGGATGAAAGAAATGAGTTTCCTACTAAAAGAAATAGCTGAAAATAAAGACAGAACTAAGGATGGAAGAAGAGACACCAGGGACAGAGGGACAGTACTAAACACAATTTATTTTTATGTTTCATTTCTGCTGTCTCTGTAATCAGCTTTTTTTTGTCCTGATCTTCAATGGTAAAAATAATCGTGTTTATATGTGTTCTGGGGAGAGAGCAGACATCATTGAACAATTCATCCTGTCAACCTACAATACCTTGAGTGAATTTGTACAAAATGGTGCAAGAGCGAAGCTGGGCCGGAAGGTTTTTCAGGAGCAAGAACCTGCTCACGTTGCAGAAGGGTTTCCACAAGTCTCCAAGTCCATCCAAGTGCTGAGGATACTTCACTGGTGGTGTGCAATTCGCAGCTGTTTTGTTCTGGAGCCATGGCAAAGCCTGGGAAGATGTTTGCTGTGCAGTCTTAATGCTGCCTTCTCACAAGGCTGAAGAGAACTTGAGCCCTGCCAGGGCTAGAAAAGGAGAATCTTGATCCTGCCTGTCCCTTGGGCCTGGGATTCCTGATGATTGGCATTTTGCCCCTGGGAAAGCCATCCATCCTGCACCCACTCCTCACTCAAACTGAGCCAAATGGAGAACAAGCAGCCTGTGACACCCCTTTCTCTGGAAAGGCTTGGGAGTGTCATTTGGATTTAATTATCCAGTTAGCTCCAGTGCTTGTTTGAATTTTGACTGAACTGGCTGAGCTGGCCGCTTATTTCCATGGAACAAAGTTCTCCACCCTTCTTGCGAGTCAGCTTGGAGACCCCAGGAGCAGTAATTAGAATGGGCAAGAGGTTTAGTCTGGAAGGCATCAGTCCCTGTGCAAAGCTGTCATGGAGAGGACTGGGAAGTGTCGGTTTTGCAACCGATGATGCAAATCATTCTCCTGCTCAGAAGTTGCTTCAGACCATGGTGTGGGGGTTTTTGTTTTGAACAGTTGAGGCTTTGGTCATCGTGCCTCTGAAATTGCAGCTCTCTCGGACTAAAAACACACTGTTAAAAGTGGTTAAAAAGTACTTAAGCGCATATAAATACGTTAGTTCAAGGAAATACTGTATTTCTGCTTGTGTGTAAGTCATGTTCTTTCGCACTCCAGCAGTAGAAAACAACCTCTCCTGCTCATATAAAGAGAAATTTTCTTACCTTATTTTGTAGCAGTGATGGCACAGATGTGTATTTTGGGTTTTTTTGGACAAGTAACACCCATGTTTTATAATTAAAAATCCTCAAATGCTCTTCAGAATGCTCTTTTGCATTGGCTTTTTAGTAGATAGAGGAACGAAGATGCTGAGTTGACAGTCAAATACAAGAAATGACTTCTTTTTTGGTTTTTTTTTTCCTTCAATAACTGATTCAGGGTAGCTGGAGCCCAGTTTTACACCACTGGTTCTTGGCTGCTTAAGTTGATGGTTGGGTATTTCTGAAAATCAGCTGAATTTAGGCAGTTACTGAAAGGGAGTGGATTCTCCTTGCTTTGCTATGCTGGGAGAGATGCAAAAGGTCACTTCTGGCAGGGATGTGTAGCCTGACTTCCTCAAAAATGTGACTTCCATAGTGATGCAGCTGGACTTGCAGCAGCAGGAATTTTTAAACCTGTGTTTGATGGACTCGGAAGACTGTGTTGCAAAAAGTATTGGCATAAATGATGGGTAGGTAGAGGAGAAAGACTCACTTATTGCTTTGAGGGCAGTGTCACATAAACCAAACCTTTCCTAGATGTTGGAAACTCCTTGGTGTTTAAGAAGAACACAGAAGTCCAAGGGAAGTTGGCCTTCCTTGCTTTGCCCTCTGGTAAACAACTTGTCACAAGTGGTCTGTGGGGAGCTTGGGCCAACTCTTGGGGGCTGCAGGTCTTTCTCCTGGGATGGAGAGAAGTGGCTTTACAGCCACTCCAGTAAACTTTGAAATTACTCTGTCTCTGTTTGTTGGTTTATTATTATTTGTTGTTATTATTATTACTATTACCCTCCAGCAAATCCTGCTGTCCATCCCTGGGGCAAGTTCTGGACTATCCTTGGTGGATTAACCAGAGATGAATCTCTTTGAAGACGCTGCCAGGCCTGGCCAGGGAGGTTTGGAGTTGGGAGAGTGGTGGTGAATAGGGTGGTTTTGGTAGCAAAAGCCTGGCTCTGCCTCTGCCTGTTGAAGCCCTGTTTGCCCGTGACTTTATGGATTGTGTTTTGTGTCAGGAAAAAAAGTTCAGGAAACTTTTGCTGTCACTCGGGCTGGAAAAAAAAAAGGGGGCGAGGGGCATTGTGGGGATTAGGGCTTTGGTGGAAAATTCCTGGAAGGCAGCGTAAGGGGTTTTGTTTTGTGGGTTTGTTTTAGCTTGTCCCTCCCCCCTTTCCCTTTACCTCTCCAAAAAAAAAAAAAAAAAAAAAAGAAAAAGAGGCTTTTTTTTCTTCTGTTTTTTTTTTTTGTGTCAGGTATTTTCCACAAAATCTGTGTGGAAAACTGTGTTTGTCCCAGAGGTCCTTTAAAAAAAAAAGCAACCTGAAAAAAACAAACAGCAACAAAAGAAAAATACCCCAAACCCAAGCCATGGGGATATTCTTGTTGTGGGTTTGGGTTTTGTTTGTTTGTTTGTTTTGGGCTTTTTTTCTGAACTAGAACTGAAAATTATCTTTTTTTTGAGTGTTTTCTTGTGGCATTTCAGGCTGCTCTCCCTCCCACCCCTTTGGAAAAACATACCTGTGTTTTTAGTAAATAGGGAAATGTGGAATGGAAAAGGAATTTTATTTTAATGTACTTTGCTATGAATTTTATTATTTTATCAATTGTATATTTAATATTGATACATAGATATCTGTTTATATACTAAATATACATACACATGTAGGCATTTTCCTAATAGTCTGATGTAGGCATTGGAGCTCATTTCTGAGCAATAAAATGAAAGTGACACTGGATTTTAAACATTTTCCCCAGTTTTCCCCCTTATTTCTTTAATGAGATGGCTCTGGGTGCACAGCATGCATGAGGAGCCTTTTTCTCACATCTTTTTTTTTTCCACACCTTCAATCCTGACAGAACCCAGCAGGAGGAGCAGAAAAAGAGGATATGATATTGTATCTGAGTATGAGGATCCAGGACATACACCTCCCTGGGGAAAGATCCTCAGTATTTGGGTCCGGTCCTGTCTGATTTCATACAATTTTTGTAATTTTTCACATATTTGTGGGCTTTGAGTTAAATCTGCAGGCTGGCTTGGTGTAGGGGTGGTTCTGTCCCTGGAGACACTCACTTTTAGACAAAATTTGTAGCTGTATTTGTATTTTTACAGTAATAGCTGCACGTGCCTAATATTTGTCTTGGGTATATCACAAACACGGAGCGTGCAGTGGGTTCTCACACCCTCCTAAGGAGTGTGCCCTGCCCTAAGTCTTGACAGGGCTCTTAGAGCTTGTGGTTGGAATTTTGCAGTGTCACAGTTCAGAGCTGCTTTAAGAGGCCACAACCACAGATGGAAAAGTGTTGAAAAGGAGGAGATTGGTTTCAGATCAAATGGGTCCTTCAAAGTTCTCTGATTTCTTCTATCTAGCATTGCTGACTTTATCTCTTCTAATGAATTCCTTACCCTCTCCTGTGGTTTCTTGATGCCTCTGGTTTTGAAAATCAGCTGTGGTTCTTGAGCACCCTTAATGAAGAGGGAGGAAAGGAGGAGATGAAGAACTGTGTTGTGCCCCATCATCTGCTGCCATGAGCTTTCTGGGCCCTGAAGGGTTTCTGTCCTGCAGAGCACCACCATACACCACAAAAACTGGATCTGGAAGGGACTTTTAAGATAATCCAGTTCCAATCCCCCTGCCATGAGCAGGGACACCTTCCACTTGACCAAGCTGCTCCATCCAACCTGGCTTTGAACACATCCAGGGATGGGGCATCCACAGCTTCTCTGGGCAACCTGTGCCAGGGCTTCACCACCCGCACAGTGGAAAATTTCTCCCTAATTTCTCCCTAATCTAAACTGACCCTCTGTCAGTTTAAAGACATTGTCTCATGTCCTGTCACTCACTACTTGCCCTTGTCAAGATTCCCTCTCTGGTTTTCTTGTAAGCCCCCTTCTGGAACTGAAAGGCTGCAATAAGATCTGAGGATTTGGCTCACCTGTGGTGAAGAACCTGTATTTCCAAGACGCCATGAGCTGGAATGCCTTGGAATGTCTCTCTTAAAAGGAAGGCTTGACATCATGGCTCTTGAACCATTTGGATTGAAAGCTTGTCTTTGCAATGCTGTGCTTTTACTCTGTAGTTCTGGGGGTGAGGTTACCTTCCACACTTCAGTTGTCTCACCTTCTTTTGCAGATGAAGAAGAAGCTCTGAACTCTATTATGAAGGATTTGGCAGCGTTGGGCAAATGTGGGGGGCTGCTGGACAACAACAGGAATAAAACCAGTGTCCACTACAGTAAACAGGTAAGGCATTGCTTGATTCTACCTCAAATTCCAACAGACCAAAGAGGTGGGCATGGTGCTTGCCATGCTGGTAGTGCAGAGTTTAAATGTTAGAACTTAAGTTAAGTGCTGCAGGACCTCAGTACATCAGAAATACCATGATTTCACCAAGGCATAAGCTTTAGGATCTCTTTTTGAAGAGCTGTAAGGAAGTTACAGGCATCCTCATATCACAGAGGAGCAGAGAAGGGCGATGCCCCAGATAATTAAAAAATATAACAACAGAGCCTGAAACTGGGTTTTAAGCTCAATTCCCACCTCAAGGCATTTATAACTGTTGGTTAGCACTGAAAGTAGTAGAACTTGTTACAGTCTGTGCAGCTTTAAGACTTGGATAAGTCAAATGTTTTGTACTGACAGCATTGATGAAATACGGTATTTATTGCGTGCACATTTGACTTCAGATATTTGAAAGACAGACTGCCAACTTTGAGCTGTAGACACCCAGGCTCTTTGGGGAGGAATAATGTCATTCTTATATAAAGTGTTTAATTATTAATTACTGGTGTTTATCTTTACACTCCTAAACCCAAACATTTTGGCCTTGTTGCACGTTCAGAGTTGTTTTGGTGAACAAAAAACGTTGTCCCTTGAGCAATGTCGGAAATTATTTGCTGACATTGATATAATAGCTGAGTTGGATTTAATAGCCTGTTTGTGTATGGAACAAATATTATGCGAACATGAAAGTTGTGAAGAAATCAACTGAGTTGTCAAAACAGCGAGAAAAAAAGGGAGACAAAAATTAAGAGGACTGGGAAGCTGCTGGAGAAGCATGGGAGCAGATCCACTAGGAATTCCACTTCTAGTGCTGTGGCTTAGAATAAGCTTGCAGCCGACTTTGCAACTGCTGAATGCCCAGCAAGGAGGAAAACAAATTGTCATTTACTGTCGTCATGCATTTTTTTAATGGCGCTTGTGCTACAAACAAAGAGCTCTGGATGCAGAGGGGAAAAATCCTATCCCGAATCCCTCTAGACTTCCTAGACACATGCAGACGAAAACACGTGCGCACGTAGCATGTCTTGTCTCAAAGTGTGTTGTCCTGGCGGTAGCAGCTGTCCAAGTTGAATCACTGGACTTGTGTTCATCTCATGCTGAAATAAGTCCAAGATGTTTACAGGACTGACCAGAGAAATTCGGAGCTGGCTCCTCTGCAGCTGCAGGCGAAGCAGAAAACCCAGCGCAGCCTTGGATGGCTCCAAGGGCAGCGTTTTCTGCACGTTGATGGGTGGGGACCATACCGAGCCATCTCGGGTTGCTTTCAGGGCAGCAAAGCTTTTTAGACCTCTTGTAAATGACATACTTGTTTTTGCACAATGAGGGGAAAATCCCTGCTGTCACATCTGAGAACAGTGCTGTAAAAGCTGCAGATGCACAGTTAGCCAGATAACTGTGGAAAATAGGGAGAATAATGGTTTTCATTGACTGAATATCTGCAGAAGTTTCATACAGTTGACATCTTGCAATGAAGTTCATATCCACAGCCCACCCACTCTGTATCTTCATTTATAAATCACCAGCAGAGTTGGTGCTCTGATATCAGCTTTCGAATAGTTGGCTGCCACTCGAGTGTAATTTTATTATATTGGGAATCAAACTTTCCTTCTTATTACAGCACTGATGCTTGGAAAAACAATTGCCTCCTTTCTGATTTTTCGTTTTATCCACAAGTGGGGCAGCTGTAGCTGCGTGCTCAGTGTTACTCAGAGCTCTCTGATGGAGGAGATGCAGATAGTCAGCATCCCGCTCTCCTCGCGCATCCGGAGCTGAGGGTTCAGACCAACAGGCCCCACGAGATGAAGGGCGTTGGAGGATGTTGAATTGTTGCTTCACTAAATTGGACTAGCTGGAACAAGTCTGGCTCGTGGGACGACGGGAGTCTAGTCTGGGAGGTGGGGAGTGGCCAAAGTAGGTGGAATTAGTGGGGACTTGGTTCGCGTTTGCAGCTCAGAAACTTTTAATCGAGTTGTTTGGGGATTTTTTTTTCCTTGTTTTTTAGGACAGAAATTGATGTGGGGGAGAGATTGCTTTGGCAATGCTGTCGTCCTGCCAGTGATTTGTTGTTCCTTCGGTACTTGGTGTTCCCTTTCCTTTCTCTTTTATTTTTTCTTCTGATCAGGTTGGCTGGTTGGGCTGAAGAATGTCCTGCACAGTCTCCCTTATTGGAAAGGGAGTGAGGCACGGGGCATTTAGGTCCTAAAATGTCCTCTTGATCATCTCATTGCTGGTGCCTCTATTGAGGCCCTGCAGGAACACACTCACATAGAACTACTTAGGTCTGGAAGTTCAGTTGTTCGATTAATAATAATAATAACAATCTTTCCTTTTCTGTGGAAAAATGCTTTTCTGAGGCATGGGAATCCTTTAGTCAGTGTTCCAAATTTCCAGTGAAAAACACTTTTGAACAAGAATGTCTTGGCTAACTAGCCAGTTCTTTGTGGCTTGCAGCAGCTTTTTGGTCCACAGAGAAACACAACCAAAATGCTATCTCATTCCTGTCTCCTGGAGGGGTTCCTTAGTGCTCTCTTGACAGAAGTTGAAATTCAAAGCCTGCCAGACTGTATTCCTGGTAGGCCTGGGCCACACAAGAAAGCAGTCTGTGGTGGTTTGTGC
Organism: Corapipo altera; assembly: GCF_003945725.1. NCBI lineage: Eukaryota > Metazoa > Chordata > Aves > Passeriformes > Pipridae > Corapipo > Corapipo altera. The sequence goes on from NW_020884937.1 coordinate 663,829, forward strand.
TCCAGAATATTTCTTCCCCAAAATATCAATGGTTTTGCGTCAGATCGTCTTAGGAAATGAACATCCCTTGGCAAATTGCAAATCTTTCTTTTCTTAGTTTGCTTTCCTTACAAATGAGTTTAGGACTGAGGCTGAGCCTCTTGATGTGTAGTGCCTTGTGGTAGAACAATCTGAAAATGAGAACAGCATGGCATGGCTGATTTTTCTCTCTTGGATTGCCTGGGCAGCTGGCAGCAGATGTGATGGCTGAGCTGGAATCTCCTGAGTCCTGGTCAGGTGTGTCAAGCACTATGTTGTCCTACCTCTCTGTTTTGTGGGAAAATGGTAGAGGGATAGACAGGGACACCCTTTTCCTTCTGCATGTGAGTTAAAGTGGAGCCGTTCTTTGGGAACAGAGGGATCATTCTGACATTATTCCTCTTGCAACCTTTGCACTATTATTCCTCTGTTATTCCTTTTATCATCTTGTTGCTCCTCGTGCATCCTCTGTCGTGGCTGGAAGGAGTCCTTTCAAGTTGTCTCCTGGACTGAGCAAAGGAGATTTTTTATAGAAATGGCTCTGAAGGGGAGAAGGAGGAAACAGCAGAATGAACATCTGCGTTGTTATCACTAAGAAAAAAAGATGAGCGGGATAAGAAGGGAAGCCCCGAAGCATTAAGAAATCCTGAACCAAAGCATGGAAGGAGAAAGGAGCAACTGCATTAACATTAATTTTGCATCTATTTCTGTGCACTTCCACTCATTTATATAAATAGCACTTGGCAATTCGCAGTGTGAAGCTGTTTGTCAGTGCTGGAGTGGCCTCTGTCACAGCGGGTGACAACCAGCAGCTCCTCTGCCACCTGAATCTTGATGGCAAGTTCTCCCACGACAATTAAATCCAATATTCATAAGAAACATTTTTCCATTTACATCAAATGTCAGACTGACCTAAAAGTTGTTCTTTTAGTAAATTACCTCTGGACTCTCTTTTGTTTGGCAAGCTGGAGGAAGGACAAGGCTTGCTCATAATCCAATGAAATATAGCTCATGTTGTAGGGCTCTCTGGGTCTTAGAGCAGCCTAAAAAGTGTTTGGCTTTATCACCTCTAGTTTACATCTGGGGAATAGGATGGGGGTCCACAAATATCCCCTTGAAGATGGGAGTCTCTATGAGGAGATCTGCAGGAACTTCCCCACCTGGGGGGCAAAAACAAGGGACCAAGAGGGAGCAGCACTGATTGGGAAAGCCTTGGCTAGAGGTGGCAAAGGCAGTGGAGTCCCAAGGATTTTAGAGGCTTTCCCTTGTCTGTGTGTGGAGCTGACTTGGGTGTGAAGAGGGTAATACCAATGAGAAATAAAGCTATTCCCTGCCAGGTGGGTGGCTTTAGATAAACATTTTGAAGCCTGTGATTTCTGCTGCTGTATAAACCAGATCTACAACAGGGAGCAGTGAACTTTCTAGGCATGGTTTTTCTGCTGTCCTCTGCGCTGCTCACATGCTGTACTTGCCTTTTCAGAGGAAAAGAGCCTCAAGGACCCGGGGGGGGACACGGGGGTATATTGTACCTTCCACCCCCGACAGGATAAAGGGGGCAATCCCAGACAAACTGCTTTCTGTCTGATTGCTGAACAACCCGGAGTGCGTGGGGGTTCTGTGCAGATAATTCCTAATGACGCGCATTAGTCATCTCCTACTGCGGTTTGGGGCCGCGGTCCAGCTGTCTGGCTCCTAACGAACGAACGTCCCGTTGCTGAAAACAGGGGCGAGCACAGCACT